>NC_034176.2:72061227-72661227 GCF_002021735.2 Oncorhynchus kisutch
GCTCGTTCATCACAAAACCAACGGATACTGCTAACTACTTTAATGATTTTTTCATTGGCAGCAAGATTAGAACATTTAGGCATAACATGCCAGCAACAAATGTTGACACTACAAATCCAAGTATATCTGACCAAATTATGAAAGACAAGCATTGTAATTTTAAATTCCGCAAAGTTAGTGTGGAAGTGGTGAAAAATTATTGTTGTCTATCAACAATGACAAACCACCGGGTTCTGACAACTTGGATGGAAAATTACTGAGGATAATAGCGGACAATATTGCCACTCCTATTTGCCACATCTTCAATTTAAGTCTACTAGAAAGTGTGTCCCCTCAGGCTTGGAGGGAAGCAAAAGTCATTCCGCTACCTAAGAATAGTGTTTGACCAGATACAATGCTATTTTACAGTAAACAGATTGACAACAAATTCAGCATGCTTATAAAGGACATTCAACAAGCACAGAACTTACACAAATTACTGATGATTGGCTGAGAGAAATTGATGATAAAAAGATTGGGGGGGCTGTTTTGTTAGACTTCAGTGTGGCCTTTGACATTATCGATCACAGTCTGCTGCTGGCAAAACTTAGGTGTTATGGCTTTACTCTCTGGATAAAGAGTTACCTGTATAACAGAACACAGAGGATATTCTTTAACTTTTTATGGCTGCAATCCCATTAACGGGATAATTGTCATCAACAATCGCTGAATTGCATAGCGCCACATTCAAACAATATTACTAAAAATATTAATATTCATGAAATCACAAGTGCAATATAGGAAAACACAGCTTAGCCTTTCTGTTGTGTCAGATTTAGAAAATATGCTTTACAGCGAAAGCAATCCAAGCGTTTGTGTAAGTTTATCGATCGCTCGACAAAACATTATGTACACTTACATTCAAGTAGCTTGGTCACGAAAATCAGAAAAGCAATCAAATTAATCGTTTACCTTTGATCTTTCGGATGTTTTCACTCACGAGACTCCCAGTTACACAATAAATGTTCCTTTTGTTCCATGAAGATTATTTTTATATCCAAAATACCTCCGTTTGTTTGGCGCGTTATGTTCAGAAATCCACAGGAAAGAGTGGTCACGACAACGCAGACAAATTCCAAATAGTTTCCGTAATGTCCACAGAAACATGTCAAAGTTTTTTTATAATCAATCCTCAGGTTGTTTTTCAAATATATAATCGAAAATATATCAACCGCAACTGTATTTTTCAGTAGGAGAGGGAAAGGCAATGGCTGCCCAAACTCTGTTGCGCGAGCAAAACTCATGCGAACACCTGAAGTGATGTTATCTTTCTGGCAAATTTTTCAACATAAAAGCCTGAAACTATGTCTGAAGACTGTTGACACCTTGAGGAAGCGATAGGAAAAGGAATCTGGTTGATATCCCTTTAAATGGAGCAAAGGCAGGCTATGGAACATGGAGTTTTCAAAATAGAGGCAACTTCCTGGTTTGATTTTCCTCAGGGTTTCGCCTGCAATATCAGTTCTGTTATACTCACAGACAATATTTTGACCATTTTGGAAACTTTAGAGTGTTTTCTATCCAATACTACTAATAATATGCATATATTAGCAACTGAGACTGAGGAGCTGTCTGTTTACTCTGGGCACCTTTTCATCCAAGCTACTCAATACTGCCCCTGCAGCCATAAGAAGTTAATGGAAGCCTCAACATAATCCAGGTAGAATCAGGAATTCCCCAAGGCAGCTGTCTAGGCCCATTTACTTTTTTCAATCTTTACTAATGAATTGCCACTGGCTTTGAGGAAAGCCAGAGTGTCTATGTATGCGTATGACTCAACATGATACATGTCAGCTACTACAGCGACTGAAATGACTGCAACACTTAACAAAGAGTTGCAGTTAGTTTCAGAGTGGGTGGCAAGGAATTAGTTAGTCCTAAATATTTCTACAACTATTTGGGACAAATAATTCGCTAAACCCTAAACCTCAACTAAATCTTGTAATGAATAATGTGGAAATTGAGCAAGTTAAGGTGACTAAACTGCTTGGAGTTACCCTGGATTTTAAACTGTCATGGTCTAAACATATTTATACAACATTAGCTAAGATGGGGAGAAGTATGTCTATGATAAGGCACTGCTCTACCTTCTTGACAGCACTGTCAACAAGGCAGGTCCTACAGGCCCTAGTTTTGTGACACCTGGACTACTGTTCAGTCGTGTGTTCAGGTGCTGCAAAAAAGGACTTAGGAAAATTGCAATTGGTTCAGAACAGGACAGCACGGCTGGCCCTCGGATGTACACAGAGAGCTAATATTAATAATATGCAAGTCAATCTCTCCTGGCTCAAAGTGGAGAAGAGATTGACTTCATCACTGCTTGTATTTATGAGAGGTATTGACATGTTGAATGTACAGAGCTGTCGGTTTGATCCATAATAAATACAAATATCCCTGTAATGATCCAGTGGACCGTTGGAGTAGAGGCAGTCCATCTCCAGCCTCACTGGGATGTGGGGACACTGTTTAATCCAGCCTGACATTTCCTAATCCAAATCATGTTTTATGCATGTTTCTGTTTGGCACTGAGAGATGAGGTAGGGGGGCTGTGTTGATATAGGGCATCCAGTGTGGGTGTGCACATTTTATATGTGTGTGTTTGTGTGGTCTGCAGGCCTAGGTTCTGACTGGTAAAACGTCCTCTAATAAGAGTGACCATCTCTCCGCTCCATGTCTCCACTCTGCCCACGCAGGTCTGCTAAACACACTGTCGTTCAGGCCTAGCCTGCTGGTTGGGCTTCCTGCTCCCATGCTGCTTAGTGGCTGAGAGGGCACAGAGGCCTTCCTGGCCGACACACTCACACCACGCGCTGCAACATGCTGATCAGTGTTAGTACAGGGAGATGTGGTTGGCTACAGTAATTGATAGCTTTTCTACATGTATTCTGCAGGTGATGGGGTCGTATTGGCATTACTCTGATGATGGAGGAATATTCTTAGCTATAGGACTCTGTTCATCTACAATATCACCCACACATTGTGACAGTACATATGTTATGGTCTCATGCAAAACCCCAGTAAAAGCCTGCTCTGTGGAGTTTGGAGCTGAGAGGGGGAGGGGGGGGTTATCAACAAAGAAGAGTGAAGTGTGAGTGCTCATTTTGTCTCTTTCTCTGTATATATATATCTCTCTCTCTCTCCTGCTGTGTGTTCCTGGGGAGGACCTGGGAGAAGGGACAGTGAGACCCAAACAGGGACAGAACCTATCCTAACCTACCGCTGGGCTGGAACCCCAAACACACAAGTCTGTTTATCCCAGGCAGCACACAGTGTGAACACTCAGGGAGGGAGATGGGGGGGAATTTGTCCAGCTGTAACAACCATGGAACACATTGCTATTTTCAGATGCATTATCCTGAAGCATTTTTTGCATATGAATAGAAGGGAGGTTGTGCATGTGAGCTGTGACACACACAGCCCCAGCCTAGTTCTATCTAGAGACGAGGGAGATAGGAAGGATGTTATTAGTGTTACCATTGCATTGATCTGTGTTGCAGAGTAAAAATAAGTCTATAAAAAGCAATAGCCATCCATCACCATTGGGTGGGATTGACTGATCAAGCTGATCCTATATTTTTGAAAAGGTTGCTTGGCTCTGACGTGACCACTCCATTCAGAAATAGATAGAAGAAGCGGTACCGCTTGCGGTAGCAGAGATCAGTCTATGAATAGGGTGGCTGGAGTCTTTGGCAATTTTCAGGGCCTTACTCTGACACCGCCTGGTGAAGAGGTCCTGGATGGCAGGAAGCTTGGCCCCAGTGATGTACTGGGCCTTACGCACAACCCTCTGTAGTGCCTTACGGTCGGAGGCTGTGCAGTTGCCATACCAGGCGGTGATGCATGCTCTTGATGGTGCAACTGTGTAACTTTTTGAGGATCTGAGGACCCATGCTAAAATCTTTTCAGTCTCCTGAATGGGAATAGGCGTTGTGCCTTCTTCATGACTGTTTTGGTGTTTGGACTATGATAGTTTGTTGGTGATGTGGACACCAAGGAACTTGAACCTCTCAACCTGCTTCACTACAGCCCTGTCGATGAGGCTTAGCCTTCCTTTTCCTGTAGTCCACGATCATCTCCTTTGTCTTGAACACATTGAGAGAGAGGTTGTTGTCCTGGTACCACACTGACAGGTATCTGACCTCCCGATTGGCTGTCAGATAAGATCACTTCAGCAATAATAAATTCATGAACTTCTTTGAGGAAAAGATCATGATCATTAGAAAGCAAATTACGGACTCCTCTTTAAATCTGCATATTCCTCCAAAGCTCAGTTGTCCTCAGTCTGCACAACTCTGTCAGGACCTTAACAGGCTGTCTCATTGTTGTCGGTGTTCAGGCCTACAACCGTTGTCGTCTGCAAACTTATTGATGGTGTTGGAGTCGTGCTTGGCCACGCAGTTATGGGTGAAGAGGGAGTACAGGAGGGGACTAAGCACGCACCCCTGAGTAGCCCCCTTGTTGAGGATCAGCATGGCAGATATGTCGCCTACACTTACCACCTGTGGGTGGCCTGTCAGGAAGTCCAGGATCCAGTTGCAGAGGGAGGCGTTTAGTCCCAGGGTCCTTAGCTTAGTGATGATCTTTGAGGGTACTATGGTGTTGAATGCTGAGCTGTAGTCAATGAATAGCATTCTCACATAGGTGTTCCTTTTGTCCAGGTGGGAAAGGGCAGTGTGGAGTACAATAGAGATTGCATCATCTGTGGATCTGTTGAGGCGGTATGCAAATTGGAGTGGGTCTATGGTTTTTGGGATGATGGTGTTGATGTGAGCCTTGACCAGCCTTTCAAAGCACTTCATGGCTACAGTTTTTTTGTTTTTTGCTTGGAAGCAGGAATCAGGAGGATAGAAATATGGTAAGATTTGCCAAATGGAGCACGAGGGAGAGTTTTGTATGATTTTCTGTGCATGGAGTAAAGGTGGTCTTTTTTCCCTCTGGTTGCATATGTAACATGCTGGTAGAAATGAGGTCAAATGGATTTAAGTTTCCCTGCATTAAAATCCCAGTCCACTAGAATCGCCACCTCTGGATGAGCAATTTCTTGTTCGCTTAAGGCCTTATACAGCACGTTGAGTGCGGTCTTAGTGCCAGCATTGGTATGTGGTGGTACATAGACATCTACGAAAAATATAAACTCTCTTGGTAAATAGTAGGGATGCACAATATATCTGTGAACATATCAGAATCGGACTATATTAGCTAAAAATGCCAACATCTGTATCGGCTGATGTCTAGTTTAACGCCCAATGTGCAAAACTGATTTCAAAGCTGACGTGCATACCTATATAACGAAGGTTCATGACGTAATGACGCCAAGTAAAATGTTGTGCTATACGTGCAGCACAGCACTCCTAAACTAGCCCACAATGTCTGTTGTGTGGATCGAGCAGTCAACAAGTCAAGCAATCATTTGAAAGAGTAACAAAATTTCAACGAGACAACTCAAAGGCGAAAACCATTAAAGCCAAGATAATGGAATTCATTGCCTTTGACAAACTGTTCTCTGTCGTGAGTGATGTTGGCTTTCGCCAACCGGTCGAGCACTGGTTAACACTACCAAGTGCGCTATTTTTCCGATGTTGCCCTACCGGAGTTACACAGTAATAGCTTCACTGCTATTTGCTTCACGACATTCATACTATGTAACGCTGTTTGTGTCTTTGCGTATCAGAAAAGATACAGTAGCACTGTCAAATCTGTACAAAAATGTCAGCAAACACCGGCCACGAACGATGTGTTTACAATACTGTGTTGGTAATAAAGCATCATTTGTTCGACTGCAACTTCTGGGGTAGCTAGCTTTAGCTTGTTACCTAGCTAGCATCAATACAACCAGCCTGAAAACAATGACCAGTAAAACAGCAGTCATTTTCATTATTCTTGCAATGATTTAGGAATCCTTGTGAGTAAGTATTGTTGTTCGCCTATTGAAATTTAATTTCAGTTCATGAAAATAAATAGCTAGCCAGCTACTTAACTCTGTTGCCCAAAGCTAATGTTATAAGCAGCCAGCTAGCTTCATCTGGCTAGACCGGTTATGTGTTGTGAAGCTAGCCACTAAGGATTAGGCACAATAGTGGAATTTGCGGTTTGCCTTCAAAATAAAGGTATGTAATTGACAGTGATTCAAATTAATACAAATAGTAGAATTATGCCATACTTTTATTTTGAAGGCTAACCGCAAAGTCCACCACTATTGTGGCTAATCCTTATTGTGGCTAGCTTCACATAGATGCGTCCGACCACCATTAATCAACTAACAACTGTCTTATAAATTAGGGTTATTTTAGATGATGACACCGAGCTATATAGTTAGCTAGCTAACTATAGATACTGAAACAGATTATGTCGTTTTGCTATGTTTTTGGGGAAGAACATTGTTTGCATCCATGAGCTAGCTAGCTTTTTTTATGACCAGCACTGTAGGTGCGCAAGACAACTTTACCTGCATCATAGCATACCTATCGATGAATCGTTGTGACATATGAAATACGAGTGATAGTGTAATCAATGTGTAATAACTACAAAGAAATTCATGATCGCGTTAAATGATTGTGATGTGCAGTCATATTCAGGTCCTGATTGGTCAACAAGCTTATTTGACACGGCAAATAGTATCTTTTTTGACACGCAAAACACAAACGGCGCTCCATAGAAATCCTGGTTGAGAATGAAACGACTTTTTAAAATAACTTATTTTAAAAAAATGATATATATAACAAACAACGGAAAAGTGGTGCGTGCATATGTATTCACTGCCTTTGCTATGAAGCCTGGTGCAACCAATTACCTTCAGAATTCACATAATTAGTTAGATTGCACACGGGTAGACTTTATTTAAGTGTCACATGATCTGTCACATGATCTTAGTGTATATATACACTTATTCTGAAAGGCCCCAGAGTCTGCAACACCACTAAGCAAGGGGCACCACCAGGCAAGCGGCACCATGAAGACCAATGAGCTCTCCAAACAGGTTAGGGACAAAGTTGTGGAGAAGTACAGATCAGGGTTGGGTTATAAAAAAATATCAGAAACTTTGAACATCCCACGGAGCACCATTAAATCCATTATTAAACACTTTTAAGAATATGGCACCACAACAAACCTGCCAAGAGAGGGCTGCCCACCAAAACTCACGGACCAGGCAAGGAGGGCATTAATCAGAAAGCTAACAAAGAGATCAAGATAACCCTGAAGGAGCTGCAAAGCTCCACAGCGGAGATTGGAGTATCTGTCCACAGGACCACTTTAAGCCGTACACTCCACAGAGCTGGGCTTTACGGAAGAGTGGCCAGAAAAAAGCCATTGCTAAAAGAAAAAACATAAGCAAACACGTTTGGTGTTCGCCAAAAGGCATGTAGGAAACTCCCCAAACATATGGAAGAAGGTACTCTGGTCAGATGAGACTAAAATGTAGCTTTTTGGCCATCAAGGAAAATGGTATGTCTAGCGCAAACCCAACGTCTCTCATCACCCCGAGAACACCCATCCCTACAGTGAAGTATGGTGGTGGCAGAATCATGCTGTGAGGATGTTTTTCCATCGGCAGGGACTGGGAAACTGGTCAGAATTGAAGGAATGATGGATGGCGCTAAATACAGGGAAATTCTTGAGGGAAAGCTTATAGAGACATACCCCAAGAGACTTGCAGCTGTAATTACTGCAAAAGGTGGCTCTCCAAAGTATTGACTTCGGGGGGTGAAGAGTTATGCACACTCAAGTTTTCTGTTTTTTTTGGTCTTATTTCCTGTTTGTTCCATTTAAAAAAAAAACATTTTGAATCTTCAATGTGGTAGGCATGTTGTGTAAATCAAATAATACAAACCCCCCAAAAATCTATTTTAATTCCAGGTTGTATGGCACCAAAATAGGAAAATTGCCAAGGGAGGTGAATACATTCGCAAGCCAATGTAGCTTTTTGGACTTTTCATGCGTGTGCCTGCCTCTGTGCCCCCCTCCCCCCATCAGACACAATCAATACTGGGTAGCAGCCAACACTCCAATTTGTCTTTGTATTGAAAGTGACACACACACACACACACACACACACACACACACACACACACACACACACACACACACAGTTGTAAAGCGGGGAGATGTAGTACTCAGCTTGAAATAAGTTGTTTGTACAAATCCCTCACAGGCACCCTCTGAAACTGCCTCTTGTGTCTCCGCCACCACCCCATCACTGCCAATTTAGGTTTCTGCTGGATAATATTTGCATGTACAATTCCTGCTCTAATGAGAGCGCATGCAGAATCCAGCTGAATACTCCTCCGGCTGCTGTACTTAGTGGTAATTAGAAGCATATGACAACCAGCTACAGTACCTAGTGAAAGTCTACACCCCCATTGCACAGTTTTCACAGTTTTGCTGTCTTAAAATTAAATCTAAAAAGGATTACATTCGATTCTGTGTTGTAGAGTAAAAAGCAATCTATAAAAAGCAATAGCCCTCCATCACAATGGGGAGGGATTGACTGACCAAGCTGATCCTATATTGTTGAAGTGGTTGCTTAGCTCCTACATGACACCTCCATTAAAAGAACAGACAAACAGATTTAGCTTTTCCTAGTGTGCTCATTTAGCCCATGTGGTTGAAAACACCATCGATTAATGCTATTAATGCCACCATGTAAACATACGTAGACCACATTATATCATTATAGAGCAGTGTGATTTGTGACCATTGTGTAGTGGGAGGAAGCAATAATACTAGCCTTGACATCACACATGGAATGGTGCTGACAGAAAGGGCTGCCTCGCTTCTCGCTCTTAGGAAACTTTGCAGTTTAGTTTTTTTTATGTATTACATTGTTAGCCCAGAACATTTTTGATGTTTTTACATACAGCCTGGAAGAACTATTGGATATCAGAGCGGCGGTAACTCACCAGCACTACCAGCATTATGACCAGGAATACGAATTTCCCGAAGCAAATCCTTTGTTTGCACTCCCAGGTCGATTTAACTGATTCCAGAATCCGACCCCAAATAATGCCGGGGAAGGAACGGTACTAAGAGCAATCCTCTAGTCTTACTTAGGTGGTGCACACACCACCCATCGCTTCACAGTATACTACTCGCAAATGTTCAGTTTCTGGATAATAAAGTTGACAATCTCAGGGCGAGGGCTTCTTTCCAGCAAGACATCAGGGATTGTAACATGCTCTGTTTCACAGAAACAATGCTCTCTCGGGATATACTTTCTGAGTCCGTCCAGCCAGTTGGGTTCTCAGTTCATCACGCAGACAGGAATAAATATCTATCCAGGAAGAAGTAGGATGGGGGTGTATGTTTCATGATTAACAACTCATGGTCTAATTGTTATAACATACAGGAACTCAAGTCCTTTTGTTCACCCGACCTAGAATACCTCACAATCAAATGCAGACCGTATTATCTCCCAAGATCATTTTCTTTGGTTATAATCAGAGCCGTGTATATCCCCCTTCAAGCCGATACCACAACGGCCTTCAAAGAACTTCACTGGACTTTATGCAAACTGGAAACCACATATCCTGAGGCTGCATTTATTGTGGCTGTGGATTTTAACAAAGCAAATTTGAGGAAAAGGATGACGAAGTTCTATCAACATATTGACTGTAGAACTTGTGCTGCTAAAACACTCGACCCCTGCTAGTCCAACTTCCGGGATGCCTACAAGGCCCTCCCCCGCACTCGTTTCAACAAATCTGACCACTACTCCATTTTGCTCCTCCCTTCCTATAGACAGAAACTCAAACAGGAAGTACCCATGCTAAGGACTATGCAAAGCTGGTCTGACCAATAGGAATCCATGCTTCAAGATGGTTTTGATCACGCGGACTGGGATATCTTCCGGGTAGCTTCAGAGAATAACATCGACGTATATACTGACACGGTGACTGAATGTTTTTGTTTTTTTATTTTTAACTAGGCAAGTCAGTTAAGAACAAATTCTTATTTACAATGGCGGCCTAGGAACTGTGGGTTAACTGCCTTGTTCAGGGGCAGAAAGACAGTTTTTACATTGTCAGCTTGGGGATTCGATCTATTAACCTTTCGGTTACTGGCCCAATGGTCTAACCACTAGGCTACCTGCCACCCATTTTAGGTTATCAGGAAGTGTATAGGAGAAGTACCGACTGTGAACATTAACCTACCCTAACCAGAAACTGTGGATAGATGGCAGCATTCGCGCAAAACTGAAAGCACGAACCACCACATTTAACCATGACAAGGTGACTGGGAATATGGCAGAATACAAACAGTGTAGTTATTTCCTCTTCATGTCAATCAATCAGGCAAATTTGTCAGTATAGAGACAAAGTGGAGTTGCAATTCAATGGCTCAGACCTGAGACGTATGTGTCAGGGTCTACAGACAATCACGGATTACAAAAAGAAAATCAGCCACGTTGTGGACACCGACGTCTTACTTCCGGATAAGCTGAACACCTTCTTCGCCCTATTTGAGGATAACACAGTGCCACCAATGCGGCCCGCTACCAAGGACTGTGGGCTCTTCGTGGCTGACATGAGTAAGACGTTTAAGCGTGTTAACCTTCGTAAGGCTCAGACGGTAGAGCATGCGCAGACCAGCTAGCTGGTGTGTTTACAGACATATTCAATCTCTTCCCTATCTGTCTGCTGTCCCCACATGCTTCAAGATGGCAACCATTGTTCCTGTACCCAAGAGAGCTAAGGTAACTGAACTAATTGACTATCGCCCCGTAGCACTTACTTCTGTCATCATGAAGTGCTTTGAGAGACTAGTCAAGGATCATATCACCCTCTACCTTACCTATCACCCTAGACCCACTTCAATTTGCTTACCGCCCCAACAGATCCACAGACGATACAATCTCATAACACTGCACACTGTCCTATACCCTCCAAGCTCATCACCAAGCTCGAGGCCCTGGGTCTGAACCCCGCACTGTGCAACTGGGTCCTGGACTTCCTGACGGGCCACCCCCAGGTGGGGAATGTAGGAAACAACACCCCCACTTCGCTAATCCTCAACACTTGGGCCCCACAAGGGTGTGTGCTCAGCCCCTTCCTGTACTCCCTGTTCACCCATGACTGCATGGCCATGCACACCTCCAACTCATTCATCAAGTTTGCAGACGACACAACAGTAATAGGCTTGATTACCAACAATGATGAGACAGTCTACAGGGAGGAGGTGAGGGCTCTGGGAGTGTGGTACCAAGAAAACAACCTCTCACTCAACGTCAACAAAACAAAGGAGATGATCGTGAACTTCAGGAAACACATCACCGGGGTCAAACTACCTTCCTTCCAGGCACCCGATGTCACAGGAAGCCCAACAACCACCCAAGCCACTGCTTGTTCACTCAGCTAGCATCCAGAAGGTGAGATCAGTACAGGTGCATCAAAGCTGAGACTAAAAAACAGCTTCTATTGCAAGGCCATCAGACTGTTAAACAGCCATCACTAGCACATATAGGCTGCTACCTACAGTTGAAGTCGGAAGTTTACATACACTTATGTTGGAGTCATTAAAACTCATTCAACCACTCCACAAATTTCTTGTTAACAAACTATAGTTTTGGCAAGTCGGTTAGGACATCTACTTTGTGCATGACACAAGTAATTTTTACAACAATTGTTTACAGACAGATTATTTCACTTATAAATCACAATTCCAGTGGGTCAAAAGTTTACATACACTAAGTTGACAGTGCCTTTAAACACGTTGGAAAATTCCAGAAAATGTCATAGCTTTAGAAGCTTCTGATAGGCTAATTGACATCATTTGAGTCATTTGGAGGTATACCTGTGGATGTATTTCAAGGCCTACCTTCAAACTCCGTGCCTCTTTGCTTGACATCATGGGAAAATCTAAAGAAATCAGCCAAGACCTCAGAAATTGTAGACCTCCATAAGTCTGGTTCATCCTTGGGAGCAATTTCCAAATGCCATGTTCATCTGTACAAATAATAGTACATAAGTATAAACACCATGGGACCACACAGCCATCATACCGCTCAGGAAGGAGACGCTTTCTGTCTCCTAGAGATTAACGTGCTTTGGTGCGAAAAGTGCAAATCAATCCCAGAACAACAGCAAAGGACCTTGTGAAGATGCTGAAGGAAACGGGTACAAAAGTATCTGTATCCACAGTAAAACAAGTCCTATATCGACATAACCTGAAAGGCCGCTCAGCAAGAAAGGAGCAACTGCTCCACAATTGCCATAAAATAGCCAGACTACGGTTTGCAACTGCACATGGGGACAAAGATGGTACTTTTTGGAGAAATGTCCTCTGGTATGATGAAACAAAAATAGAACTGTTTGGCCATAATGACCATCGTTATTTTTTGAGGAAAAGGACGAGGCTTGCAAGCCGAAGAACACCATCCCAACCGTGAAGCACGGGGGTGGCAGCATCATGTTGTGGGGTTGCTTTGCTGCAGGAGGGACTGATGCACTTCACAAAATAGATGGCATCATGAGGCAGAAAAATTATTTGGATATATTGAAGCAACATCTCAAGACATCAGTCAGGAAGATAAAGCTTGGTCATAAATGGGTCTTCCAAATGGACAATGACTCCAAGCATACTTCCAAAGTTCCAAAGCAAAATGGCTTCAGGACAACAAAGTCAAGGTATTGGAGTGGCCATCACAAAGCCTTGCCCTCAAACCTATAGAAAATTTGTGGGCCGAACTGAAAAAGCGTGTGCGAGCAAGGAGGCCTACAAACCTGACTCAGTTACACCAGCTCTGTCTATTGTGGGAAGCGCGTGGAAGGCTACCTGAAACGTTTGACACAAGTTAAACAATTTAAAGGCAATGCTATCAAATACTAATAGAGCATATGTAAACTTCTGACCCACTGGGAATGTGATGAAAGAATTAAAAGCTGAAATAAGTCATTCTCTCTACTATTATTCTGACATTTCACATTCTTAAAATAAAGTGGTGATCCTAACTGACCTAAGACAGGGAATTTTTACTAGGATTAAATGTCAGGAATTGTGAAAATCTGAGTTTAAATGTATTTGGCTAAGGTGTATGTAAACTTCCAACTTCAACTGTATATACATAGACTTGAAATCACTGGCAATTTTAATAAACTAGTCACTTGAATAATGTTTACATATTTTGCATTACTCATTTAATATGTATATACTGTATTCCATACTTCTACTGTGTCTTAGTCAATGTCACACTGAAATTGCTTGTCCATATATTTATAAACTCTGCAAAAAAATAAACGTCCCTTTTTTAGGACCCTTTCTTTCAAAGATAATTCATAACAATCCAAATAACTTCACAGATCTTCATTGTAAAGGGTTTAAACACTGTTTCCCATGCTTTTTCAATGAACCATAAACAATTAATGAACATGCACTTGTGGAACGGTCATAAGACATTAACAGCTTACAGACGGTAGGCAATTAAGGTCACAGTCACAGTTATGAGAACTTAGGACACTAAAGAGGCCTTTCTACTGACTCTGGAAAAACAACAAAAGAAAGATGCCCAGAGTCGCTGCTCATCTGCGTGAACAAACCTTAGGCATGCTGCAAGGAGCCATGAGGACTGCAGATGTGGCCAGGCCAATGAATTGCAATGTCCGTACTCTGAGACGCCTAAGACAGTGCTACAGGGAGACAGGACGGACAGCTCATTGTCCTCGCAGTGGCAGACCACGTGTAACAACACCTGCACGGGATCGGTACATCCGAACATCACACTTGCAGGAATGGTACAGGATGGCAACAACAACTGCCTGAGTTAAACCAGGAACACACAATCCCTCCATCTGAATGTCCGCAATAGGCTGAGAGAGGCTGGACTGAGGGCCTGTCGACCTGATGTAAGTCATGGTCCTCATCAGACATCACCGGCAACAACGTCGCCTATGGGCACAAACCTACCGTCACTCGACCAGACAGGACTGGTCAAAAGTGCTCTTCACTGATGAGTCGCGGTTTTGTCTCACCAGGGGTGATGGTCGGATTCACGTTTATCGTCGAAGGAATGAGCATTACGCTGAGGCTTGTGCAATGGAGCAGGATCGATTTAGGAGGTGTAGGGTCCGTCATGGTCTGGGGTGGTGTGTCACAGCATCATCGGACTGAGCTTGTCATTGCAGGCAATCTCAATGCTGTGCGTTACAGAGAAGACATCCTCCTCTCTCATTTGGTACCCTTTCTGCAGGCTCATCCTGACATTATACCCTCCAGCATGACAATGCCACCAGCCATACTGCTCGTACGGTGCATGATTTCCGGCAAAACAGGAATGTCAGTGTTCTGCCATGGCCAGCGAAGAGCCCGGATCTCAATCCCATTGAGCACGTCTGGGACCTGTTGGATCAGAGGGTGAGGGCTAGGGCCATTCCCTCCAGAAATGTCCAGGAACTTGCAGGTGCCTTGGTGGAAGAGTGGGGTAACAACCCACAGCAAGAATGGGCAAATCTGGTGCAGTCCATGAGGAGGAGATGCACTGCAGTACTTAATGCAGCTGGTGGCCACACCAACTACCGACTGTTACTTTTGATTTTGATCCCCCCCCCCCCTTTGTTCAGGGACACATTATTAAATTTCTGTTTGTCACATGTCTGTGGAACTTCTACAGTTTGTCTCAGTTGTTGAATCTTGTCATGTTCATACAAATATTTACACATGTTTGTTGGAAATAAACGCAGTTGACAGTGAGAGGACGTTTATTTTTTTGGCTGAATTTAAATTCTTAATTCTTTTACTTAGATTTTTGTGTATTGGGTATATGTTGTGAAATTGTTAGTGCAGTAATAGCTAACAAGTAATAACTATCGGAGCTAGAAACACAAACATTTCGCTACACCCGCTAAACACGTGTATTTGACCAATAAAATTTGATTTGATTTGGTGCAACGCCCTATGTAGCTGAATGATACTAGTCTGTCACATGCCTTGATCTATGAAGCCCCACACAAACCCAAACTAAATCCTACTCTTGGCTGTGATGGCAAACACCTTGTGTTGATGGACAGACATTACTACAGTTTCCTTGACCTCGTGTTCCTTTTGGCAGATGCTATCTGATGAGAAGTGGAGGACAGGGCTGGGTGCAAATAGACTGCAGATGTTTAAGTCAAGACATAACAGTCAGTTTCAGTAAAAAGCACACAGATGTTTGTGTCACACAGTCGAAGCTTTGTGGACTTGTTAGGCATGCCCCCCCCCCCCCCCCTCCAAAGCTATTCTCCCCCCTTTGAGGAGTGCACCATAAAAGTGTGAATGAGATTTGAATGTCAGTCCTCAAACTGAACAGTCACATTAGACCCAATCAATACTGGGAAGCAGCCAATGCCCCCATTCACTTCCTGTTGAACACACACATATATGCGCACACACACACTGTTGTAATGCTGAGAGATGTAGTACTCAGCCTGAAATAAGGAAGCCTCTGTTTGTACAAATCCCTCACCTGCACACTCTGAAACTGCCTCTTGGTTGTCTACCACCACCCCATCACTGCCGATTAGATTTCTGCTGGATAAGTTTTGCATGTACAATACAGTGCCTTGCGAAAGTATTCGGCCCCCTTGAACTTTGCGACCTTTTGCCACATTTCAGGCTTCAAACATAAAGATATAAAACTGTATTGTTTTGTGAAGAATCAACAACAAGTGGGACACAATCATGAAGTGGAACGACATTTGTTGGATATTTCAAACTTTTTTAACAAATCAAAAACAGAAAAATTGGGCGTGCAAAATTATTCAGCCCCCTTAAGTTAATACTTTGTAGCGCCACCTTTTGCTGCGATTACATCTGTAAGTCGCTTGGGGTATGTCTGTATCAGTTTTGCACATCGAGAGACTGAAATTTTTTCCCATTCCTCCTTGCAAAACAGCTCGAGCTCAGTGAGGTCGGATGGAGAGCATTTGTGAACAGCAGTTTTCAGTTCTTTCCACAGAATCTCGATTGGATTCAGGTCTGGACTTTGACTTGGCCATTCTAACACCTGGATATGTTTATTTTTGAACCATTCCATTGTAGATTTTGCTTTATGTTTTGGATCATTGTCTTGTTGGAAGACAAATCTCCGTCCCAGTCTCAGGTCTTTTGCAGACTCCATCAGGTTTTCTTCCAGAATGGTCCTGTATTTGGCTCCATCCATCTTCCCATCAATTTGAACCATCTTCCCTGTCCCTGCTGAAGAAAAGCAGGCCCAAACCATGATGCTGCCACCACCATGTTTGACAGTGGGGATGGTGTGTTCAGGGTGATGAGCTGTGTTGCTTTTACGCCAAACATAACGTTTTGCATTGTTGCCAAAAAGTTCCATTTTGGTTTCATCTGACCAGAGCACCTTCTTCCACATGTTTGGTGTGTCTCCAAGGTGGCTTGTGGCAAACTTTAAACGACACTTTTTATGGATATCTTTAAGAAATGGCTTTCTTCTTGCCACTCTTCCATAAAAGCCAGATTTGTGCAATATACGACTGATTGTTGTCCTATGGACAGAGTCTCCCACCTCAGCTGTAGATCTCTGCAGTTCATCCAGAGTGATCATGGGCCTCTTGGCTGCATCTCTGTTCAGTCTTCTCCTTGTATGAGCTGAAAGTTTAGAGGGACGGCCAGGTCTTGGTAGATTTGCAGTGGTCTGATACTCCTTCCATTCCAATATTATCGCTAGCACAGTGCTCCTTGGGATGTTTAAAGCTTGGGAAATATTTTTGTATCCAAATCCGGCTTTAAACTTCTTCACAACAGTATCTCGGACCTGCCTGGTGTGTTCCTTGTTCTTCATGATGCTCTCTGCGCTTTTAACGGACCTCTGAGACTATCACAGTGTTAAAAAAGTTTGAAATATCCAATAAATGTCGTTCCACCTCATGATTGTGTCCCACTTGTTGTTGATTCTTCACAAAAAAATACAGTTTTATATCTTTGTCTGAAGCCTGAAATGTGGCAAAAGGTCGCAAAGTTCAAGGGGGCTGAATACTTCCGCAAGGCACCGTATATGCACTAATGAAAGCGCATGCAGAATCCAGCTGAATCCTCCTCTGGCTGCTGTAATTGGTGGTAATTAGAGGCATATGACATCTAGCTACAGTGCCTAGTGAAAGTCTACACACCCGTTGCACAGTTTGTACATTTTGCTGTCTTAAAATTAAATCTAAAATGGGATTTAATTTGATTTGTTTTCTACTGATCTACATAACCTACTCCACATTTTAAAATAAAATAAAGATAATAGAATATTTTCTAAATTAATTAAAAATAGAAACGATGATGTCTTGATTGCATTAGTACTTGGTTGAAGCACCTTTGGCAGTGATTATAACTGTGAATACTTTTGACTAATACTGCCAGCTGCACCACTCTTAAGGCAACATACTGTTGTGTCTTTACTATCATTAAACTGAAGACTTAGTTTTTATCAAAGATTCTCCGTAGTTAGTATTACGCGATCAAACTGATTTGAAAAGTTTGTTTCTTTTGTAGAATTGTCCGTCTCTCTCTGTCTGTCTTGGTTAGAGGGGATAGTTCAGAGCGACATTCATTCATGAAGTTGTGGAATGTATGTTTCGGCGGTTGGTGTTCTTCAAGTTCAATGATACCGAATTCCTTGCTGCAGACTAGTAATTAATATCAAAGACTTGGGGTTTTATTCAGAATTGCAGAAAAGGGCCTGTCCCAAGATGTCCGACCCTAACTGGGCTCATGGGCGGTCCTCTGATTTAGTTAAACTCAAAATGGAATTGGCGTTTCCTTCATTAAACAGTCCAAAATCACATTACACAATTTTACAAACAGTATCATCCTCACTCATTCATCTTATACAACAATTAGATGTAAACCTCATATTTGAGCCTATTATATAAACAGCGTTATGGTAATATGTCCGCACCGTCTCCCATGAGTTTATAAACTTGTACCAAATGGACCAGTTCTTAGCTGGATTCTTCACCAATCTTTTATACCTTCTCCGGAACATAAATGTTGTTCGGACCTCAAGTTCTGTGAGGTGGAAGAAATTCCTTTGTTTGTTCTCTATGAAACTTCACTCAGTCTATACTGTGTGGCCATGAGGCAGGGTCTTTCCTAGGAATGTACGACTTCTCTGACCACAGCAGCCTGGTTGTAGGAGCAGAGAGAGGCAGGGACAGTTGGGTGGGGCTTGCTGTACTCAAAGAGGCTAATGTATATACATGTCCATGTTGCCCAGCAACAGCCCCAAAACATCACTGCTCTAGAGGAGATCTGCATGGAGGAATGGGCCAAAATACCAGCAACAGTGTGTGAACCTTGTGAAGACTTACAGAAAATGTTTGACCTCTGTCATTGCCAACAAAGGGTATACAAAAAAGTATTGAGATAAACTTTTGTTATTGACCAAATACTTATTTTCAACCATAATTTGCAAATAAATTCATTAAAAATCCTACAATGTGATTTTGTCTGTCATAGTTGAAGTGTACCTATGATGAAAATTACAGGCCTCATCTTTTTAAGTGGGAGAACTTGCACAATTGGTGGCTGACTAAATACTTTTTTTCCCCACTGTTCATTGTTTTTATCAAAATTGCTCAAGCTCAGTAAATTTGGTTGGAAATTGATGGACAGCAAAATATTCATCCCTGACAAGAGTGGCCAAACGGTGTTTAGTATGCCCAGTAGCTCTGCAAGCGTGCAGAGGATATTCTCCGTTGCTGGCCTGATCTCCAGACACTATCACATGAGCCTGAAGCCACAGACTTTGTCCAAACTCGTTTAAAAAAATGATTTCAAAGGCCCTGTAGACTGAGCCTAATAAGGCATTTTTTGTTAGATTTGTATTTATTTCTAAGTACTGTAAGTCTCACAGCCTATATGCACAGTTTATAGACTACAATGATTTAATACAATGATATGTTGTTTAAATGCTGAGCGCTTAACATCCCTGACTCCCTACCAGCCTTGTGTGTTGCACTCGCAAATGCTTCACAATGTATTACTTTGTAGGCTATAATTGCAATAATATAGCCAAAATAAAGAATTTTCTTAGGCTCTCTGTATGGCTCCTGACCTACTTAGTGTTTATATGCTGTTTAATTTGACTTTCGCCTATTTGAAATGAGTGCTTCTTTACATTCACCTATTAATGTTTATTAAAATACTCATCATTCAAATCATATGGTTTGGTTTCTATACTTCAAAACCAAATGGTAGGTCCAGGTAGTCACAACAATGGATGTGTGTTGGTTAAATTGTGAGTGCGGAGTGGTTTTTAGTGGAGCGGTTGGAAAGGAGGTGGAGTGCTGAAGCAGAGCTCCATGAGCAATGCTCAACTCGGCTCACATACTCTGCACACACACACACGTTTTCGCTAGCTAGCTAGTTACCCAACATTTGCTTTGGTCCAACATAAGCCAACTCGGAAGTTCAAAGACATTCAAAGATCCTTCATAGAAGCCTCTCCTCTGTTGGTATAATTCTGTGGGCCAAATTCAGATAATACATGTCATAACAAGATTCCCAGCGCTTCAAGGCAAGCTTCTTCCATCCTCTCTCCTCCCCCTCAAAATGTCAGTTGCATCTCGCACTCTACACTTTGACTCTGTTTTGTCTTTCATTATGGTTAAACCACGCTGTTACTGAAAAATACATTTTGCTGTTAGCGAATTTCCTACACAGATAACATTTCTAACCCGCTCCATAGCAAGCTGCTTTACCCGCACTGATTGGTGAAGTCATTTAATGTTGAGCTAAATGTATTTTTTTAAATTATGATTTCAGAGGTTTAAAAAGGAAAGAAGAGAACGACATAAATCTGTACTTTATTTGGTTCGATCCGGTTCAGAGCTTTATTTTGCTGGTCGGAACAGTGGAGCGGAACAACAACAAATAAGGGTTCTGTTCAGAATGAAATGATTGGACAATAATTTTGGTTCCAACCCCTGCCAGTAACAAACATACCCATAACATGATGCTGTTGACAAAAAATACATACCCATAACATGATGCTGTTGACAAAAAATACATACCCATAACATGATGCTGTTGACAAAAAATACATACCCATAACATGATGCTGCCACCAAAATCTGTGATGTGTTGTATTGGATTTGACCAAAACAGGAAGTTTTTAATTTAAGACAAAAAAAAAGTTAGACCTGCCATACTGTAGTCTTCTGAGTACTTAACCCTGGGATAGTTCGTTTTTTTCAAGGGTGCAATTATAGACATTTTCATGCCAAAGACACACCAGAATGGCTTGCCAAAAGGTGTTGTGTTTCTGAATGGTTCAGTCACAGTCCTGACCTCAAATCAGCTTGAAAATAAGACCAGGTTTGAATATTGCTGATTCAATGATTCCCAATCAAATGTACTGAGCTTGAGCAATTTTGACAAAAACAATGGATATTTCTTGCTCTAAAAGTTTTGCAATGTTGGTAGAACTTTATTCAAAGTTATTCACAGCTGTAATGATGGCCAAAGGTGCTTCCACCAAGTATACACTGGGGAGGAAATACATATGCAATCAATACATCTACATTTTATTAGTTTGGAAAATGTTATAGAAGATTGTAAATTAACCAAAAATGATCTCACTTTGAATCCAATTGAATCCCTTAGATGGCAGAAAAATATGAAAACTGTGCAGGGGGTGTGTAGACTGATATCAGGATGATCATAATACTTATATCTTATTTAATCAATGATTCAAGACCAAGTTCTCAAGCCTGAGGGCATTTCTGTGGCCATTAGCTGTGTTTGTGTTTAAATCTATTTAGATTAGTGTGTGTGTGTGTGTGTGTGTGTGTGTGTGTGTGTGTGTGTGTGTGTGTGTGTGTGTGTGTGTGTGTGTGTGTGTGTGTGTGTGTGTGTGTGGGGGGGGGGGGCTGTTTTTATAGGGCTGTCTTTAGTTCTAAAGTAATCCCTGGACCCATTTAAAGGATCTTGTCCTGGCTGGTTGGTGCTGGGCAGAACTGAACAATCAATTGATACCTGATTGAGACAGAAATGCAGGCATATAATTTAAAGCAAATGGTGACGGGTCGACAGCTCTATTTGGAATATGTAATGTAATCAGTGGGATTTTAAGAGGCGCTGTCTTCAGAAACATAATGCTATTGTGTTTTCCAGGTGTGAAGAGGTATTATCAACAAGCTTTGTGTCTACTTCCTTCAGAGTACTGTAATACTTGTCTATCTTAGCAAGATTAATTAGTTAGATTTTGAAATGTCTTATGTCTTCAATCAGTTGGATAAGCAGGTTGGTCACATGCTGTTTTCCAATTACACAACAAAACAAACACACACACTCGTGTGCGCACACACACAGACACATTGACAATGGTAAAAGTGGTTCATCAGAGAGCATGCATGGCATGTCCGGCATGCCTGAACAGACTGATGTATTATTAACAGTGTGGCTCCTCTGCTCCAGAACTAAGCTCTGCAGCTGTGCATCAGACTGACTGTCTGACTGGACCAGATATTTGAAGAGACCATGCATGTTTTACCCATTTTCAAAGGGAATCACATCTGCAAGAGTCCAGGGCACAGGACCATTATCACAATCACTGATCCTGCCATCCTCCAGTTTCCACAATGCCTCTGGACAAGCCTCTCACAAAGGTCTGTTTTGGAACAATCTAATTGCTCTGGGTAGTTTATAGTGTTAGTCCTTTAATGATATAACCATGATATGAGACAGTGCCTGAAACTTTTTCATTGAATTGATTCTGTCCAGGGCTTGTTGGACATTTACTGCAGTATATTACATTTCAGTCCTTGGAAAGTGTATGTGAGGGTAAACAAGAAGGGAGGGAGTCTGGTAGCAGGGGCACAGTGAGAATTATGATGATGATGTGATGGCTTGCAGGGATGGAGGGCGATCAGGGAGGGAGGGAGGGTGATCAGGGAGGGAGGGCAATCAGAGAGGGAGGGAGAGACCAGGGAGGGAGTCTGGTATAGGAGGCACAGTGAGGATGATGATGGAACTAAAGGGGCCCCCTGCTGTCTGTTATCTACCTGACCAGATCAGCCCCAACATCAAAGGGCTCCCCCTCTGGCATCAAATATTTACCAGCCTGCTGTGCTTACACCTGCTCTGAGAAGACGAGAGGGGAGTAATTCATCTGTCTGTGCTCTCAGACATCACACACTAATAAAGTACAGCACTCACTCTGGTGGACTGATGTTAGTAATGTCAAGGCTTACTATGACAGTCCCACTTTACTGTCATGCATTTAGAAATGTGTTCACAGTGTTTTATCACAGGCTAAGCAATCTGCAGCACAATGCTTATTAGTGTTGAAGTACAGTCCAGTGGTGCAGACAGACTATTATGGCTGAGCTTGATGACAATGATGATAACTGTGAGGATAGTGAGGAAGATGTAGCTTATTTTCAACAAGCCAATATGTCAGAGGCACCTTTTTATTAGCGCTGTTGCCTAGCGAGAGTTGTCATATGGAGCAGCCCAGCACTCAGAAGATTAGAGTATGTGGATCTCATGCTATACAGTACGGGAGGGACAGAACGTTGTACTTACTTAGTATCCCTGCACATTATAAATATAGTTCTGGAACTGACCCTGTATACAGCATAGTATGCTTGCTTACTTTATCGTGTTCTTCTTATTTTTATATCTCGTGTTTTTTTTGTTCTACCTTGTTATTTTTAGTATTACACTGTTGTTGATTACTGCATAGTTGGGGTTAGAGCGGCAAGAAAGGCATTTCACTGACGATATGCTGGTCCTAACTCCCCCAGGGCCCAGGCTTTCTCTGGATCGGCTTATTTCACTGAATTTATTTTACTATGACTGTTATTTACCTCCATTTTATATTTGTTTCTGAAGCCTGGATGTGTTGCCAGTCAGTTCTGTTTCCCAATATACCAGCGTACCAATGAGCAGTAACCTACAGATCAGTGATGCCTGTCATTGAGGCATACCGTAAATAATTGAGAGAGAATGCTGAAGCGCCCTCAATACTGCCTCCACTGCCTCTGACGTGTTAATCTGTCACATGACTCCAGTGACATTTATTTGACTAGCATTGTGTGCTATCGTGAATAATATGCAGTGAAAAAGAAAGCAGATGACAGTATATCATGCCATAATTTATGTGCACGGTATCTGTATCAAAAGAACAGTCTCATCTGCACCGCTCTGACCTTGTTGGGGAAATACATGCATGTTTTCCCAAGCATCACACATGCCTCAGCATAGCACATCCCTAAGATGGTGTGTGTGTGCTGAGTGGATCAGCAAAATATCTGTCAGCTGTGCTGAATATCCGAAACGATGGCCAGGTTCACTGAATGTACACTAAATCAAAGTGACTGAATGTGACCGTGATAGAGATGAACAGGAAAGAGTACAACATCCCCGTGATGAAATGCAGTTAAAACCTGGGGATGTTGTGGTGAAAATACAGTATACGGAAGGGCATTTTGTAACCATATAAAACCGGATATTCACCTGGTCAGTGTCATGGAAATGGCAGGTGTTCTACACTCAGTATAGGTTTGACAGAGAGAGTAGGCTGGTGGACCAGATTAATATTTTATATATTCTATTTAGAAATGAAATGTTTATTAAACACATCTGATTTGCATTTTTTTTTCAAATACATTTTTCAGATTGCTGATTAAGCCAACATGGAATTGCATCAATAAGCAGTTTTAAGGGAAATCTATTTGATTTATTTATTGTTTAGTAGTAACCAACAGAACACACCAGAGGTGGGTGGGTGGGGGGCCAGCAGAGGTGTGTGTGTGTGTGTGTGTGTGTGAGAGCGAGTGCGGGAGAGAGAGAGACTGGGGCAGTCATTATCACAGACAGACCGTGTGTCTTTGTTCAGAGCATGTTAAATGACTACTACAACTACTCTGTACAATCATATGTTAATGACATTCACTCTCAGAGAATGAATAAATCATGTCTCAGAAAACACATCTGAGTCCATGGTTTAGCAGCTAGGTGTGTGTGTGGGGGGTGGGGGGACCGGACTGGAACACTACGGCTGAAGCATTAAAGCAGCAAGACAAAAGAGAATCTCTGGTACCTGTTTCCTCTGCCTTGCGACTTGGTGCTCGATCCCACTCTAACTGATGCTCACGGAGAGATAGTAAGAGAGAGAGCCAGAGTGCGAGGGATAGAGAGAGCGATAGAGAGGTGGAGGAGAGAAGTGAGAGAGCACTGAGAGCGGGAGTGAGAGCAGAGCAGGGTGTGAGCGAGAGAGCACGAGAACCAGAGAGAACGCGCACATGAAGAAGAGGAGACTGAGAGAAGGGGGTTGTTTTATGTGTGCTGCTCGTGTGCATGACTGAGGAGCCTTCCTGCCTGGATCGTTAGTCATCTCCAGCCCCAGAGCTGGGCTCTGTGTTCCATAGGCTGTACTGACTGAGGAACACAGGGACAGACAGACAGAGGCTGGTGGACTTGAGAGGGCTGTGCAGAGGATGTGCTGGCTGCGTGGGCTCTGTCGCCGTGATTGCTGCCGCCAGACCCCTCAGCTGCTTCTGCCTCACTCGGCTGCTATTGCAGGCCCCCCCTTAGCCCAGCACTCGGAGGACATCAGCAGTCAGTGATAGAGAGATGAGCTCCAAGCACTCTTCCGACTGGATCCCCTACAGGTACAGTACAGTTCTCTGTGTGCTAGTCAAGACTCAAAAGACCACAAGAGAAGGGAGTGTGTGGATGTTTGTGTGTACAAGTGTGAATAGCTATGCATGTTCCAGCACTATTAAGGATAGACAGAATAAAGGATAACACTTGGGTGCGTGTTTGGAAGTTTAGATTGTTGACATCGATTGACCCTTCGCTAAGACCCGCCTCAGAATTTTGGGCAAGCAATCGTAGTGCTCCAATGGATAGCAACTCTCATTGAGTCTGACACCTCAGTCAAGCTCATAGGAAAAATAGTTTTCTTTCAGATATAAATTGTTTAAATGGTTAAATAATTTAACTCTGCACCAGGGATAGTACTAGCTACTGTGATTCCTGAAATGCAGAGCCTCTTGATGGAGTATTTTTCGAGACAGTTATCTGTCTCATTGACTACAAAATAGTTAAAAACTTCTTGACGCTACCCATCCCTTAAGCGGGATAATTGTCATCAGCAACCGCTGAATAGCATAGTGCCTCAGTCAAATAATATTACTAAAAATATTCATATTCATGAAATCACAAGTGCAATATTGCAAAACACAGCTTAGCCTTTTGTTAATCCACCTGTCTTCTCAGATTTTGAAATTATGCTTTACAGCGAAAGCAATCCAAGCGTTTGTGTAAGTTTATCGATCGCATGACAAAACATTAAGTACATGTCAAACGTTTTTTATAATCAATCCTCAGGTTGTTTTTAAAATATATGATCAATAATATATCAACCGCAAATGTCTTTCACAGTAGGAGAGGGAAAAACAATAGCTGTACAAATTCTGTTGCGTGAGTGAAACTCATGTGACCACTTGACGCAATGTTATCGTTCTGGCTCATTTTTCAAAATAAAAGCCTGAAACTATGTCTGAAGACTGTTGACACCTTGAGGAAGTGATAGGAAAATGAATCTGGTTGATATCCTTTTAAATGGAGCAATGGCAGGCTATGGAACATGGAGTTTTCAAATTAGAAGCCACTTCCTGGTTTGATTTTTCTCAGGGTTTCGCCTGCAATATCAGTTCTGTTATACTCACAGACAATATTTTGACAGTTTTGGAAACTTTAGAGTGTTTTCTATCCTAATCTGTCAATTATATGCATATTCTAGCATCTGGTCCTGAGAAATAAGCTGTTTACTTTGGTAATGTTATTTTTCCAAACATAAAAATAGTGCCCCCTAGCTTCAAGAGGTTATTAACCAGTTACCTCTACCAATCTCATTCTGAACGTCGTATAGCCCGTGAATCTGCACGGACCCGGGTCTCACCAATGAGTTCGTACCACACCAATCTTAGTTGAATATTTATTTACTAAAAAGCTAAAATGATGATAAAACATACCCATAGACAAAACACATTATAGGCTATTGATTAGAACTTATAGTATAATGGGCCAACACAATATGGCGCGTGTTACCCAAAATGGGGGTTTCAAAGAGAGAGAGAAAAAAAGAATGTACCTGAGAGAAATATACATTTGGGTGAATTTGTCAGCTATGCTATTCGAACCCTAGCCTTGCCCCAAACTGCCGCTCTTATGGGTCAGAATATAATGATGTAATTACGTGGGGATGATCTCCGAGGATTCTCTGCGTGGACCATTCAGGCTGCTCGATGACGCACTACTCCGGCGCACCTCTCTGATCGTCCTCCCGATGTCAGTGTCCCTTTGGCTTAGGAGTCTGTTCCCTCACCCTTTGCTCTGGAAGGGGTCTTCTGAGGACAGACAGCTCTGTAGCTCAGAGCTCACAGCATAGGAATGAAACCCTTTAGATTCGCTGGGATTGGATGCTAAGGGGGTCCGGCTTGAATTCACCCGCTTAGACACAGCTACTCATCCGTAGCTTGGGTAGAAAAGGATAGCGCTCTGCTATAGGTTAGATGGTTTTGATTGGTGATGAGGTTTTTTTTCATACAATTACCGCACGTTGAGCTACCATACCGCGATAGTTTGGACTTTTGTTTTAAGTCATATTTCACTAAGTTTTATACAAATAGTTGTACATTTTCAGTTTTAAAACTGACGATTTCTTTATTTTTGATTAAATGTATTGATAATGGTTGTACTGTTGCTTCATGCCTTGTATGTGTGTGCTTCCTATGACTGTCACCCTGGTATTGGCTACTAGTTAGCTACTAGTTAGCTACTTCACGCTGTTGCCGGACAGTAGTGCTTGTCAAGCGGGAGCATGGGGCACTGTGTCCTGGTGTTGCCGTTCATGCCCTCCCCATTGAGTAGTAGACTGTATGTACATTATGTATGTATCTAGATAGTTATCAATATAGGCTGCTATCCTAATTGATATAAAATCATGTGAGATAAAAAAAATGGCCACGTTAGCTACCGCCGCCGGTTATCGACACGTCGTACAGTCCAATCAGCCATGCAAAATGGTCTTGAGTGGCAACAAATCTGCCCAATTAGCTGATTTGCTTTCCATACACCCACTACTTTCGACACACCAACTCGCCTATACTCTGGTCGCCATATTGGGCTGCAGCTAACCATACTTGCCAAAAGTTGTTAGCTAGTAGCTTTGACTGCATGCTGACAGTTAGACTTTCTCTGGAACTTTGGCAACTACTAAGTATTTTTAAACTGACTGCTTTGGGCTGGATGTGCCAATGTGCATAGCAAACGGAGCAGCTTTATTTAGGCAAGCCTAAATTACACTGAGTATACAAAACATTAAAAACACCTGCTCTTTCCATGACATAGACTGATCAGGTGAATCTAGGGGAAAGCTATGATCCCTTATTGATGTCACTTGTTAAATCCACTTCAATCAGTGTAGATGAAGGGAAGGAGACGGGTTAAAGAAGGATTTTTAAGCTCTTACACAATCCATGTTTCAATTTTCTATGTGTGTCATTCAGAGGGTGAATGGGCAAGACAAAATATTAAAGTGCCTTTGAAAGGGGTATGGTAGTAGGTGCCATGTGCAGCGGTATGAGATATTTGAGGTAGATACAGTGCCTTGTAAAAGTATTTACCTCCCTTGGTGGTTTTCCTATTTTGTTGCATTACAACCTGTAATTTAAATTGGATTTCAACAATACGAAAAGTTGTGCGTGGTAATGTATTAACCCCTTTTGCTATGAAGCCCCTAAATAAGATCTGGTGCAACCAATTACAAATAAATAATTAGTTAAATGAAGTGCACCTGTGTGCAATCTAAGTGTCACATGATCTCAGTGTATATATACACTTATTCTGAAAGGCCCCAGAGTCTGCAACACCACTAATCAAGGGACACCACCAGGCAAGCGGCACCATGAAGACCAATGAGCTCTCCAAACAGGTCAGGGTCAAAGTTGTGTAGAAGTACATATCAGGGTTGGGTTATAAAAAAAATAGCAGAAACTTTGAACATCCCACGGAGCACCATTAAATCCATTATTAAAAAATGGAAAGAATATGGCACCACAACAAACCTGCCAAGAGAGGGCTGCCCACCAAAACTCACGGACCAGCCAAGGAGGGCATTATCAAAGGAAACAAAGAGACCAAGACAACCCTGAAGGAGCTGCAAAGCTCCACAGCGGAGATTGACGTATCTGTCCATAGGACCACTTTAAGCCATACACTCCACAGAGCTGGGCTTTACAGAAGAGTGGCCAGAAAAAAGCCATTACTTAAAAAGAAAAAAAGAAACAAACACGTTTGGTGTTCGCCAAAAGGCATGTGGGAGACTCCCTAAACATATGGAAGAAGGTATATTTAGCCATCAAGGAAAACGCTATGTCTGGCACAAACCCAACACCTCTCATCACCCCGAGAACACTATTCCCACAGTGAAGCATGGTGGTGGCAGTATCATGCTGTGGGGATGTTTTTCATTGGCAGGGACTGGAAAACTGGTCAGAATTGAAAGAATGATGGATGGCACTAAATACAGAGAAATTCTTGAAGGAAAGCTGTTTCAGTCTTCCAGAGATTTGCGACTGGGACGGAGGTTCACCTTCCAGCAGGACAATGACCCTAAGCACACTGCTAAAACAGCAGTTGTGTGGTTTAAGGGGAAACATTTAATTGCCTTGGAATGGCCTAGTCAAAGCTCAGACCCCAATCCAATTGAGAATCTGTGGTATTAAACCCATCCAACTTGAAGGAACTGGAGCAGTTTTGCCTTGAATAAATTCATTAAAAATCCTACAATGTGATTTTCTGGATTTTTTTTCTCATTTTGTCTGTCATAGTTGAAGTGTACCTATGATGAAAATTACAGGCCTCTCATCTTTTTAAGTGGGAAAACTTGCACACTTGGTGGCTGACTAAATACTTTTTTGCCCCACTGTATGTACGCTCAAGGTTGCTGTTTTTTTTGTCACATTTGTTGTTTGTTTCACAATAAAAAATATTGTGCATCTTCAATGTGGTAGGCATGTTGTGTAAATCAAGTGATACCAACCCCCCAAAATCTATTTTAATTCCAGGTAGTAAGGCAACAAATTAGGAAAAATGCCAATGGGGGTGAATACTTTCACAAGGCACTGTATGTACATGAAGGCAGGGTAAAGTGACTAGGCATCAGGATAGATAATAAGAGTACAATAAAGAACAGTGTAGCAGCAGCAAATTATGAGTCTAAATGTAGAGTGTGTTTGAATCAGTGAAGGCTGCTGAGGGGGGATGGCTCTCCTACTGTAATGGAGTGCATGGAATGGTATAAAACACATGGTTTTCCATTCACTACATTACACCCCATTCCTGCCATTATTATGAGCCATCCTTCCCTCAGCAGCCACTGGCATGTACGTATGTATATACAGGTGAAGTCGGAAGTTTACATACACCTTAGCGAAATACATTTAAACTCAGTTTTTCACAATTCCTGACATTTAATCCAAGTAAAAATCCCTGTCTTAGGTCAGTTAGGATCACTACTTTATTTTGAGAATGTGAAATGTCAGAATAATAGTAGAGAGAAGGATTTATTTCAGCTTTTATTTCTTTCGTCGCATTCCTAGTGGGTCAGAAGTTTACATACACTCAATTAGTATTTGGTAGCAATGCCTCAAACTATTTAAACGTTTTGGGTAGCCTTCCACAAGCTTACCACCATAAATTGGGTTAATTTTGGCCCATTCCTCCTGTCAGAGCTGGTGTAACTGAGTCAGGTTTGTAGGCCTCCTTGCTCGCACACGCTTTTTCAGTTCTGCCCACAAATGTTTTATTGGATTGAGGTCGGGGCTTTGATGGCCACTCCAATACCTTGACTTTTTTGCCACAACGTTGGAAGTATGCTTGGAGTCATTTTCCATTTCGAATACCATTTATGACCAAGCATTATCTTCCTGACTGGTGTCTTGACTTTTCCATCCTCATGATGCCATCTACTTTGTGAAGTGCACCAGTCCCTCCTGCAGCAAAGCATCCCCCCACAACATGATGCTGCCACCACCATGCTTCACGGTTGGGATGGTGTTCTTCGGCTTGCAAGTCTCCCCCTTTTCCTCCAAAGATAATGATGGTCATTATGGCCAAACAGTTCTATTTTTGTTTCATCAGACCAGAGGACATTTCTCCAAAAAGTACCATCTTTGTCCCCGTGTGCAGTTGCAAACCGTAGTCTGGCTTTTTTATGGCAGTTTTGGAGCAGTGGCTTCTTCCTTGCTGAGCAGCCTTTCAGGTTATGTCGATATAGGACTCGCTTTACAGTGGATATAGATACTTTTGTACCTGTTTCCTTCAGCATCTTCAAATGCTGTTGTTCTGGGATTGATTTGAACTTTTTGTACCAAAGCACGTTCATCTCTAGGAGACAGAACGCGTCTCCTTCCTGAGTGGTATGACGGCTGCATGGTCCCGTGGTGTTTATACTTGCGTACTATTGTTTATACAGATGAACGTGGTACCTTCAGGAATTGTAATACAGTCAATTGTAAGTGAAATAATCTGTCTGTAAACAATTGCTGGGAAAATTACTTCTGTCATGCACAAAGTAGATGTCCTAACCGACTTGCTAAAACTATAGTTTGTTAACAAGAAATTTGTGGAGTGGTTAAAAAAGACAAGTTAGAATGAATTTAAACAAAGTGTATGTAAACTTCCGACTGCAACTGTGTATGTATGTATGTATGTATGTATGTATGTGTGTGTGTGTGTGTGTGTGTGTGTGTGTGTGTGTGTGTGTGTGTGTGTGTGGCGCGCGCAATTTCCTTACCCAAATATGACTACTTGGTCATTTCTAAGATCATAAAACCCCTTATGAATATGTTTTAATTTGTTTACCAAAGTAATTGATTACTTTCTGTAAGTTATTCACCTCTAAAACAATTAAGTTAGCGACAACACTAGATGCCCAGATCCGCTATCTAGCTCAAGAACTAGCTTGTCTAACGTTACATGGAAACTTCCAGAACCAAAGGAAAAGAAATGGAGAAAACATCAGTTGGACAATTAACAGCAAACGATGGTATGGTTTCAGGTACTCCTCTTCAGAATTTAACTGTGGGAGGAAATACTGCTATGGGTGATGAACATTTGGTGAACACAGACAACAATTGTCACAACTTGCGTCTAGTCCCCAGCTCGGGTCGTTACCTTACGACCCCGGCACTCCAGTCAAGCCCCAGGGGAAAAGGATGAGAGGCCAAGAGGGTATGTCACTTCTTGAGATGCAGAACAATATTCTAATGCTTTTGACAGCAAAGATAGATGAAAGGGAGAATATGATGAAAATTGAGGCCAAGAAAAAAATCTGACTATCTTTGGAGAAGTGAAAACCCTCAAAAGCGACATGAAGAAAGTGGAAGTTATCTGCCAGGAAAATGAAAAGAAAGTGGCTGAACTCGAGCAAAAGGTGAATTTAGGCGGAGAGATACCAGCGCAGGTGGAACCTGAGGCTCCATGGAATACCAGAGCAGGCGGGTGAGGACATCAAATGCAGAGTTGTTGACATCTGTGGAGCTGTCATTCCCGATCAAGACAAGAAACAGAGGACAACCGTCATCCGGTTCACCAACAGATCTACACGGGATCATCTCTGGAGGCGAGCAAAGAATTGTGAGTTCCTCATCAAGCAAAAATGTAGGTTCACGGAGGATCTGACCTCAGTGGACAAAGTGACACGAGAGAAACTGTGGCCGATGGTGGCTGCAGCTCGAAAGGCAGAGAACGTCATTTTTCTGTTTGTGCAAGTGTGTGATCATCGAATGGAAAGAAATGCAGACAAATCAGAACATTTGAGAGAGAGCCAGAGTCTATTTCGGACAGAACTGGTAGGCCTAAAAACTGCCTAATTTTCAGGTGAAAAGCAGCCTTTTATTATAAAGAATGTACACAAACATTTGAATGAGAAAAGGCTGACTTGAGGACTGGTAAACTAAACATTAACTATGGGTGAGTAACTGCTTATTCTAAAGTCTGCACAATGTCTCCCCCTTGTGGAAGTAAGAATACTTTGGTAACTTTATGACCAGTATTGTTTGTTTTTTTGTTTAGAGAGGTTAATAATGGGATGGAAATCCTTTTGAGTTACATATCCTTAGGAAAAGCTTATATTAGCATAACAAGGTTATTGGTTGAAGTTTGTTAAAATAATGTTAAGGGCATTTGTAATTTACTCAAATGTCTATTTTCCTGTATTTCAAACGGTTCTTTCTACAAGAGACTCATGCTTGTTCTTCCGATTTTAGCTTTTTGGACAAATCAAGGGGATAACAATATCTGGTTATTATATGGCAACAACCACTCTGTAGCTGTAGCAGTTTTAAGAGGTGCATCAGTAGTAAGACTCACCACTCTGGACGCTGGTTAATTTTAACAGTGAAATATTTTTTATTAGGGAATATTTATGCATCCAACAACAACAAAAAACAAAAGGATATTATTTCAAGAATTTGAAGAGATTAATAATATAGGTGTATTTCAGAATATCAAAATGATCTTAGGTGGACATTTTAATTCTGTATCTAATGTGATGATTGACAGATAACAGATGCTAACAGATCCAGCATTGTTAATCCTGAGTTAAATCATCTGTCTTGGTCTTGGATTAGTCGATATTTGGAGATCGAAATATCCTGATAAAAAGGACTTCACTTGGAGTAACAAGGACATGTCCAGACAGTCAATAATTTACTTCTGGTTGATTTCTAATTCATTAGATAATACTGTAGTCAAGGTATCCATTGAACCATCAATTCTTACTGATCATTGTAATATTTGTGTTGTGGAGAAATGACCAGGCAGGAGACGGGAGTACAGTTTTCGTTTAGTCAAAACCCCTCGTGCTCTACAGTTCCCAGCACCCCAGAGCGCATGTGCATTTCCTATTAGGCGTAGTAACGTAACACTGCCGTAATGCATTACTACTTAGTGACAGCACAGTAACTAATATAAACAGATGTAGATCCCAAATACTACAATCATAAAGTTATATTCTTATCTTTAAATGTTAATGGATCTGAAGTTATTAAACCGAATCGGAGTTATTGGAAACTCAGTAACAGATAGTTGATAGTTTCAAGACGGATGCCAAAGATGTTATACAAGAAAATTGGATGAAACCCCAACTACTTAAGTCTTATGGAAAATATTGTAAATTAATGAAGTATGAAATAAAACCTACATCCAGGTTGAGAGGTAAAGAAATTGCTGAACTTAAAAGATTGAGTGAAGATAAACTTGTTAAGGAAATCCTTTCTCTAAGCTCTATGGAGGACCTTGATGTAGAAGGAAAGGTCAGTTATTCTCTTTACAACTAGAAATGGACTGAATGTATGAAGAGAGAAAGCAAAAGGTGCATTTGTAAGATCAAGAAGGAGATGGTTGGAGGAAGGTGAAAAAAAACACAATATTTTTACAATTTTAGAGAGAAAAACTAATGAATTTACATCTATTCATAAACTTAATATAAACTCAGCAAAAAAATGAACATCCTCTCACTGTCAACTGTGTTTATTTTCAGCAAACTTAACATGTGTAAATATTTGTATGAACATAACAAGATTAAACAACTCAGACATAAACTGAACAAGTTCCACAGACTATTTTATTTAATTCACCTTTATTTAACCAGGTAGGCCAGTTGGGAACAAGTTCTCATTTACAACTGCGACCTGGCCAAGATGAAGAAAAGCAGTGCGACAAAAACAGCAGAGTTACACATGGGATAAACAATCGTACAGTCAATAACACAATAGAAAAATCTGTATACAGTGTGTGCAAATGAAGTCAGGAGGTAAGGCAATAAATAGGTCAACAGTGGCGAAGTAACTACAATTTAGCAATTTACACTGGAGTGATATATGTGCAGATTAGGATGTGTAAGTAGAAATACTGGTGTGCAAAAGAGCAGAAAAACAAATATGGGGATGAGGTAGGTAGTTGGTTGGATGGACTATTTACAGATGGTCTGTGTTCAGCTGCAGCGATCGGTAAGCTGCTATGACAGCTGACGTTTAAAGTTAGTGAGGGAGATATAAGTCTCCAACTTAAGTGATTTTTGCAATTCGTTCCAGTCATTGGCAGCAGATAACTGGAAGGAAAGGCAGCCAAAGGAGGTGTTGGATTTGGGATGACCAGTGAAATATACCTGCTGGAGGGTGTGCTACGGGTGGGTGTTGCTATGGTGACCAGTGAGCTGAGATAAGGCAGAGCTTTACCTAGCAAGGATTTATAGATGACCTGGAGGCAGTGGGTTTGGCAAAGAATATGTAGTGAGGACCAGCCAAGGAGAGCAGGTCACAGTGGTGGGTAGTATATGGGGCTTTGGTGACAAAACGGATGGCACTGTGATAGACTACATCCAATTTACTGAGTAGAGTGTTGGAGGCTATTTTGTAAATGACATCGCCGAAGTCGATGATCGGTAGGATATTCAATTTCACGAGGGTATGTTTGGCAGCATGAGTGAAAGAGGCTTTGTTGCGAAATAGGACGCAGATTCTAGATTTAACTTTGGATTGGAGATGCTTAATGTGAGTCTGGAAGGGGCATTTACAGTCTAGCCAGACACCTAGGTATTTACAGTTGTCCACATGTTCTAATTCAGAACCGTCCAGAGTAGTGATGCTAGTCGGGCGGGCTGGTGCAGTGATTGGTTGAAGAGCATGCACTTTGTTTTACTAGCATTTAAAAGCAGTTGGAGGCCACGGAAGGATGTGTTGTATAGCGTTGAAGCTTGTTTAGAGGTTTGTTAAAACAGTGTCCAAAGAAGGGCCAGATGTGTACAGATTGGTGTCGTCTGTGTAGAGGTGGATCAAAGAATCACCCGCAGCAAGAACGACATCATTGATATATACAGAGAAAAGAGTCGCCCTGGGAATTGAATCCTGTGGCACCCCCATAGAGACTGCCAGAGTTCTGGACAACAGGCCCTCTGATTTGACTCACTGAACTCTCTGCCGATAAGAACATGGTGATTGACAGAGTCAAAAGTCTTGACCAGGTCGATGAAGACTTCTGCACATGGCCTTTTATTGATGGCGGTTATGATATCGTTTAGGACCTTGAGTGTGGCTGAGGTGCACCCATGACCAACTCGGAAACCAGATTGCAGAGATAGCGGAGAAGGTACGATGGGTTTCGAAATTGTTGGTGATCTGTTTGTTCACTTGGCTTTCGAAGACTTTAGTAAGGCAGGGCAGGATGGATATACGTCTGTTGCAGTTTGGGTCTAGAGTGTCTCCCCCTTTGAAGAGGGGGATAACCGTGGCCACTTTCCAATCTTTAGTAATCTCAGACGATACGAAAGAGAGGTTGAACAGACTAGTAATTCGGGTTGCAACAATAGCAGCGGATAGTTTTAGGAAGAGAGGGTCCAGATTGTCTAGCCCAGCTGATTTGTAGGGCTCTAGATTTTGCAGCTCTTTCAGAACATCAGCTGTCTGGATTTGGGTGAAGGAGAAGCGGGGTGGGGGTGGACCTAGGCCAGTTGCTGCAGGGGGTGCAGATCTGTTTGCCGGGGATAGGGTAGCCAGGTGGAAAGCATGGCCAGCAGCAGAGAAAAGCTTTTTGAAATTCTCAATTATTGTGGATTTATCAGTGGTGACAGTGTTTCTTAGTCTCAGTGCTGGAAGGAGGTGCTCTTATTTTCCATGGACTTTACAGTGCTGCAGGACATGTGACTAACAGAAATTGAATAATGTGTCCCTGAACAAAGGGGGGGAGGGCAAAATTAAAAGTAACTGTCAGTATCTGGTGTGGCCCCCAGCTGCATTAAGTACTGCAGTGCATCTCCTCCTCATGGACTGTACCTGTTACCCCACTCTTCCACCAAGGTACCTGCAAGTTCCCAGACATTTCTGGGGGAATGGCCCTAGCCCTCACCCTCCGATCCAACAGGTCCCAGACATGCTCAATGGGATTGAGATCCGGGCTCTTCGCTGTCCATGGCAGAACACTGACATTCCTGTGTTGCAGGAAATTACCCACAGAACGAGCAGTATGGCTGGTGGCATTGTCATGCTGGAGGGTAATGTCAGGATGAGCCTGCAGAAAGGGTACCACATGAGGGAGGAGGATCTTCCCTGTAACGCACAGCATTGAGATTGCCTGCAATGACAACAAGCTCAGTCTGATGATGCTGTGACACACCACCCCAGACCATGACGGACCCTCCACCTCCAAATCAATCCCCCTCCAGAGTACAGGCCTCGGTGTAACGCTCATTCCATCGACGATAAACTCGAATCTGACCATCACCCCTGGTGAGACAAAACCGCGACTCGTCAGTGAAGAGCACTTTTTGCCAGTCCTGTCTGGTCCAGCGATGGTGGGTTTGTGCTCATAGGCGACGTTGTTGCCGGTGATGTCTGATGAGGACCATGACTTACATCAGGTCGACAGGCCCTCAGTCCAGCCTCTCTCAGCCTATTGCGGACAGTCAGATGGAGGGATTGTGTGTTCCTGGTTTAACTCAGGAAGTTGTTGTTGCCATCCTGTACCATTCCTGCAAGTGTGATGTTCGGATGTACCGATCCTGTGCAGGTGTTGTTACACGTGGTCTGCCACTGCGAGGACAATGAGCTGTCCGTCCTGTCTCCCTGTAGCACTGTCTTAGGCGTCTCAGAGTACGGACATTGCAATTCATTGGCCTGGCCACATCTGCAGTCCTCATGGCTCCTTGCAGCATGCCTAAGGTTTATACATCAGGCCTACAAGCACTCAGTCCAGCCTCTCTCAGCCTATTGCGGACAGTCTGAGCACTGATGGAGGGATTGTGCGTTCCTGGCATAACTCGGGCAGTTGTTGTTGCCATCCTGTACCTGTCCCGCAGGTGTGATATTCGGATGTACCGATCCTGAGCAGGTGTTGAAACACGTGGTCTGCTTCTGCGAGGACGATCAGCTGAGTCTAGTAATACATTTTTTTCTTTATTGTGGTGAAGGTGCCGCCACTGCTCATGAACTACTGGCTAAAAATATACTGGTGTACCGGAGAATCTCTTTAATTCAGAGCCATTCAGTGGCTAGCCACGTTATTAACATAATTTTATCAGGTTCCCATGAAGCAATTGTAATGACAGTCCACTACAACATACCAGAGTTTCCTAGTTAGTAAAGGGTAGTATTCTATGTTTAATTTCATTGTGTATTAAAAACACATTTTGAGATCATTGTTAGGGGATTTCAGCAGTGGTTAGAAGGGGGAATTGGGCTTCCCTGGAAAATGTTGTCTGAGGTTGCAACAGTAACCAAGGGGGGCAGGGCTTAGTGAAGGGTCTGTTGTGGTCATTGGTGTGTGATAGGATCTAATTGATGTTTCTTTGGTTTTGTCATTCAACAATGATGACAGCCTCACTGTATCTTTTAGTGCTTTATAATAACTGTAGTAGTTGACTGGTTATTCATGTGAAAATATTTTGGACCTGTCTTTATCGTGTACCTATTGACCCACTTTAAAAAAATATCCTTAAACTGAAGTACACATCCAATTCCAATGTTGTGTAGGTTACTGTATTATTGGTGAGTCGTAAAGTTTAACTGTAAAGCTCATATGAAAGTCTATTTGGGGAATATATGGCACCGTTTTACTGTAATCCAATTACATGGGGATTTTCTCATGCAGAATCTGGTGTAGTAGAATCCATAAAAAGCTCTGCTCATTTCCCCCAAAGTGTATTTTCTCTACTACTACCACATTGGGAAGCAGCAGCCATTGTTTTGCTCTGTGTGACCCCTGCATGTCTCTCTCCATACATTGGTAATGCATTCTGCTGATTATAGGCATTCTCGAGTCAATATCTGCCCCAAATTGTTAATAATGTCAGTGTTATTTATCAGTTCGCTTATTTTTGGGTGAAATAAAGACTTATGTCTGCTCTCGATGGCATTACTACTGCTGCTGTTGCTACTGTTGCTGCTGTTTCCTCCAAGAGAAGCTCCATTGCCATGGTTGCACGGCTTCCTCTGCTCCTATTGGCTCCTCGTTGCTATAAGTTACGGAGCTGTCTTGCCATGAATCTCATTGAGAGATTGCGTCAGGAGAACTGGCCTCCTATAATAGAGCAATAAAGGTAGTGATAGATCTGTGTGTACGTATGTACACGTACTCATGTTGCTGCTTCTAAGAGAGCACACACACAGACACACACACCAACATTAAACACACACGCTTGAGTGTCCTGGTTTTGTATTTGACAGGTTCTAGGGTTCCTAAACCCACTTATTAGAGGATGTATTCATCTGAGAGGAAGAGCCACCATAGGGATTGGTTCAATATGAGCCTACCAGGAACAGTAGTTAATTTCAGTCAATCTAGGAAACTAATAAGTTCCTTTCATTAAATAAAATATCCTCATAGAAAATAATAATTTAACATTTAATTTAATTTGCTTTTGTATTTGAACTTTTTGCTATATAGTTTCTTGTTAAGCGTGTTCATCGTTAAGTGCTCTATGACAAATGACTTTGTGAAGAGAATGCATCAAAAAATATGTTTCTTATATATTTTCTATATTAAGATGAGATTACGATGATAAGAGTGATATAGCAGTAGTCAGTGACATTAGTAATGTAGATAATAAAGGTGGTATTGATGTTGTAGGCCAAGGTGTTAAAGGTAATAGACAGGATGACGTATTAGGTGACGCAGTGCCCTCTTCAATAATTGTCCTCAGGGACAAGAGCCCTTAAACAACGCACTACACTGACATGTTCAGGCACTGCCACGGATTCACATTGCTTACCTGCGGGAGGTTGACATGGAAGGGGAGCTGAGGGTTGAGAAGAGGGGAGGGGGGAACAGTGGGAGAGCGGGTGTTCCTCTCAACTTGGAAGCCTGGCCAGCCCTTCATGGATGGTTTCTCAGAGCGATAAGCAGTTCCTCCCATCAGATGGAGCCTGCCTGGTGCCTCCATGAAAAATGTATGTATGGGGCCTGGTGGCGAAGCCGGGCGAAACAAGGGGAGGTGACCCGGGACTCAGCTGCACCTCTGTGGCCTCTCATTGAATCCCATGTGAGCCAGCTCTAAGCCAGCCTAGTATACCAGATTCACCCTGGCTCTGGCAGGTCACAGCCAAACACACACAGCACTGCCAGGGAGGGACGCCAGGCTACCTATACTGTTCCTACTGTACACAGAAGCTAACAATTACATATCTACCTTCTGTAAAAAGTGCCTAACACTTTAAAGTACACAAACTTTAAATGTGGGCCATGTACTGTATTGTGCATACTAAGAGACGTATATGCATACTGTACACACACAGGCTACTTGAATATAGTGCAAGTGCTTGCACAACAATCATACATCACCAATTTCAATGAAAATGTTTGATATTTAAACCAAGGAAAAAACAGCATAAATTGCATCAAGGACTTGGCATTAGAAATTGTGGAATTGGCATGATTTCAGAGAAATGCCATTGGAAACCTGTATCATATTGAGTGTATTAGACAAGAGTGTATCAGTGAAAAATATGTCCCTGTTTTATTTAGTAAAACGTAATGTAAGGCATTTGATCTAATTGTTTTATAATAATCAATCCTCATTGATTATTCATGTGATGCTGGTAGACAGCACAACATTCTAACTCTATTCTGTGGAGGGAACATCTAAATAGAATATCTGCTAAGACATCCCTCTGCACTGCAGGTAAAACACATAAAACACTCACTAGGAACTTCACCAGCGCTGTTCCCAATAGGGAGTGCATTAATGCATGACTGTTGGGGGTCAAGGGCTACTATTCAGACTACGTTGTTATTGACATCAATGGGCGTGGGTGGGGGGGGAGCAAGAAGAGTAGAGGTGTCTAATGCACATTCTAGCTTACCACTGATGCAGATCAATTAACATGTCTTCTCTATCGTAATGCGGTAGTTGACCCTCATTGTAACAGCTGTGTTTATGTCATTATCTACCTGTCTGAAACACATTCACACACTTGATTGCTGACTGTCGCTAGTGAGTGTTTTTCTGTGTGTGTTTCAGAAAGGGAGATGTACAGTGTACGTGGCACACACGTGGCACCCCCCCCCCCCCCACTCCCCCAGCTGAAGGAAGCACTGTTCCCCTTCCCCTCACCTTCAGCCTCTTATTGTCTTTAATTAAGAACCCTTTCGTTTAAATGGTCTGGACAATGCCAAGCAACACAGAGTGATTGGGCAATCAGGGAGTGTGTCATTGCTGATTTAGAGGTTGCGCATGTTTGGGGGTGGGAGGGATGGGAAAGATGGCGACTGGCTGAGACAGAGCGTTACCATTGCCTTTATAGTCCGATCACATAGGATAAAGACGTTAGATCAACGTCCAATTGTGATTATGATTAGAATTTTCCCTAGTACTTCATATACATGCTGTTTTGACTGATTTCTGTATGATGTCATTCGACACGTTTTGTAATGTAATCGGAAGAGTTATGTGTCGCTCCCTAGGCTACATGACATGTCACTCCCAATAACTACTGCGTCTCTTCCAGTGACAGACACTGCATTTTCAAGAGATCACCTGTTGTTTTCTGCTTCACAGGAAAGCTTCATGAGAGAGATTAATGTATCACCTTTTTCCATCATTTCCAAGTGGTTCTCGTAGTGTATCAAACAGGAGAGGAAACTCATGTTTTTCTTATCTGGAGTGTGTGTCTGTTCTGTAGAATGTCAAAGAAATGGAAAAAGCTTTTGTTTTAACCATCTCTCCCTCTCTCTCTCTCTCTCTCGCTCTCGCTCTCGCTCTCGCTCTTGCTCTCTGCAGTACCTTGGACGATGAGGGCAGCAACCTCCGCCAACAGAAGCTAGACAGACAGGTAAGTCTCCCATGTCCCTGTACTGTACCAGAGTAGAGAAGCTCAGCCACTTATTGATATGAACCTCATCTGTTGTTCCTTGGCTGGTAGAGGAGCCTGTAGTGTGAGGAAAAGCGAGGAAGAATACACTCTACAGCGGGGTTGCACAATAATTGCTCAATTTCTGTGAACTAGAAAGTTCACACACCTGGTTTTCATGGTAGAAAATAATTCCATCTCTCTGATTATTCCTTTCCTTCCAGTTCTCTGCTGCCAATGACTGGAACGAATTGCAAAAATCACTGAAGCTGGAGTCTTATATCTCCCTCTCTAACTTTAAGCATCAGCTATCAGAGCAGCGTACCGATAACTGTACCTGTACACAGCCAATCTGTAAATAGCACACACAACTACCTCATCCCCATATTGTTACTTATCCTGTTGCTCTTTTGCACCCCAGTATCTCTACTTACACATCATCATCTGCACATCTATCACTCCAGTGTTAATGCTAAATTGTAATTATTTCACCTCCATGTCCTATTTATTGTCTTACCTCCCTACTCTTCTACATTTGCACACACTGTACATAGACTTTTCTATTGTGTTATTGACTGTACATTTGTTTATGTGTAACTCTGTTGTTGTTTTTGTTGCACTGCTTTGCTTTATCTTGGCCAGGTCGCAGTTGTAAATGAGAACTTGTTCTCAACTGGCCTACCTGGTTAAATAAAATCTCTATATTTTTTAAGGCAGGGATCAAAGCCAGCTTATCTGGCTAATTGTTTTTTAAGGAGATCAGTGTTATACTTAAGCAATAAGGCCAGAGGAGGTGTGGTATACAGTTATTAGCTGTGGTATATTGGCCATATACCACAAACCCCCAAGGTGCCTTATTGCTATTATACACTGGTTAACAACGTATTTAGAACAGTAAAAAAAAAGGGAAATCATACCCGTGGTATAGAGTCTGATATATATTACGGCTTTCAGCCAATCATCATTCAGGGCTCAAACCACCCAGTTTATAATGTGTAATAATGCTCTATCAGAAGTGTATTAAGCCAATCAGCCTTTGTCACTTCTGTGCTGTTTTGATGTCCATGATACATGATAAAGATGTTTAGCAAAGTGATGTCTCAGACCTGACCAGCGTAGAAAATGGCGTCGACAGCAGTGACACACTCAAGAGACTCATTGATTAACATATTTTCATCAGCCCTGTGTAATTCCATCAAGATACTGGGTTACATCAGCAACCTCTCCCTACATGTTACATTTATTGCATTTCCTGAAATGTAATGTAGGAACAAATTGCCGGAGATTATTTTCCAAATGATGATCTGAGGCTAATCGTAGTGGATTAAAGGGATAGACAGGGGATTAGGGTTTACGGTACTACATTAACATAAACCAAATCAGCAGAGAGACTTTCAAGCATTTAAGTTAACACTACTCCACACTGCTTACACAAATCAATCTGCAATGCTTTCTGAGGATTAAAAGTCAGGAAATGGTTGGAGATGCTAATTGTTAAGTGATCTAATAAACATGGGAGTGGTTTTAATGAACATTGCAAAACTCACTCACCTATATGATGTGCAAGTGATGTCATCCTACGTCATTCTTCCAGGTCCTATCCCCTAATCCTTGAATGGGTTTGATGATTATGTCATCACATTTGTGAAAACAGAGAGTGAAAATAACACCTTTTTTTTGTTTTGTATTCTAGCACTTTGGATTTGAAATGATACAATGACTATGAGGTTAAACTGCAGACTGTCAGCATTCATTTGAGGGTATTTTCATCCATATCGTGTGAACCGTTTATAAATTACAGCACTTTTCGTACATTATTGGGACAAATTGACTTGTGTATTAAAGTAGTAGAACATTGAGTATTTGGTCCCATTTTCATAGCCCACAATGACGACATCAAACTTGTGACGCTACAAATTTGTTGGATGCTTTTGCTGTTTGTTTTGGTTTTGTTGCAGATTATTTTGTTCCCAATAGAAATTAATGGTGAATAATGTATTGTGTCATTTTGGAGTCACTTTTATTGTAAGTAAGAATAGAAGATGTTTCTGAACACTCCTACATTCATGTGGATGCTAACATGATTATAAGTAGTCCTGAATGAATCTGAATAATGATGAGTGAGGTAATTACAGATGCGCAAATTGTGCGTCTAACTTTCTCACTCATCATTATTCACGATTCATTCAGGTCTCAATACTTTGGGTCCCCTAAAATGGGGGGGACTATGTACAAAAAGTTATGTAATTTCTAAATGGTTTATCCGATATGGATGCAAATACCCTCAAATTAAAGCTGACAGTCTGCACTTCAACCTCAGTCATTGTATCATTTCAAATCCAAAGTGATGGAGTACAGAGCCAAACAACAACAAAATTGTCACTGTACCAATGCTTTTGGAGCTCACTGTATATCAAGTTATATTTCTGTTTGTGGATTAATTTACTTCTGCGAGAGGCCTTTTATGACGTTTTTGCGCTGAAGCAATTGTGCTACGTTTTTACCCATTGAACACCGTTCAAAAACATCTTACTGTAAAACTATGCATCACTTTCATACCGTATTGTGCTTAGGGCTGGTATAATTACTGTAAAACTATGCATCACTTTCATACCGTATTGTGCTTAGGGCTGGTATAATTACTGTAAAACTACGCATCACTTTCATACCGTATTGTGCTTAGGGCTGGTATAATTACTGTAAAACTATGCATCACTTTCATACCGTATTGTGCTTAGGGCTGGTATAATTACTGTAAAACTACGCATCACTTTCATACCGTATTGTGCTTAGGGCTGGTATAATTACTGTAAAACTACGCATCACTTTCATACCGTATTGTGCTTAGGGCTGGTATAATTACTGTAAAACTACGCATCACTTTCATACCGTATTGTGCTTAGGGCTGGTATAATTACTGTAAAACTATGCATCACTTTCATACCGTATTGTGCTTAGGGCTGGTATAATTACTGTAAAACTATGCATCACTTTCATACCGTATTGTGCTTAGGGCTGGTATAATTACTGTAAAACTGTGTGACTGACACTTATGGATGAAGACCATCATGAAAATAAAACAACCTTCAAACCCATCAAAAAATAGTATTCTATTTTTTTGGGTGAAATGAACAGCTGACTGAAGACAGGACGGCCGGGCATTTGTAGCTTTGTAAGAACCATCCTGATCACTGCAGCGCTGCAGTGGCCTGCTGGTATTCACTCAGGGAGTTCCCATTGGGTTCACACAGTGTGCATTTAGTGACAGAGGAGATGAGACAGTATTATAGTCTGTACCAGGAGTCTGGTGTGCTGCAGACGGTTCTGTTTGTCTGTGTATCTCTGTAGATTTTCTGCAGAATTGACCAGGTCCCTCTTGCAAAACCACTTGTCATGTTCAGTAATGGGACATACTGGTCAAATAGATTTTGGTTGCATTGGTTTGAGCCTTGAGTTTGAGGTTTTGGTTATGTGGTTGTCTTTACTGTGAGTCTATTATCCATGAAACTCCCATGGCTTGGTCACTCAATAGCTGAGGACAGAATTACCATTAATGCTCAGCTGCTTTGCATATGAAGACAGAAGGATCTGATGGGATTTCCGCATAACACAATAATTTGGATATCCACTCTAGCTTCTCCCTCATGTGGGTGCTAGCAAGCGTGCTAGGTATCAACAGCCAATCCAGTAGGGGCTGGAAGCTATAGTGAGCTTTGATTGGTTCATAGTGTTGCGATATCAGAGCATTTGTATAAAGTTCAGCTTTCCCCAACTTTGGTGACGCCCTGTTCATGCTCCCTTGCCCATGCTCGCATCGCCCAACGTTCCCCTCGTCCACTTCACTTCCCTCCATTGAAAAGGAATGGGGCACTGTTGTTTCATTGGCCCTAATGTGTTATTTGGAAATACATTGTAAGGTTGTTCAGCATGACATGTACAGTATGACCTCCATCATGTGTTCTTGCTATAGAACTTAAGGAGCCTGTGATTGCATCAATTTGGCAAAGACTGAAGGAAAGCTCAAACCAACCGTCCATCTGCCACACCACTTTAGCATTTTATTCTCAGAGTAGATCTGTTTTAAAGGAATTGTTTGTTAAATAACATAATATTAAATGTACTGCTTTTCCACAAAAGACCGAGGAACATATAAAATCAAAGATATTCTATGCAAAAGAAAGATAGACACTTGCTCTTTTTTTCTTCACCTAGTGTGGTATCCCTGCTGAACAAACCATTATTTGAATATCAAAGTGGGTATGGATATTCATACTGCATTACTGAGACAGGTACCCAAGTAACAGTGTTCCTTAAGCAGCATTCACATCCAGCTTCCAACCTGAAAAGTCTGTTCCACGAAATGTTACTGTAGCAAGTTGCATAACCAGTCCTGATGCTGTAGCGATTTTGTTTTAGGTCCAAAAGGTGGCACATGCGATTTTGGTTATTCACCTCCCATGCTTTTCAAATTGTGAATTTCTTGGTAACCTCCTGGCTGTACACGCACTGTCAGGCATTGTGGAGAGAGAGGAGGCAGAGTAGGAAGAGGAGATATCTTATTAGTTGGTTATTTCACTGTACAGTGACTGGTGATGTTTTGGACAGCCATAGAGCTCCTCCATGGTTCCTCCTGGTTAACTTAGTTCAGGCTTCCTCCTCCTCCACACTCACTGCTAGAGTGTGCTGAGACATTGTGTTCTGGTCATGGCTGAAGTGATGGGCTAAATGACACAATGCCAATTCTCCACCCTTTTCCCAAAGTGTGCACTTGCACACTTCCTATCATGGAAAATCACTCTAGCCAATCCAAATACTTTTCGATTCATTACAGAAAGTGTGCAAGTGCACACTTAGGGAAAGGGGTGGACAACTGGGACACAGACATGGGTTTAGATTAAGGGAACTCTGTACTGGTACAGCAGAGAATAGTACAGCAGAGTACAGTCTAGTGGTGTTCCTGCTTCATCAGGGATTCTCTCAATATTTGATGAGCTTCCAGCCCTGGGATCTCCCTCTGTTTGTAAACTTACATAATCTCAGATGACTGCTGACTGCAGCAGGATGGAAGGGATACCCAAGCTGTAGTAATATTTAATGTAGATTTCCACATTGCCAGAGAGATAGAGCTGAGGAGAAACGGTTTGGGGCAGTGGTCCTGAAACATTAATTACAGAAACAGAAGACGCTCCATTTTTCTGGCTCTGAGGAGGTGTTTCTGAGACGGTGCTAAGCGGAGGTTCTCTTGCTCTAGCTTTCTATAATTTTGAACTGAGGGTGTGGAGCTCTAACACTCTGTGCCCTCAGGAGAGCTGAATTTGACAGGAAATTAAAAAGTTTGTGACTGCTCAAAACTAGGATTATGTCGTAAATTTAATTGGCTCATGTGGGAAAAGGAAAGTAATTATTTAGTGTGAAAGTAGGATAATGAATCTGTGCAATGACACAGATTCTACTGAGCTACCGGATAAGGATAAAGGATTTATGTGAGAAAAGAGGTGTGATATGAATTTTTGGTTTGTATGTGTCAGTGTGTGAATGATGTTAGAGAGTTCATATACTGGTCACTTCTGCAGCTGATGGTTCAGGCTTATCTTTGGTCAGTCGTGTGATTAAAGGCCTTCCCACACTGGACATAGAAGTCAGTCTTTTACGAATATTACATGTCACACTGTGCGACGTTACCAAAAAAAATCTTGATATCCACCAATGGTGTAAAGTACTTAAGTAAAAATACTTTAAAGTACTACTTAAGTTGTTTTTTTAGGTATCTGTACTTTACTGTTTATATTTTTGACAACTTTTACTCCACTACATTCCTAAAGAAAATAATGTACTTTTTACTCCATACATTTTCCCTGACACCCAAAAGTACTCATTACATTTTGAATGCTTAGCAGGACAGGAACATGGTCCCACTCACACACTTATCAAGAGAACATCCCTACCGCCTCTGATCTGGCGGACTCACTAAACACAAATGCTTCATTTGAAAATTATGTCTGAGTGTCGGTGTGCCCATGGCTATACAGTGGGGCAAAAAAGTATTTAGTCAGCCACCAATTGTGCAAGTTCTCCGACTTAAAAAGATGAGAGAGGCCTGTAATTTTCATCATAGGTACACTTCAACTATGACAGACAAATTGAGAAAAAAAATCCAGAAAATCACATTGTAGGATTTTTTATGAATTTATTTGCAAATTATGGTGGAAAATAAGTATTTTAATAAGCCCCACTGTATGTGAATTAAAAATACAAGAAAATCATGCCATCTGGCTTAATATAAGGAATTATAAATAATTTATACTTTTACTTTTGATACTTAAGTGTATTTTAGCAATTACATTTACTTTTGATATGTAACGGCGTTCTTCGTTTGTTGAGAGAGCGTAGGACCGAAATGCAGCGTGGTGGTTAATCATGATCTTTAATGAAAACAAATGACGGAACGATACATGAACTAACAAATAAATACAAAAAACAACAAACGGAACGTGAAACCTAATTACAGCCTATCTGGTGAAACTACACAGAGACAGGAACAATCACCCACGAAAGACAAAGCGAACTCAGGCTACCTAAATACGGTTCCCAATCAGAGGCAACGAGAAGCACCTGACTCTGATCAAGAACCGCCTCAGGCAGCCAAGCCTAACTAGACACACCCCTAAACCTAGCAATCCCAAATCCTATAAAACCCCAATACGAAACACAACACGTAAACCCATGTCACACCCTGGCCTGACCAAAATATATAACGAAAACACAAAACACTAAGACCAAGGCGTGACATGATATGATACTTAAGTATATTTAGAACCAAATACTTTTAGACTTTTACTCAAGTAGTATTTTACTGGGTGACTAACTTAATAGACAATTACTCAAGTTATCTTTACTTTTACTGAAGTATGACAATTGGGCATTTTTCCACCACTGACTTCCACCTGTCCAGATTGTATGATTTACTTCGGTTTTGTTTTCACATTCTATGATTGGCTTGCGATGCTATGTCAGCTATGTCAACTGCAGTGGTGTATTGGAACTGCGCATGTTTCACCACCAGCGCAAGCTTCCCTCTATGCGAATGCGTAATGAGTAAAATGAGTTCGAAAAAACTATTTATAAGATGCATAATTTCAGTTTCACATACGAACTTTATATGTCCGAATTCAGAATGAAATGGGCTTCCCAAAAATAACATGGTCGCTGTGGTAGAACTTTATTTTGATTGGTGATTTGGTGTGTTTATCAAAATCCCATCAGGTAAACAAGATTATTAGGGGAATCATTTCTTCTTGCAAAGCATGTAAACGTTTAAATAGAACTGTTATAAGACACGTCTGTCAACTAGTCTCGTTCGGGAAATGGTAAAACAAAAAAAATGAAGGCAATCACCCACCTACAGGTGAACGAATTGAGGCAGACACAGTCAGACAGAGGTAAAACTCATGTCACAATGATCTTGTCCTTGATAGGGTGTTCTGTAGCTCATCGTATGAAGACAAGCAGAAATGTAATTTATGTTGGACTGTGGCATGACTGCTGGCTGGGCAGGTGCACATGTTTTTCCAGTAATCAATCTTTAATCTACTGTAGCTCAGGTGATTGGAGGGCCAGAGCGCACAGACATATTTGTTCTCTCAAGGACACAGTCTTGTGTCTTGTTACAGTGAGGGTGCACTGTACATGTGAGACAGCATTTGTGTGTGTGTTTGTGTGTGGATGAGTTTAACTACATTTGGAGGGACCAGAAGTCCCCACAAGAATAGTAAACAAACAACTATTTGACCATCTGGGGACATTTTGTTATTCCCCACAAGGTCAAATTCTATTTCTAGGGGATTTAGGGTTAGGAGCTAGGGGCAGGTTTTGGGGTTAAGGTTGGGGTTAGGGGTTAGGGAAAAATGGATTTTGAATGGGATGGAATTTTGTGTCCCCACAAGGTTAGTTGAAAAAGAGTGTGTGTGTGTGTGTGAAGGTAAAACATTAGTGTTATAAAATATCTATCCATGTTAATGTATTATATATGACACAATATTAGAAGATATGTTTGTGCATAATACCAAAATAATTGAACACCATTGAAGTGTGTGTGTGTGTGTGTTTCAGCGAGCTCTCCTAGAGCAGAAGCAGAAGAAGAAGAGACAGGAGCCTCTGATGGTGCAGTCCAACGTGGACGGGCGGTCTCGCGCCCGCAGGACCAAGCAGTGTGAGGAGCAGGCTCCCCTGGTAGAGTCTTACCTCAGCAGCAACAGGAGCACCATCTACCACGGTAAGAGAGCCAGCCAGGATCCTTTCACCACCAGGACCCTATTACCAGGGTAATGTCTCAAATGGCACCCTATTCCCTATATAGTGCACTACTTTTGGCTAGGCTCTGTATACTACTACTATATATGCTCTGTCCAAAAATAGTGCACTTTATAGGGAATAGAATGTCATTTTGGAAACCCAGGACCCTATCAACAGCTGTTTACCGTAGGAACCCGCTTCCTCTCATCTCTGAGGAAGCTGCTCCAGTGGTGCCGGGCAATTACAGAGATGTCCAGTAACGCTCCGGCATGGGGCCCTTTCAGGGGCTATTCACAGCCATGACCGGGTGGTATTGATCCAGGTTACTCACAGAGTGCTTGTGAAAGATGGCAGATTGAAATACTGTATCCATGTTCTTGTCCTGATGCGCCGCTCACTGTTTGACCAAGTTCGTCTTGATTCTTAGCTCCTGGGCCAAAGGAAAACTTTTCTACTGTAGTGACTTTTTAGTGTTACTTTCTGCTCTGCATAGGTACAATACTGAGATATCTATCAATACCATGTCAAGGTTGGCAAAAGAAACATGTAATACTTTATTCATTAAATAACTTTGTGTCTTTGTGTGAGAGAGACTGCAGGATTTACCAGTACATGCCTTTCAACTATAAAACTCTAGTGGTCAGAGCTCTGCAGTAGTCCTTCCAGATAGAGCAGAGATGGTGTTAGTGATGTGGAGATTGGGCCACTGATCTCCACAGACGGACTTTAGCGACAGTCTTAATCCCCAACTCAGAGTGACTGAGTCTGTGCTCCAGACCATGCATCCACACAGCACAGCCTGGATGGCTGGCTGCTGGAGAGGAAGACAATGCCCAACACAAAATAAATCAGGCAATGGGTACAAAAAAATAACTGAAAATCCAAATATACCATTAACCACTATTAGGGCAACAATTAAGAAGATTAAAACCATTGGAACTGTGGTAAACGTGCCTGGTAGAGGAAATTTGTAGCTTGTCCCCACGCACAATGAGGAAGATGGTTCGGTAGGCAGAAAAGTCCAAGGGTCACAGTTGGACAATTACAGAACTTGGTCGCATATTGGGGTCTCCAAATCTACAATTAGATGCTACCTCCATGCCAGTAGGCCATTTGGAAAGTTTGCCATAAAAATGGCTTTATTGAGAGCAACCAACAAATGCAAATGCCTGGAGTATGCTAAAGGCATTGCCACTTGGATTGGAACCAGGTGCTATGGTCAGATGAGACGAAGATGGAGCTCTTCGGCCACACACACTAGAGGTATGCAGAAAATAACCTCCTACTTATTGTAAAATATGGTAGGAGATCTTTGATGTTATGGGGCTGTGACTTGAACCCCATTGAAAACCTGTGGTTTGAATTGAAGAGGGGAGTCCATAAACACAGACCGAAGGATATCAAGGATCTGGAAACATTCTGTATGCAGGAATGGTCTTAAGATCCCTCCCAATGGGTTCTCCAATCTCATAAAACATTAAAGAAAGCTCAGTGCCATTATCCTCGCAAAGTATTGAAAACAGGTGGTGCCAATAATTTCGACCCCTGTCTTTTAAAGATTTTTTTTACTACTTGTTATACAAAATATTTTTCTCTGAGCAATTGTATTATTATTAAATAACTCATTTTACATACAATAAATCTCAGTATTTGTATTTATTTCATACAGTATTTTTTCCTCATCTTTATAAAGGGTGCCAATCATTTTGGAGATGACTGTATATGAAAGCTCCAGAAACAGCTCAGTACATATGAGTGGACTGACGTCAATACAAAGTATATGATTCATCTTCCTTCAGTGAGTGTACATCCTGATGAAAATATTCCCCTCTGACACTAGTCAAACAGCCCCTGCTATACACAGAAGACACGGAAGCTTTGAACTTCTCTGAATGTTTCCCGTTGCAATCTCAGCCACATCCTTCCAAAGATGTCAAAAAGATGCCTTTGAGCTCATTCAGTACAGCAGCAAACATATGGAGAGAGTCCCTTGATTCATACCTTATGCTTAACAACACACAGATGGCTCTACACTGTTAGTGAAGGAAGCATACACACTGTTTGGTCTTGATAAAAATAGAATCCCCCTCTCTCTCTCCTGTCCTTATTTTTCACCATCCTTAGATTAACCTCTGTCTTTTCTCTCTTTAGAACTCACATTTTCTTGGCTCTATTTTAAGAATCAATTCAGCACTCACTAAGAGGGATTACGTGTTCTCTGTACCTTTCGTATTTCCATCTGATTAACCTTAAACTGTATGCATTTCCACATCTACAGTATATCCTTCAGATAATATCCATGAAAGGTTAAGTTCAGTATTAAGTGGAAATGCTGTTTCATACAGTCCTATTCCAGCTTTTATTTACGTACCCTATCTGGATTCATTGAAAAATCATATTGCACTTATACTATAAGTGGTACTTTCTGGAATTTTCAAAGAAGTACTGTAGTATGTCATTTCAAAGTATACCATGTACAGTGGCAAGACAAAGTATGTGAACCCTTTGTAATTACCTGGATTTCAGCATAAATTGGTCATAACATTTGATCTGATCTCACAACCATAGACAAACTGTGCTTAAACTAATAACACACAAATTATTGTATTTTTCTTGTCTATATTGAATACATCATTTTAACTTTCACAGTGTAGGTTGGAAAAAGTATGTGAACCCCTAGGCTAATGACTTCTCCAAAAGCTGATTGTAGTCAGGAGTCAGCTAACCTTGAGTCCAATCAATGAGATGAGATTGGAGATGTTGGTTAGAGCTGCCCTGCCCTATAAAAAACACAACATTTGAGTTTGCTATTTTATTTTTAATTTTTTTATTTCACCTTTATTTAACCAGGTAGGCTAGTTGAGAACAAGTTCTCATTTGCAACTGCGACCTGGCCAAGATAAAGCATAGCAGTGTGAGCATACAACAAAGAGTTACACATGGAGTAAACAATTAACAAGTCAATAACACAGTAGAAAACAAAGGGGGGGGTCTATATACAATGTGTGCAAAAGGCATGAGGAGGTAGGCAAATAATTACAATTTTGCAGATTAACACTGGAGTGATAAATGATCAGATGGTCATGTACAGGTAGAGATATTGGTGTGCAGAAGAGCAGAAAAGTAAATAAATAAAAACAGTATGGGGATGAGGTAGGTGAAAAGGGTGGGCTATTTACCAATAGACTATGTACAGCTGCAGCGATCGGTTAGCTGCTCAGATAGCTGATGTTTGAAGTTGGTGAGGGAGATAAGTCTCCAACTTCAGCGATTTTTGCAATTCGTTCCAGTCACAGGCAGCAGAGTACTGGAACGAAAGGAGGCCAAATGAGGTGTTGGCTTTAGGGATGATCAGTGAGATACACCTGCTGGAGCGCGTGCTACGGATGGGTGTTGCCATCGTGACCAGTGAGCTGAGATAAGGCGGAGCTTTACCTAGCATAGACTTGTAGATGACCTGGAGCCAGTGGGTCTGGCGACGAATATGTAGCGAGGGCCAGCCGACTAGAGCATACAAGTCGCAGTGGTGGGTGGTATAAGGTGCTTTAGTGACAAAACGGATGGCACTGTGATAGACTGCATCCAGTTTGCTGAGTAGAGTGTTGGAAGCCATTTTGTAGATGACATCGCCGAAGTCGAGGATCGGTAGGATAGTCAGTTTTACTAGGGTAAGCTTGGCGGCTTGAGTGAAGGAGGCTTTGTTGCGGAATAGAAAGCCGACTCTTGATTTGATTTTCGATTGGAGATGTTTGATATGAGTCTGGAAGGAGAGTTTGCAGTCTAGCCAGACACCTAGGTACTTATAGACGTCCACATATTCTAGGTCGGAACCATCCAGGGTGGTGATGCTAGTCGGGCATGCAAGTGCAGGCAGCGACCGGTTGAAAAGCATGCATTTGGTTTTACTAGCGTTTAAGAGCAGTTGGAGGCCACGGAAGGAGTGTTGTATGGCATTGAAGCTTGTTTGGAGGTTAGATAGCACCGTGTCCAAAGACGGGCCGAAAGTATATAGAATGGTGTCGTCTGCGTAGAGGTGGATCAGGGAATCGCCCGCAGCAAGAGCAACATCATTGATATACACAGAGAAAAGAGTCGGCCCGAGAATTGAACCCTGTGGCACCCCCATAGACTGCCAGAGGACCGGACAGCATGCCCTCCGATTTGACACACTGAACTCTGTCTGCAAAGTAATTGGTGAACCAGGCAAGGCAGTCATCCGAAAAACTGAGGCTACTGAGTCTGCCGATAAGAATATGGTGATTGACAGAGTCGAAAGCCTTGGCAAGGTCGATGAAGACGGCTGCACAGTACTGTCTTTTATCGATGGCGGTTATGATATCGTTTAGTACCTTGAGTGTGGCTGAGGTGCACCCATGACCGGCTCGGAAACCAGATTGCACAGCGGAGAAGGTACGGTGGGATTCGAGATGGTCAGTGACCTGTTTGTTGACTTGGCTTTCGAAGACCTTAGATAGGCAGGGCAGGATGGATATAGGTCTGTAACAGTTTGGGTCCAGGGTGTCTCCCCCTATTCACAAGAAGCATTGCCTGATGTGAACCATGCCTTGAACTAAAGAGACCTAAGATGAAGAATTGTTGACTTGTATAAAGCTGGAAATAGTTACAAAAGTAGTCTCTAAAAACCTTGATGTTCATCAGTCCACTGGAGAAAGTTCAGCACTGTTGCTACTCTCCCTAGGAGTGGCTGTCCTGCAAAGATGACTGCAATAGCACAGCGCAGAATGCTCAATGAGGTTAAGAAGAACCCTAGTGTCAGCTAAAGATTTACAGAAATCTCTGGAACATGCTAACATCTTTGTTGACGAGTCTATGATCCGTTATACACTAAAAAAAGAATGATGTTCATGGGAGGACACCACAGAAGAAGCAACTGCTGTCCAAAAGAAAGATTACTGCACATCTGGGGTTCAAAAAAGGATGTTCCACAGCGCGACTGGCAGAATATTCTGTGGACAGATGAAACTAAAGTTGGGTTGTTTGGGAGGGACACACAACACTATGTGTGGAGAAAGAAAGGCACAGCACACCAACATCAAAACCTCATCCGCACTGTAAAGTATGGTGGCGGGAGCATCATGGTTTGTGGCTGCTTTGCTGCCTGGACAACTTGTTATCATCGACAGAAAAATGAACTCTCAAGTTTTATCAAGACATTTTGCAGGAGAATGTTAGGCTATCTGTCCACCAATTGAAGCTCAACCGAAGTTGGGTGATGCAACAGGACAACGACAAAAAACATAGAAGTAAATCAACAACAGAATGGCTTCAACAGAAGAAAATACGCCATCTGGAGTGGCCCAGTCAGAGTCCTGACCTCAATCACTGATTTGAGATGCTGTGGCATGACCTCTAGAGAGCGGTTCACACCAGACATCCCAAAAATATTGCTGAACTGATATAGTTTTGTAAAGAGGAATGGTCCAAAATTACTCCTGACCGTTGTGCAGGTCTGATCCCTAACTACAGAAAATGTTTGGTTGAGGTTATTTCTGCAAAAAGGAGGGTCAACCAGTTATTAAATCCAAGGCTTCACATACTTTTCCCACCCTGCACTGTGAATGTTTATGTGGGGTGTTCAATAAAGACATGAAAACGTATAATTGTTTGTGTGTTATTAGTTTAAGCAGGCTGTGTTTGTCTATTGTTGTGGCTTAGATGAAGCTCAGATAACATTTTATGACAAATTTATGCAGAAATCCAGGTAATTCCAAATGGTTCACATACTTTTTCTTGACACTGTAAATAGCATGTTTCTTCTGCTATAAATCAGATTAGCATCCAGTAGATAAATCATAAAGCGAAAAACCTGGAAAATATTTGTATATTATTGACCACCCCAAATATAGAGTGACATTGTTAACAGAATATTTTCGGTGGACTAAACTGATTAATTAAACCTAGTTCAGAAACTGACTTCAGGCTCATGCTTATCTGAAACAGAGTATGTAGGCCTACCAGTTGTTAGTTTCCATATATGCTAACAGTAACTTCAGGTCATGAATACAGGTCTCTCCATCTCTCTCTCTGCTCAGAGCTTTTGAAGCATTTGCTCTATTATTCCCCTTGAAGCTGTTTGGAATAATTGGAAGAGAAATGGGTTCCCCCAATGAGACTGTGAATGTCTCCGCGGTGACGGGTCTAGGCTCCGAATTTTTACGAGAATAGAGACACACCACTGGATATTCACTGACACTCTGCAAAACAGAGGAGGCTGTATGGGAAATACTAAGGCAACCAAGCAGTTGATAGAATTAAGATAAACATGTTAGAATCAAAGTGCCAATTTCAAGGGACTGTAGCTACAGTATGCATTTGTTATCATCTAATCCTGGAACATGTTGTTGCTGGGAGGAGCGTGCGCTGTGCATTTGCAATTTTCACAGAGCTAGAACATTCATGACTTGTTTGACATGAGGCGATAAACGGTGTTCTCCCCCAGGCAAGAAAAACGCCTCTGCTGTGTGTCTGCTTCCTATAACCTTGCAAAGTGTCCTCTGCTAACTCTGTCTTTACCTGTTCTTTCTCTTTCCCTATAGGCTAACCTTAACTGACAGTACCCTTCTGTTTAGTCTCTTACTTTTATCTTCATAATTTCCCCCCACCTGCCTGCTAACTCCCTCTGTCCGCTGGCTCCTGCCGTGCCGTACGTAGTGCAAGAAGCTGAACATGAGGAGGTGAAGGTGGTAGCGGACAACCAGGCTCCTCGCTCAGCCAAAAAGGGCAAGGCATCGACCAGCTCCACCCCGCAGACAGGCAGCGGCAAGAAGGAGAGGAAGGGGAAGCACAAAGGTCAGGCTTGCTGCTGCTGCCTCCAGACAGACCGAGAGACAGACAGGCTACAGCAGCATGCATGGTCCTCTCTCTCTGTCTGTTGGCCAACTGTAGAGCACGTCTCCATCTGGCTCAGCTCTGTCTTCTACCGTGATGGAAATTAAACACTCCAATTGATATCCTCAGGTTTTCAATGAGGAGGAAGTTTCATTTCTTGTGCCAGAATGAAATGCACAATGTGAGAGTGTTGTGCAGAGCAAGAGATACCACTTTGGTATCATGTAGAGTAAAACAGATTGCATGTGAAATTAGTTGCATGGCCACCAGACCACGTATTTGTCTCCCAATTGATCTCCTTTGATAGCTGTATTATATTGCTGTATTGTCTTAATGAGTTGAGCTCTAAAAAGTCAATGTTATTATGCCTCTTTCCCCATGCTCCATCAGGTACCTGGCTGTATGCATCTCATTCACACACTCATCCTTTCAAACCTCCTCAAGCTGGATTGGACTCAGTTCTGTTCATGTTTCTGTCTCTGGTGGCACATAGTGGCATTCTAAAGCTAATCAAGCTGCCCTTACAGAGAAGTGAAGCATGCACTCAGGTGCTAAGTCTGTCCAAAATCTAATCTGAGTAATGATGTTAGAGAAGTTGGTCCTCTCTGCCTGCCAAATAAACACCTTAGTGGCTGCTGAAATGCTCCTTAGCCTTGATACAGACTTCATACGGAAGCAGCATGAATTGAAATGGAAGTGTGAAATTGTGCTCCCTCACTTTGATGTCTCTCTCAGCTTCTGAGCTTCAATAAGCAAATCAGTATACTGTACAGTATACTGTATGTATTTTGGGCTCCTGAGTGGCGCAGCGGTCTAAGGCACTGCATCTCAGTGCTTGTGGCATCACTACAGACACCCTGGTTCGACTCCAGGCTGTACCAGAACCGGCCGTGATTGGGAGCCCCATAGTGCGGCACACAATTGGCCCAGCGTTATCCGAGTTTGACCGGTGTAGGCCGTCATTGTAAATAAGAATTTGTTCTTAACTGACTTGCCAAGTTAAATGAAAAAATAATTTTAAAAATAACATAAATTGCCAGTGGCTGTCTGAAATGCTTGTTTACGAGCCCTTCCCAACAATGCATATATTTTTTTAATTATTAAAAATAAAAAAATGAGTCACACAAGATAAGTGAACACAATAATGGTGCTAAACTCAGCAAAAAAATAAATGTCCCTTTTTCAGGACCCTGTCTTTCAAACATAATTAGTAAAAATCCAAATTACTTCACATATCTTCATTGTAAAGGGTTTAAACACTGTTTCCCATGCTTGTTCAATGAACCATAAACAATTAATGGACATGCACCTGTGGATGGTCGTCAAGACACTAACAGCTTACAGACGGTAGGCAATTTAAGGTCACAGTTATGAAAACTTAGGACACTAAAGAGTTCTTTCTACTAACTCTGAAAAACACCAAAAGAAAGATGCCCAGGGTCCCTGCTCCTCTGTGTGAACATGTCTTGGGCATGCTGCAAGGAGGCATGAGGACTGCAGATGTGGCCAGGGCAGTAAATTGCAGTGTCTGTTCTGTGAGACGCCTAGGACAGCGCTACAGGGAGACAGGATGGACAGCTGATCGTCCTCGCAGTGGCAGACCACGTGTAACAACCCCTGCACAGGATTGGTAATCCAAACATCACACCTGTGGGACAGGTACAGGATGGCAACAACAACTGCCTGAGTTACACCAGGAACGCAAAATCTCCCCATCAGTGCTCAGACTGTCTGCAATAGGCTTGACTGAGAGCTTGTCGGCCTGATGTAACGCAGGTCCTCATCAGACATCACCAGCAACAACGTCGCTTTTGGGCACAAACCAACCGTCGCTAGACCAGACAGGACTGGCAGAAAAAGGCTTGCGGTCTTGTCTCACCAGGGGTGATGGTCAGATTCGCGTTTTTTGGTCGAAGGAATGAGCGTTACACCGAGGCCTGTACTCTGGAGCGGGATTGATTTGGAGGTGGAGGGTCCGTCATGGTCTGGGGCGGTGTGTGTCAGCATCATCGTACTGAGCTTGTTGTCATTGCAGGCAACCTCAACGCTGTTGCTTTACAGGGAAAACCTCCTCCTCCCTCATGTGGTACCCTTCCTGCAGGCTCATCCTGACATGACCCTCCAACATGACAATGCCACCAGCCAAACTGCTCGTTCTGTGCGTGATTTCCTGCAAGACAGGAATGTCAGTGTTCTGCCATGGCCAGTGAAGAGCCCGGATCTCAATCCCATTGAGCACGTCTGGGACTTGTTGGTTCGGAGGGTGAGGGCTAGGGCTATTCCACCCCCACCCCCCCGACCCCCATATGTCTGGGAACTTGCAGGTGCCTTGGTGGAAGAGTGGGGTAACATCTCACAGCAAGAACTGGCAAATCTGGTGCAGTCCATGAGAAGGAGATGCACTGCAGTACTTAATGCAGCTGGTGGCCACACCAGATACTGACTGTTAATTTGGATTTTGACCCCCCCTCCCGCTTTGTTCAGGGACACATTATTCCATTTCTGTTAGTCACATGTCTGTGGAACTTGCTCAGTTTATGTCATAGTTGTTGAATATTGTTATGTTCATACAAATATTTACACATTTTAAGTTTGCTGAAAACAAACGTAGTTGACAGTGAGAGGACGTTTCTTTTTTTGCTGAATTTATATACGGGGAGTACAAGTACCAGATCAATGTGCAGAGAGGTACAAGGTATTTTAAGTAGATATGTACATTAAGGCAGGATAAAGTGACTAGTCATCCGGATAGATGATGATGATAATAATAAGAGTAAAATAGAGAACAGTAGCAGCAGCATATGATGAGTGTAAAAGTGTGTGGGTTTTGTGTGAGTGTGTCAGTGTAGTGTGTGAGTGTGAATATAGTGTGTATACAGTACATAGACGTGAGTGTGCATAGAGTGGCTATTTAGCAGTCTTATGGCTTGGGAGTAGAAGTTGTCTCGGAGCCTGTTGGTCTGAGAGCTGATGCTTTGGTACCGTTAGCCATAGACTGTTCACTCTGCTACCATCTGGCAAAGGTAGCTGGAGTCTTTGGCAATTTTTAGGGCTTTCCTCAGACACCGCCGGATATTGAGGTCCTGGATGGCAGAGAGCTCAGCCCCAGTGATGTACTGGGGTGTTCGCATCACCCTCTGCAGCGCTTCGCGGTCGAAGGCAGTGCATTTGCTATACCAAGCGGTGATGCAGCCAGTCAAGATGCTCTTGATGGTGCAACTATAGAACTCCTTGAAGATCTGAGGGCTCATACGAAATCTTTTCAGCTTCTTGAGTGGGAAAAGGCACTGACATGCCCTCTTCACGGATGTGCGGGTGTGTGGACGCCAAGGAAATCCTTAGTGATGTGAAAGCCAAGGAACATGAAGCTCTCGACCGGCTACATTACAGCCTCATTGATGTAGATGGGGGCGTGCTTTCCCCTCTGTCCTGTAGTTCATGATCAACTCCTTGGTCTTACTGACGTTGAAAGAGAGGTTGTTGTCCTGGAACCATACTGCTAAGTCTGACCTCCCTGTAGGCTGTCTCTTCGCCGTTGCTGATCAGGCCTACCACCTTTGTGTCGTCAGCGAACTTGATGATGGTGTTGGAGTCGTGCGTGGCCACGCAGTCGAGGGTGAACAGGGAGTATAGGAGGGGACTATGCACACCCCTAAGGGGCCCCCGTGTTGAGGGTCGACGTGGCAGAGGTGTTGTTGCCTACCCACACCACCTGGGGCCAGCCCGTCAGGAATTCCAGGATCCAGTTGCAGATGGAGGTGTTTAGTCCCCGGGTGCCCAGCTTGGTGATGAGCTTGGAGGGGACTATGATGTTGAACGCTGAGCTGTAGTCGATGAACAGCATTCTCACATAGTTATTTTCCCTCTTGTCCAGGTAGGATGGGGCATTGTGAAGTGCAATTGAGATTGGAACCCTTTTTGCACTCTCTTTTGACTCATCACAACGCTGTTGCTACTGTTTATCTATCCTGTTGCCTAGTCCCTTCATCCCTACCTATATGTACATTTACCTCAATTACCCTGTACTATTGCACATCGACTCAGCACTGGGATTTTCACATTTTTTTGATTTTTTTTTGTATTCCTCAAAGTGTGTATAAAAGGCATTTAGCTCATTTGGGCGTCCTGCATCACTGGGCATCTCACTAGGTTTCCCTTTGTAATACATTATCATCTGTAAGCCCTGCCACGTACGACAAGCATCAAAGTCGGTGTAATAGGATTCCACCCTTCTCCTATATTGTCCTTTTGCATGTTCGATGTCTTGTCCGAGGTCATACCGGGCTTTCTTGTATGCGTCCAGGTCTGTGTCCCATTCCTTGTAAGCGGCAGCTCTAACCTTTAGCCCTGTGTGGATATAGCCTATAATCCATGGTTTTTGGTTTTGATATGTACCTATAGTCACTGTGGGGACGACGTCATCTATGCACTTATTGAGGAAGCCTGTGACCGATGTGGTAAACTCCTCAATGCTACCAGATGAAACCTACGTATTCCAGCCGGTACTAGCAAAACAGTCTTGTAGCCTCGCTTCTGCTTCATCAAACCACTTTTGTATTGAGCATGTCACTGGTACTTCCTGTTTGAGCTTTTGTTTGTAAAAAGGAAGCAGGAGAATAGAGTTGTGGTCAGATTTGCCGAAGTGAGGACAAGGGAGGGGCCTGTATGCGTTTCTGTGGGTAGAATAAAAGCGGTTTAGTGTTTTAGCGCGCCTTGTGTCGCAGAAGACGTGTTGATAAAATTGAGGTAGAGCTAGTGTCTCCACTTCACTGTTGACATTGGGACTGGTGTTTTGCGGGTACTATTTAGTAAAGCTGCCAGTTGAGGACTTGTGAGGCGCCTGTTTCTCAAACTAGACACTCTAATGTACTTGTCCTCTTGCTCAGTTGTGCATCGGGGCCTCCCACTCCTCTTTCTATTCTGGTTAGAGCCAGTTTCCGCTGTTCTGTGAAGGGAGTAGCATTGGACAAGATCTTCAGTGTCTTGGCAATTTCTCGCATGGAATAGCCTTAATTTCTCAGAACAAGAATAGACTGATGAGTTTCAGAAGAAAGGGCTTTGTTTCTGGCCATTTTGAGCCTGTAATTGAACCCACAAATGTTGATGCTCCAGATACTCAACTAGTCTAAAGCTAGTCTACTCAACTAGGCTGCTTCTTTAATCAGTACAACCGTTTTCAGCTGTGCAAACATAATTGCCAAAGGGTTTTCTTATGATCAATTAGCATTTTAAAATGATAAAATTTGATTAGCTAACACAACATGCCATTAGAACACAGGAGTGATGGTTGCTGACAATGGGCCTCTGTACCCCTATGTAGATATTCCATAAAAAAATCTGCTGTTTCCAGCTACAATAGTCATTTACAACATTAACAATGTCTACACTGTATTTCTGATCAATTTGACGTTATTTAAAAAATAACACAAAATGTGCTTTTCTTTCAAAAACAAGGACATTTCTAAGTGACCCCAAACTTTTGAATGGTAGTGTAGGTAACATGGCTGTTTGTCATCTCAGGATGCTTTTGTAGTCCTTACTCACCTGTTCAATGTTATTTTTTTGTCCTCCAATGTGATTCATTTAGGGCTAGTGATTATTCAGACCAGAGTCACGACGTCATTCAACACCGATATGACCCCTTTCTTCTTACGGAATGATGGCTTACCCCGTCGCACACACACATATACACACACTCCGCTGCTCTCTGAAATGAGGGTTGGCTGCGTCGCTAACGTCACACTAACAAAAGGCTGCAATCTCCCTCTGAAAGCAGCAGTAATTCTTGTGTAATCACAGTGTTAAAAAGACAGTTACTAATTCAGTTGGGAGCAATAAAACACTCTTTCAAAATGTGCGTTTTACCGGCCGTGATTTCATCTGGCTCATCTCATTTAATCGCTTGTTGCACTGCTATGGTGATGAGACAGAAGAGGATGAGGAAAAACAGTATGCCAGTGGCTTTGAAGCAGTAATGACCAGGAGGCCTCATTTATAACCATTGTGTAAATTTGACACTAAATATCTGTGCATCATTTCTGAAAAGGCTATCCTAGTCCAAAAAAATCCCCCAAATCCAATTTTAAAAAACCCTATTATAATCCAATAGAAAATTATTTTGGAACCTACCCTATAGGATTTTATTCTATAGGTCCTATCGTAGAGGATTTTATGGGGTTCTAAAATAGGAAAGGGTTCTAAAATATGATCGTTTTTTTGGGGGGGGATTCCATCCTGTAGGATCCTATAAGATAGAATCCCATAGGAGTCCAATAGGAATGGTTCCAAAATCTGATAGGATTTAACCATATTGTGGTGGTGTGTTTATCACTGGTGTGAGTAGGCAAAGAGATGGACATTGTGCTCCGGAGAGAAAATGTTCCTCAGTTTACTAGTCTTTAATCTTGATTGCAGTTTAACATACAGTTGAAGTCAAAAGTTTACATACACCTTAGCCAAATACATTTAAACTCAGTTTTTCACAATTCCTGACATTTAATCCTAATAATAATTCCCTCTCTTCGGTCCGTTAGGATCACCACTTTATTTTAAGAATCGTCTGAATAATAGTAGAGAGAATTATTTATTTCAGCTTTTATTTATTTCATCACATTCCCAGTGGGTCAGAAGTTTACATACCCTCAATTAGTATTTGGTAGCATTACCTTTAAATTGTTTAACTTGGGTCAAACGTTTAGGGTAGCCTTCCACAAGCTTCCCACAATAAGTTGGGTGAATTTTGGCTCATTCCTCCTGACAGAGCTGGTGTAACTGAGTCAGGTTTGTAGGCCTCCTTGCTTGCACACACTTTCTATAGGATTGAGGTCAGGGCTTTGTGATGCCCACTCAAATACCTTGACTTTGTTGTCCTTAAGCCATTTTGCCACAACTTTGGAAGTATGCTTGGGGTCATTGTCCATTTGGAAGACCCATTTGTGACCAAGCTTTAACTTCCTGACTGATGTCTTGAGATGTTGCTTCAATATATCCACATCATTTCCCTCCCTCATGATGCCATCTATTTTGTGAAGTGCACCAGTCCCTCCTGCAGCAAAGCACCCCCACAACACGATGGTGCCACCCCTGTGCTTCCGATTGGGATGGTGTTCTTCAGCTTGCAGGCCACCCCCTTTTTCCTCCAAACATAACAATGGTCATTATGGCCAAAAAGTTATATTTTTGTTTCATCAGACCAGCGGACATTTCTCCAAAAAGTATGATCTTTGTCCCCATGTGCAGTTGCAAACCATAGTCTGGATTTTTTTATGGCGGTTTTGGAGCAGTGGCTTCTTCCTTGCTGAGTGGCCTTTCAGGTTATGTTGCTATAGGACTTGTTTTACTGTGGATATCGATAATTTTGTACCTGTTTCCTCCAGCATCTTCACAAGGTCCTTTACTGTTGTTTCGGGACTGATTTGTACTTTTCGCACCAAAGTACGTTCATCTCTAGGAGACAGAACGTGTCCCCTTCCTGAGCGGTATTATGGCTGTTATGGTGTTTATACTTGTTTATACTTGCGTACTATTGTTTGTACAGATGAACTTGGTACCTTCAGGCATTTGGAAATTGCTCCCAATGATGGACCAGACTTGTGGAGGTCTACAGTGTTTTTTGTCTGAGGTCTTGGCTGATTTCTTCTGATTTTCCCATGATGTCAAGCAAAGAGGCACTGAGTTTGAAGGTATGCCTTGAAATACATCAAATGATGTCAATTAGCTCATCAGAAGCTTCTAAAGCCATGACATAATTTTCTGGAATTTCCCAAGCTGTTTAAAGGCACAGTCAACTTAGTGTATGTAAACTTCTGACCCACTGGAATTGTGATACAGTGAATTATAAGTGAAATAATCTGTTGGTAAACAATTATTGGAAAAATGACTTGTGTCATGCACAAAGTAGATGTTCTAACTGTCTTGCCAAAACTATAGTTTGATAACAAGAAATATGTGGAGTGGTTGAAAAACGAGTTTTAATGACTCTAAGTGTAACGTTCGTCGTTGGGAGAAAGAGAGGAGGACCAAGGTGCAGCGTGGTAAGTATTCATATTCTCTTTTAATGAAAACGAATACTCGAACAAAAATAACAAAACACGAGAACAAAACGAAAACAGTCCTGAACGGTGAAATACAAACACAGAACAGAAAATAAACACCCACGAAACACAAGCGGGAAAAGGCTACCTAAGTATGATTCTCAATCAGAGACAACTAACGACACCTGCCTCTGATTGAGAAGCATACCAGGCCAAACGCAAACACAACATAGAAAATGGAACATAGACAACCCACCCAACTCACGCCCTGACCATACTAAAACAAAGACAAATCAAAGAAACTAAGGTCAGAACGTGACAGTATGTAAACTTCCGACTTCAACTGTAAATGTTCAGGTTTCTGTGCCATATTTAGCTGTGAGACAAAGCTTCATATTAGATTTTAGATTATTTGTGCTAATTTCCTGTACTAAGACCGTATCTGTTACTACATTAAAACAACCTCACGTTTCGACCACATGGAATTGAGGGTAATTACACATCCTTTTTACCTCAGATTAGACCGGGGGTCTTGGTACTTGGAATTCTACTATCATTTTCAAACTCAAATGGCAGACAATTTTTAAATGCTCTCTGTATAAAAGTCACTGGCCTCACACCAATCCATATGGATTTATCACTCAAATAACAGCTACCCCTGGTTACTGTTGATATCCTATGGTGGGTCGTGATTTGTTGAAGTTAAATAACAAAGCAATTGATTTATTTCCTTCCCTGTTTCGGCATCCTCACAACCTCCATCCGACATTCTAGAATTTAGATGACTGTCCACAGCAAATTCTCTTCTAACCAGTGATATACAAATGATTCTCAGATTCAGTGTGGCCTTTGAATAGTGTCAGTTTAAACCGTGCATACACTCCAAACATTTGCCCCTGCTCTGTTGATTTCAAATTGATATCGATATGACTGATTAACAAAATAGTGTTATTTATCTTTCTGCTTTGGCGACCCACTTAAAAAAAATGCAACAATCCTAATTGTAGCTGGCTTGTCTTCTACAAGTTGTCCTCTAACCAGTGATATACATATTATTCCCAGATTCCGTTTTTTTTAGTAAGGTTAGTTTGAACAGGACGTGTAACCCGACTCCCCCCTCTCATCCTACTGATTTCAACGTGATATCAATGTGAGGGATTGACAAATAAGTGTTGCGTTTCTCTTTCTGTTTTGGCCACACCCTCAAAGCAAAATGCATCACTACAAAATGTAGCTGGTTGTCATCAGCAGGTTGACCTCTAACAAGTGATGTAAAAATGATTTCCAGTTTCCATGTGGTTTTTGAGTTGTTAGTTTCAACAGTGCACACAAACCTGATTTCTCCCCTAATCAATATGAGTGATTATTTGCCACTTGTCAAAACAACAGGGTGTTTGGTGCATATGCAGTTGATAAGGGGCTCGTTAAAAAGAATAGAAGAAATATGACAAACATCTTATCCCCAGTTGCACAAAATACTTGGCCATTTGCCTGCTTGCAATAGCAATACTCCAACCACTCGAAACTGTGCGTACACATGGTCTAAAGTTTGCAGGAAGGTGACCACATTCTCATGTCAAGTTTACTTTTGTATGAAGACTGGCATACGCATGTTTTGGGGTATATTTTGTACATACGCACAGTTTATAAATGAGGCCCCCGACCACTCCATTCGTGTGAAAGGGATTAGTAATCTGGTGCATGATTGGCTGAGTCAGTAGCTGACTGTAGCAGCAGGGACATCATGTTCTGCCCTGTTACGCAGGCTAATTGAATGGCAAAGAAGCAGCGGAAGTCTTAAGAGTCATGCCGAAAATATACCACATCAACCCACAAAGGCGTTCAAAGCTGAATTTTACTGCATGACCCCTATTACCCAGGCAAATGTCATCTACTAGACTCCATTTACTTATACTGTAGTTAGAATTTTTTCCAACAGATTTCCATTCATTCTCCATGTCATGTTTGCATGCATGTAGGCATGTTATGTGTGAGTTTTGACACATTACAGTGTGTTTGTGCATGATCTAATGCATGTGTGTTACTACTGTTACTGTACGACTATGGAGGTCTGACCCTGATGGGGCTGGTTGGGTGTGGTGGTGTGGCAGGACTCGATGGGCCGGCGTCCTTCCAGGAAGAGGGCCAGATCCAGATCATGACGGTGGGTCACTGGGCCGTGGAGGAGGGGAGTGAGGGAGATGCTGTGATCAGTGCTCAGCCACAGGGCAAGCAGGACCTGAGGGTCACCATGCTTAAGAAAGGTATCAATACATATAGGCCTATCCCTGGCCTCCAGCCTGATCTGTGTACATGTACAGTCCCTCTGTGGCTTCGATTGGTCTGAAACACAGGTCAGAGAGTGATTGGCACTTGTCCTCTCCAATCATGCAGTGATTGGTCTGAGATTGTGAGGACCTTGGATTTATTATACAGTAAGACCTGTTAAATACAGCTCTCCTTTCCCATGAGATCTTTGCCAACTCAACGATAACATCTAAGCCAACTAAACAGTAACATCATGCTTATTACGTCATGAATAACACCTTACTGAAAATATCAACAGTACTCCACTTGTTTTGTCCCTCCTGGTAAATAGGTTTCCAGTTTCCACCACCTTTTGATAGCTGAAAACATACTGTACAGTGACAGATAAGTCTTTCTTTAAAATTGTCATGGGCAACCAACCAATTCAGGAAGCAGCAGGTATGCTATGACCTGAGGCTTATGTTGTGATGCTTTTAGTGAGCACGCTACAGGTGTCTATTGGCAGCTTTTCATTGTTCTTTCCTGTTGGAGAGAGAGCCTTATACAGTTCAGACTCTACCCAGAACACTACCATGCCTTTAGACAGTAGTGTATCCAAACCTCTCCATGAACTGATGTTTCAGAACAGGCTTATGTGTCTATGTTCCTTTGTGTACAGTGCTTGGTGTACGGTGCAGCATGCATTTACAGTTCTGTTGTTATTCAAACAGCATTACTAGGAGCACGACAATGCCATTACATGATGTATTTTCTGTTTGAAGGTATTTCTAGTAGTATGAATTTTGACGAAGAGGAGGATGACGAAGATGAAGTCAGTTCCAGTTCCTCTCAGCTCAACAGTAACACACGGCCAGGCTCTGCCACCAGCAAGAAGTCCTGCAAGGTACACTATCTGATGCTCTGTGGTCATCTATTGATTCCTGACTCTTGGATGGAGCTTTTACTTTACACACAGTGTGCACTAATGCACCCTCTATTTGGTTTGTTCATCTGCTCAGCGGGGCTCAGCCATTAGTCCATTTGGGGAATGACGACAGAGCAGTTTTGTGTTTTGGGCTACATAATGCTCAACCTATTCCTCTTTTGTATCTGTATTATTGTCATTTGAACTGTAGTTTGTTGATGCATGGAAGCAGCCCAGACATCTTCTGATGTGAATAGTTTTACCTAATGGAAATGGGAGTTTTTTCCCTGGATCTCAGAACATAAGCAGTCTCATGAATCAATCTGAGAGGGGAAAGGGGAACTTTTGTATATCAAACTGCCTCTCCTAATCATGTCCTTGCTGAACTCTTTGGTAGCTGAATATAATATTCCTGTTGGAATGGCTTTTTATCATGCAGTTGACATACCCTGGCCCTTTGGCCCCCTGGCAGTTTTGAAATGCTATTTAATATACCCCCCTGAAAAGACAAATGACAGTCCACAAAATGGCAGGCTACTAAGTCTTAGGTTAGCTCTGGTATTTCTGACTTGTCATCATCTGTCATATGCTGAAATAACTGCTGGTTATTATTTGTATGAATATTTTAAACCTGCAGTAAATGTGGTGTGAGAACAGGCTGTTTTTCTCTGCTGTTTCCTCTCCTGCCGTCTGACTCAGAGGTAGAGCTAGTCAGAGGAGGCGGTGGGCTGTGTAGTCTCCTGTGGTTCGAGGAGGTTGAGGGGAAGTGACTCCTTAGTGTACTGTGGGCTTTAGAGAGGCACCTGACATCAGGAGTGACATTAGAAGCTACCCTGAGCACCTGACCATGTCACCTACCTGCTGAGACAGACTGTCTCTTACTATAAGTTTTTTTGTTAATCATGTCTCCTCGCTGCCTGGTCCATCCATGTGGATTTAACCCCCTGTTGAAACCCAGATGGCGTCTACACAGCCTCATGGTTTTAAACACAACGTGCTAATGTAGTTTCAGTCCCCAATGGATGTTTTATAATAACCATTACCGTTTTATAATGGAAGGGAAGCAGAACAGCCGTAGGTCCGGTAATCTGATGTTTTGAACATGGTGTGGGCTGATGGGCTGTCTATCTCTGTCCCTCAGGAGGCAGCCTCAGCATCCACCCCTCCCGTCAGTGAGCCGGCCATCGACGTGGACGACCTGGAAGAGTTCACCCTGAGACCAGCCCCTCAGGGGATCGCGGTGAAGTGCAGGATCACCAGAGACAAGAAGGGCATGGACCGAGGCATGTACCCTACCTACTACCTCCACCTGGAGAGGGAGGATGGGAAGAAGGTGAGTGTGGAGCAGAAGGATAAATACTTATCACACTGACAGAACCAAAATGTGACCCTTTAGGGCAGGGCTGTTCAATGTCGGTCCTGGATGGCCAAAAAACGACTGCTTGGCATCCTCTCCTTCTAATAAGGAACTGATTATAGACCTAGGACACCAGGTGAGTGCCAAAAAAAACTGAAGTGTTTCTGCCCTCCAGGACCAGAATTGAACAGCACTGCTTTGGGGCCACCATCCATCCTGACAGTACTTGGCCCTCTGCCTATGAACAAAAACTACATAAACTACACTATGAATTGGCACTACCAATCATCCGTGACAGGCTGTGAAAGGAGTCCATGCTTTGATTGTTTAGTGGAGCTGGTTAGATGAAGCTAATTTAGATGTTGCAGGCTCATGTCCCAGGGCTTATTGATGATGGTGTTGTTTCTGATGAAGTTGCTTTGCTAATTGGATTTGTTCTTGCCATAGGTGTTCCTGTTAGCTGGAAGGAAGAGAAAGAAGAGCAAAACATCTAATTACCTCATCTCCATCGATCCCACTGATCTGTCTCGAGGGGGGGAGAGTTTCATCGGGAAGCTGAGGTGAGTGAGTCTGCTGCTGTTTCTTCTGACCACTGGGCTGCAGCTGCCATTTTCACAATAAAGAGCCCATCGTTATGGGAAATCCAGATTACCTTCCAAGAAACTGTGGAAGATGGTTGTTTCTCTTTCAGACTGTAGGCCTATGGGCAGAGGTATTACAACAATGTAGAGTAGAGCAAGCTACTGAGTGCATGCTCATACTTCTCTGTCAACTCCATGGGATTCTCTAACCTTAAATATATTTAGCATGAAGGACGTTTGCCTTTTTGGAGTAGCTAAATAAATGAATGTGCTGTTTGATATATGCTGTGATGAATTGGGGGCTATGCAGGCCCACATCTGACTGATCTCTTGGAGAAGACAAAGTAATTGGATTCATTACTTCCGTTTGAGCGCTCATTGTTGGGATGAGGAAGCAACACCTGCGTGTTGGCGGCCAGGGTTGATTTAAAACAAGGACACAGAGACCCTGTGGGCACACGGGAGAGGGGAGAGGGGCACTGCTGCAGCCTACATTTTCAAATGACTACCTCATATCTGTACCTCACACATACAATTATCTGTAAGGTCCCTCTGTCGAGCAGTGATTTTCAAACACCGATTCAACCACAAAGACCAGGGAGGTTTTCCAATGCCTTGCAAAGAGGGGCACCTATTGGTAGATGGGGAAAAAGATGGGGAAAAAGCAGACATACAGTGGGGCGAAAAAGTATTTAGTCAGCCACCAATTGTGCAAGTTCTCCCACTTAAAAAGATGAGAGAGGCCTATAATTTTCATCATAGACACACTTCAACTATGACAGACAAAATGAGAAGGAAAAAAATACAGAAAATCACATTGTAGGATTTTTAATGAATTTATTTGCAAATTATGGTGAAAAATAAGGATTTGGTCACCTACAAACAAGCAAGATTTCTGGCTCTCACAGACCTGTAACTTCTTCTTTAAGAGGCTCCTCTGTCCTCCACTCGTTACCTGTATTAATGGCACCTGTTTGAACTTGTTATCAGTATAAAAGACACCTGTCCACAACCTCAAACAGTCACACTCCAAACTCCACTATGGCCAAGACCAAAGAGCTGTCAAAGGACACCAGAAACAAAATTGTAGACCTGCACCAGGCTGGGAAGGCTGAATCTACAATAGGTAAGCAGCTTGGTTTGAAGAAATCAACTGTGGGAGCAATTATTAGGAAATGGAAGACATACAAGACCACTGATAATCTCCCTCGATCTGGGGCTCCACGCAAGATCTCACCCCGTGGGGTCAAAATTATCACAAGAACGGTGAGCAAAAATCCCAGAACCACACGGGGGGACCTAGTGAATGACCTGCAGAGAGCTGGGACCAAAGTAACAAAGCCTACCATCAGTAACACACTACGCCGCCAGGGACTTAAATCCTGCAGTGCCAGACGTGTCCCCCTGCTTAAGCCAATACATGTCCAGGCCCGTCTGATGTTTGCTAGAGAGCATTTGGTTGATCCAGAAGAAGATTGGGAGAATGTCATATGGTCAGATGAAACCAAAATTTGGAGGACAAAGAATGCTGAGTTGCATCCAAAGAACACCATACCTACTGTGAAGCATGGGGGTGGAAACATCATGCTTTGGGGCTGTTTTTCTGCAAAGGGACCTGGACGACTGATCCGTGTAAAGGAAAGAATGAATGGGGCCATGTATCGTGAGATTTTGAGTGAAAACCTCCTTCCATCAGCAAGGGCATTGAAGATGAAATGTGGCTGGGTCTTTCAGCATGACAATGATCCCAAACACACCGCCCGGGCAACGAAGGAGTGGCTTCGTAAGAAGCATTTCAAGGTCCTGGAGTGGCCTAGCCAGTCTCCAGATCTCAACCCCATAGAAAATCTTTGGAGGGAGTTGAAGGTCCGTGTTACCCAGCAACAGCCCCAAAACATCACTGCTCTAGAGGAAATCTGCATGGAGGAATGGGCCAAAATACCAGCCACAGTGTGTGAAGACTTAGAGAAAACGTTTGACCTCTGTCATTGCCAACAAAGGGTATATAACAAAGTATTGAGATAAACTTTTGTTATTGACCAAATACTTATTTTCCACCATAATTTGCAAATAAATTCATTAAAAATCCTACAATGTGATTTTCTGGATTTTTTTTCTTCTCATTTTGTCTGTCATAGTTGAAGTGTACCTATGATGAAAATTACAGGCCTCTCTCATCTTTTTAAGTGGGAGAACTTGCACAATTGGTGGCCGACTAAATACTTTTCTGCCCCACTGTATCCTTTTGAGCCTGGTGAAATTATTAATTACACTTTGGCTGGTGTATTAATACACTGAGTCACTACAAAGATACATGCGTTCTTCCTAACTCGGTTGCCGGACAAGAAGGAAACCGCACATGGATTTCACCATGAGGCCAATGGTGACTTTAAAACAGTTACAGAAATGAATGGTTGTGATAGAACTCAGGATGGATCAACAACATTGTAGTTACTCGACAATACTAACTTAAATGACAGAGTGAAAAGAAGGAAGCCTGTACAGAATAAAAATATTCCAAAACATGCATCCTGTTTGCAGTAAAGAACTAAAGTAAAACAAGAAAATTGGCAAAGAAATGTACATTATGTCCTGAATACAAAGCGTTATGTTTGGGGCAAGTCCAACACAGCACATCACTGAGTACCACTCTTCATACTTTCAAGCATGGTGGTGGCTGAATCATTTTATGGGTATGCTTGTTATCGACAAGGACTAGGGAGACACTGGGAGACAAATTCACCTTACGGCAGGACAATAACCTACAACACAAGGCCAAATATACACACAGAGTTGCTTACCAAGACAACATTGAATGTTCCTGAGTGGCGTAGTTACAGTTTTGACTTAAATCGGGTTGAAAATCTGTGGCAAGACTTGAAAATGGCTGTCTAGCAATGATTAACAACCAACTTTAGCTTGAAGCCTTTTTTTTTAATGTGCAAATATTGTATAATCCAGGTGTGCAAATCTCATAGAGATTTACCCAGAAAGACTCACAGCTGTAATCACTGCCAAAGGTGATTCTAACAGGTATTGACTCAGGGGTGTGAATACTTATGTTAATTAGATATTTCTGTATTTTATTTGCAAAAAAATCTGAAAACATTTTTACTTTGACATCAAATCAAATGTATTTATATAGCCCTTCGTACATCATACGAAGAAGAAACCTAGAGAGGAACCAGGCTATGAGGGGTGGCCAGTCCTCTTCTGGCTGTGCCGGGTGGAGATCATGGGGTATTGTGTGTAGATGGGTGAGAAAGAAAGATAAACAAAACAAAATATGGAGTAAGTAAAGGGGTATGAGTACGTACTTTCTGTGACCAGAATTCACTGCGAGGGCTTATGTCAAATTTAACAGATTTGTTTTCTAATGAGCTCTTTTTATGCCCATTCAGGATCGTTCACACGCTCTTAAGACTTAGCCCCACCCATCTCTTTTCACAGAATTTACATGTAAACTCAAGGACAGCAATCCTCACCATGGTTGACCCTCCATTATCTCAACCAATCATGGCTAGCAAGGAAGGATCCTGTCAGTCTTATTTTTTATTTTTTTATTTAACCTTTATAGGCAAGTCAGTTAAGAACAAATTCTATATAGCTCAGGGCTTTCTCCATAATCAACATATTTACGGCTCCCGTACAAGTTTTTGATTAAGGCACATGATTAAGGCACAAGTTCACATGTTCAAAGGGCATTTGTGCAAAAAAACTCTACAAATATATTAAAACGGCCCTGCTGTGAAGTAGGAACTAGCCTCAAATGCCCCCGATCCTGTAACCAGTCACATATTGTCTGGGCCTGTCTGTCTGTGTTAGTATAGAATAGTGCCGGGGCTCCAGGCTTTGATTTCCAGGAAGGCAGTGACATCAGGGCTCCTTAGAGATAGCATCAGCTCTGCCACAGCACAGTGGCTCCACAGAGAGAGCCCCCCAGGTAGTCTAATCAAACATGGCTTGGCCACGCGCTTCATTAATCTGGTGTACTGGCTGCTTCTGCTGGTCGATAGGCTGCGCTCCCCTCCACGCCTCTTGTCCCTCTCGGTCCTCACGCCTCTATCACCACAGTAACACTTGACTGATGGAGAGCTGGATTGAGAAGAGCAGCTGACCTTTCACCTGCCACTTGTGAGAGTCATGGGCAGGCCGCATAAATGAGCTCCTGACTTTTCAATTGACCTTTAAGAGCCGTCCAATCTGCCATTAGGGGCTCCAGTTGTGATTGAGGTAAAGGGATTAACAGAGATATGAGCCACTATTCAACCTAGCTGTGCAGACATCTCATCTAACCCTTCTCCAACTGTTTATAGCCATACAATTATTTTATTTTTTTTACATTTTATTTCACCTTTATTTAACCAGGTAGGCTAGTTGAGAACAAGTTCTCATTTGCAACTGCGACCTGGCCAAGATAAAGCATAGCAGTGTGAACAGACAACACAGAGTTACACATGGAGTAAACAATTAACAAGTCAATAACACAGTAGGAAAAAAAGAGAGTCTATATACATTGTGTGCAAAAGGCATGAGGAGGTAGACGAAAAATTACAATTTTGCAGATTAACACTGGAGTGATAAATGATCAGATGGTCATGTACAGGTAGAGATATTGGTGAGCAGAAAAGTAAATAAATAAAAACAGTATGGGGATGAGGACTACAGCTCGGCATTCAACACCATAGTACACCATAGTACCATAGTACTAACACCATAGTACACCATAGTACCCTCCAAGCTCGTCATCAAGCTCGAGACCCTAGGTCTCGACCCCGCCCTGTGCAACTGGGTACTGGACTTCCTGATGGGCCGCCCCCAGGTGGTGAGGGTAGGCAACAACATCTCCTCCCCGCTGATCCTCAACACTGGGGCCCCACAAGGGTGCGTTCTGAGCCCTCTCCTGTACTCCCTGTTTACCCACGACTGCGTGGCCACGCACGCCTCCAACTCAATCATCAAGTTTACGGACGACACAACAGTGGTAGGCTTGATTACCAACAACGACGAGACGGCCTACAGGGAGGAGGTGAGGGCCCTCGGAGTGTGGTGTCAGGAAAATAACCTCACACTCAACGTCAACAAAACTAAGGAGATGATTGTGGACTTCAGGAAACAGCAGAGGGAACACCCCCCTATCCACATCGATGGAACAGTAGTGGAGAGGGTAGCAAGTTTTAAGTTCCTTGGCATACACATCACAGACAAACTGAATTGGTCCACTCACACAGACAGCATCGTGAAGAAGGCGCAGCAGCGCCTCTTCAACCTCAGGAGGCTGAAGAAATTCGGCTTGTCACCAAAAGCACTCACAAACTTCTACAGATGCACAATCGAGAGCATCCTGGCGGGCTGTATCACCGCCTGGTATGGCAACTGCACCGCCCTCAACCGTAAGGCTCTCCAGAGGGTAGTGAGGTCTGCACAACGCATCACCGGGGGCAAACTACCTGCCCTCCAGGACACCTACACCACCCGATGCTACAGGAAGGCCATAAAGATCATCAAGAACATCAACCACCCGAGCCACTGCCTGTTCACCCCGCTGTCATCCAGAAGGCGAGGTCAGTACAGGTGCATCAAAGCTGGGACCGAGAGACTGAAAAACAGCTTCTATCTCAAGGCCATCAGACTGTTAAACAGCCACCACTAACATTGAGTGGCTGCTGCCAACACACTGTCAATGACACTGACTCAACTCCAGCCACTTTAATAATGGGAATTGATGGGAAATGATGTAAATATATCACTAGCCACTTTAAACAATGCTACCTTATATAATGTTACTTACCCTACATTATTAATCTCATATGCATACGTATATACTGTACTCTATATCATCGACTGCATCCTTATGTAATACATGTATCACTAGCCACTTTAACTATGCCACTTTGTTTACATACTCATCTCATATGTTATACTGTACTCGATATCATCTACTGTATCTTGCCTATGCTGCTCTGTACCATCACTCATTCATATATCCTTATGTACATATTCTTTATCCCCCTACACTTGTGTGTGTATAAGACAGTAGTTTTTTTGGAATTGTTAGTTAGATTACTTGTTCGTTATTACTGCATTGTCGGAACTAGAACTACACTCGCATTAACATCTGCTAACCATGTGTATGTGACAAATAAAATTTGATTTGATTTGAGGTAGGTAAAAATGGGTGGGCTATTTACCGATAGACTATGTACAGCTGCAGCGATCGGTTAGCTGCTCAGATAGCAGATGTTTGAAGTTGGTGAGAGAGATAAGTCTCCAACTTCAGCGATTTTTGCAATTCGTTCCAGTCACAGGCAGCAGAGAACTGGAACGAAAGGCGGCCAAATGAGGTGTTGGCTTTAGGGATGATCAGTGAGATACACCTGCTGGAGCGCGTGCTACGGGTGGGTGTTGCCATCGTGACCAGTGAACTGAGATACGGCGGAGCTTTACCTAGCATGGACTTGTAGATGACCTGGAGCCAGTGGGTCTGGCGACGAATATGTAGCGAGGGCCAGCCGACTAGAGCATACAGGTCACAGTGGTGGGTGGTATAAGGTGCTTTAGTGACAAAACGGATGGCACTGTGATAAACTGCATCCAGTTTGCTGAGTAGAGTGTTGGAAGCAATTTTGTAGATGACATCGCCAAAGTCGAGGATCGGTAGGATAGTCAGTTTTACTAGGGTAAGTTTGGCGGCGTGAGTGAAGGAGGCTTTGTTGCGGAATAGAAAGCCGACTCTAGATTTGATTTTCGATTGGAGATGTTTGATATGGAAGGAGAGTTTACGGTCTAGCCAGACACCTAGGTACTTATAGATGTCCACATATTCTAGGTCGGAACCATCCAGGGTGGTGATGCTAGTCGGGCGTGCGGGTGCAGGCAGCAAACGGTTAAAAAGCATGCATTTGGTTTTACTAGCGTTTAAGAGCAGTTGGAGGCCACGGAAGGAGTGTTATATGGCATTGTAGCTCGTTTGGAGGTTAGATAGCACAGTGTCCAAGGACGGGCCGGAAGTATATAGAATGGCGTCGTCTGCGTAGAGGTGGATCAGGGAATCGCCCGCAGCAAGAGCAACATCATTGATATATACAGAGAAAAGAGTCGGCCCGAGAATTGAACCCTGTGGCACCCCCATAGAGACTGCCAGAGGACCGGACAGCATGCCCTCCGATTTGACACACTGAACTCTGTCTGCAAAGTAGTTGGTGAACCAGGCAAGGCAGTCATCAGAAAAACCGAGGCTACTGAGTCTGCCGATAAGAATATGGTGATTGACAGAGTCGAAAGCCTTGGCAAGGTCGATGAAGATGGCTGCACAGTACTGTCTTTTATTTTGACAGCTAATAATGAAATAATGCTGTTTTAATTCATAAATTCTATTTACAATGGCAATAGTATAAATACCACGATTGCATGTACTGTAAGATATGATAAATACTAATTGTAATTTGAAATAATGAGATGGTGACTTTTGATGATAGAGTCATTAAAGACAATGATGTTGATGATGATGATGATGTAAACCATTAACATTGATTGCGCATCATGGGCTGGATACAAATCTATTGTTTTCTTAAGGTTGATTAGCGGAGCCTTTTTCCTACTCATTGAGTCTGATGGTAGGATGGGCTCAAGGAGGTGGCTGATTAGGGATAATGGCCACTGCCTTCATCTGTCTCAATGGCTCCTTGTCCCTTTAGTATGGCATGGCATACTCTCCCAGTCCCTCTGTATCCTCAGTGTGTTTTCTCTTCTCTACAGGTCCAACCTCATGGGAACCAAGTTTACAGTGTATGACAGTGGACAGAACCCTGGGAAGACAACCTCCAGCCTAGAGGCTACTAACCTGCGGCAGGAGCTGGCAGCTGTCTGCTATGTGAGTCCTCCTGTTGTCTATTACCCAGATACAAACAGGCAAACATTGAGTTACTCTCAGGCCCATAGCTAATTAACGTTGTCTTAGTCTGGGGGAGACATGGACGTGTCAGACACAAATAAGAGAGGAGAGGCAAGCAAGGTCAAATACATACAGAGACCGCACACAGAGCACTACTCTCAGGCATTAGGACCAGCCCCCGTAGCCCCTTAATAACAGTGCCTTCATCTGGGAAGACATCAGTGTGTCAGACACAAATAATAGCAAATAAAAGATAAGAGGCTAACCTGGATGAATACATACAATATCGTGGGGTTAGTAGGCAAAGCAACAGAGCATTAGTGTTGGAACAGGGGGACACCTGGTGCTCACAATTTTAATGGCAACGGTTTTGACCTGATACATTATCAACGAGGACTCATACTGTGGTTGACAGACTGGACCATAATATAAGTCCACTATACTTATTTTTCAGGAAACCAATGTTTTAGGGTTCAAAGGACCTCGTAAAATGAGTGTCATCATTCCTGGAATGAACATGGACCATGAGAGAGTTGCCATCTGCCCACGGAATGTAAGTCAAAGAAAATATTCCTCAATGTAGGAAGACTATGTTAGGGACTGGTGGTGTGGTTTCAGTTGGTTGCCCTGAGTAATGGTTTACCTGTCTGACTTATTCTCGCTACTCAGGACCATGAGTCTTTACTGGCGCGGTGGCAGAACAAGAGCACAGAGAGCGTGATCGAGCTTCACAACAAGACCCCCGTGTGGAACGACGACACTCAGTCCTACGTTCTCAACTTCCACGGCAGAGTCACTCAGGCCTCAGTCAAGAATTTCCAGATCATCCACGACAATGACCGTGAGCTCTCCAGATTCTTACTGCCTCCATGTCATATACTTTGTGCATCCTATTCCCTACTGATGAAAAAGTGGTGCACTATATAGGGCAGAGATGGGAAACCGGCGGCGCGGCCCCCCTTTTGAAGGCCCTCTGATCAGTCGGGGTCTCAACTTACTGTTGCAAGTTAGAATAGTAGAATACACAAGGTGTCATTTTGAAATGTGGTTGTGCATCAGCAGTTTTTCTCTTCTTATGTCAGTCACTGATAGTCAGTCAATTACTCCATGTCCCCAATTTTTTTTTGATTGCTAAGTCAGTTTTGCGGCCAGCTATTGAATTATCAGCTGGAGGGCCCGCATTGATTTTGTTAGTCAGTCTCACTCAGATATCATATTAAAAACTGTAAACATTTCTCCCCACCCTATGGCAAACTGTGTAAAATTGCAGGAAATTAGCTGTAAAGCGGCTAATTTTCCTCTCCGCCCCATGGCAAAATATGTAGAATACTAGCAAACTTGCTTTAAAACTGCAACACTTTTTCTACAGCCAATGGCAATGTGTAGAATTGCATGAAATGAACTATAACATGTAAAAATTATCTATTTTGTGGCCCCCAACCCCATCGAAATTGTCCATCCATGATATAGGGAATAGGGTGCCATTTGGTATGCAGACAAAGTACAGAGCACAGTGCAAAGATAGCAGCAGGCCTGCGAGCATTAACACACACACTAATCTCTCATGTTATCCTATATTTATGTCATTGTCTGAATCTGAATCTGGCATACAGGTTTTTATTCAGCATATTTTTACTTATTCAAGAAACATCTTTTCACTCCCTTCTTTTAAAGTGATATTTTTTAAGTCTGCACCTGCTTTAACATCTGCTAATCTGTGTACGCCAAATAAATCAAACAAACTTTTATTTAAGTAATGATAGTTTATATTGTTTTACTTAACTAGAAACCCACATTTATCAAGTTATCACTTCTTTGTTTTCTGTTTCTTCCTCACCCCTTTAGCGGACTACATTGTGATGCAGTTTGGGCGGGTTGCGGAGGATGTATTCACCATGGACTATAACTACCCTATGTGTGCCCTCCAAGCCTTCGCCATTGCTCTCTCCAGCTTTGACAGCAAGCTGGCCTGTGAGTAGGAGCCACCCTCAGTCCTTTCCCTCCTGAGAAGCTACCTGCTCCAAACTGAAGGCCTACTCATGGGCCTCCATTAGTCAATCAGTCCCCTCACCAAGGGCTTCAGTTAATCCCGGGTCATCATGGGGACCCAACACTGTCCAAGAATCCCCCCTGGAATTTGCTTAAGCCGAGGATGGTGTGGAGGCACAAACTGTCTGCAAGTGTGTCTGTGAGTGTGTGTATGTGTTCTGGTGCTCCTTAGGAACCCTTCCAGCATCTATTCTCGATAAGGATATGTCTATCAGTGGACAGGAAAAGCACAAAGACTAATCCACTCTTGCATCTTAAGGCTCATTTTAATAGATCATGTTTTAAATTAAATATGTAACAATGAATCCTCTTACTTTATGTATCCGTTGTGGAATTCTAACATTTATTTAATCATTAATTAGTTTTCAATTAATAACAATTACAAAAACTGTTCATCTTCATGTTGAATTGGTTGAATGAGTTTCATTGTAGTAATTAACCCCCACATGCCATCTTTAACTTATTCAATATTGGACTGGAAACCATTAGGTTACACATTAGCAGCCAATCAAGATTGAAAACATAATTCAAGATAAAGCTCCTAACAAATAACACTTTAACTTCATAACTGTCACTAATATTACTCATTTGAACATCACATAACATTCACATCCATGTATGTGTTTATATTGTTATTTATGTATTCATACATATCATGACACAGGTAACTGCCAAAATAAAGGAAACACCAACATAAAGCATCTTAACAAGGGGTTGGGTTACCACGAGCTGCCAGAACAGCTTCAAAGCACCTTGATATAGATTCTACAAGTATCTGGAACTATACTGGAGGGATGCGACACCATTCTTCCATGAGAAATTCCATTGTTTTATGTTTTGTTTATGGTGGTAGAAAACGCTGTCTCAGGCGCCACTCCAGAATCTCCCATAAGTGTTCAATTGGGTTGAGATCTGGTGACCCCCATGCTCCTTTGAGACCCCTCTTTCAGATAAACTGAGATCTCTTCTAGCCATGGTAGCCAAAATAATGGGTAACTGGGCATTTTATACATGACCCTAAGAATGATGGGATGTTAATTTCTTAATTAACTAAGGAACCACACCTGTGTGGAAGCACCTGCTTTCAATATACTTTGTAGCCCTCATTTACTCGTGCTTTCTTTATTCTGGCAGTTACCTGTATGTTGTTCTTAAGTGTGTCAATATCATTAGTTTACACTCATTGAATCTTTGTTTTTGAGCTTGAAGCACACAACTTGATTGAAGGGAATATCTGTCATACCTACACATAGGATAAAAACAGATGGTTAATCAATTGGACATGAACAGACCAGGTCAAATCAAGGGCATGACACACAGTCTGTGCATCTTGTAAAACATCATATCACACGATCAAGTATGAGAATGTATAGGATGGTGCACTTTAACAACGTTGTATGTGAAATAGCTGTACATATTGTGCCTTTGGAGAAAAAAAATCTAATTTTATGCTTTATCAGATGTTCTTCTCTTTCTGGGACGGGACTTTGTAATGCACCTGACCTGTCTGAGCCTGGGCGTCTTTGTTCTGCCTGCTTCCTCTCCCACCCTCTACTAGAAAAACACTTATTGAGGTGATGGGATTTGGTCCCTTTTCTATTTGGTTACATCTGATTGTAATTTTCAGATGATGAAGTCACTAAAGTCAGGGTGTTTTATATGCCCCTACTGTAAATTCTCAACTCCCTGAATAAAATATGATTTACTAATTTGTCCCCAGGAATCTTAACAAATTATATTCAGTAATATAATGTACAGAATCTTGTATTGGCACAAGACCATGGGCATTTTGGTTTGCAGATGCACTCATGTCTTCATCTGACATTATCAGATGAAGGTTATCAGTTCATACGTTATCAGAGACCAAACCCCTCAGATATGGCAAGGATAGTAGCAGGCCTGCGTGTATTAACACACATACTAATCTCTCATGTTATCCTATTGATTTTTATTCTCCATATTTTTAGTTATTCAATTATCTTAACAGTCACTTCTTTTAAAAATATTTTTTGGGGGGACTTTATTGAACAGAGAGGATGACAGTGGGGAAAGATAGAGGTTGTGTCAAAGGGCAGTAGGATGGATTCAAACCTATGCTGATAATGTAGAAATGTGCTGGATTCTGCAGCATGACCACCTGGCCACTCTCCACATTTTGAGAGGCAAAAACATTTCACAAAATATATGAAACTATTTTATATTTTATGGATATTAACTGTAAAATGAAGGCAAACAATCTCCGAGGCAGCTCAATGCAAGTTATGAAAAAGGGTCTTTAATCAACCATGATATTCCTGTTTCTTAGTGATGTGTTCTAACTCTTCTGAATTTTTAGGCAAACTGCTGAGATCCTTGCAGAAAAAATACTGTGCTTTTCATATCAAGTTTCTTTGTGTCCAAGAAACAAGGCCCTTTCATTCTGAGTGTGTATAGTATTGGTTCACTGTAATGTAAAATGTGTACATTGTTCAATATACAGTGTTTGTAAACACACAGTTCTGATTATGAAAAAAATAAAACTCCAATGAGTCAAACCTGTCATTAGTCAAACAAGTCACATGCACCCACAGCACTATGTATACTCACATATACTCATGTATACTCTGACTGAACCCCTGAGATGTGTATGAAGTGATGATATGGTCATAGAAGGACAATAGACTGCTAGGACAGTGGACAGTGTCCGAGGACAGTGGTAGTACAGTGTATTCAACAGGAAAACAGGAGATTCAGATCCAACTCATGGACAATTCATTTTTTATTACGGATACATTCTGGGCTTAATAGTTGCTGGTTTGAATTTTTATATTACCTTTTAATAGAATGTCCACTTTTAATAGATTTGAGATACAAAAGCTGGATTTAAATGAGTAAACAGAGGTAGATTATTAATGTGGGTCCTGCTCTCTCTGTTTACAATCTATCCCAGAGGATACCAGGGTCTACAATGCTTGACTGCCATATTAGAATAAGGTTAGAGTCAGATAGTTTGATGTCTGTCATCAAAGGACATGGTGAATTGTAGGTAAATGGTTTTCTTTAAAGCAGCATGAATATTAGGGTATTAGGTAGGATCACAAAATTCACCCATTCATCTTGTCTTGGGACGCAAGGAGACAGGATAGAAAACGGGGATTTGCATAAGGAGAGGTACATTCTTGGGAATATTCAAAACACTCAGTAAGGTAAAAGGGCTAGGGAGTTTATGATGAGCTAGTTTCCTTATTGACTCTGCCCACTATGTCTCTCTCCTGTTCCTCATCCTGAGAAAACTCCCAATCCCCAGCTCCCCAGCCATATCTGGTGGGGCGAAGCTGTCTGTCTCTTCAGACTGAGACAGTAGAATGTACTCTTCTTCTTCTGCTTCTGCCTCTGGATTACTACAGACATCACAACTAAAACGGAGAGCCTCTGCCTCCATCAGTGGGTCTTCTTCATCACCTACTTCTTCCTCTGTCTCATCCACTTGCTCCTCTTCCTCCTCCTTCTCTTCTTCAACTTCCTCATCCTCTTCTTCCTTCTCCTCCTCTTTCACCTCTTCATACCTATATTCATAGACCGTATCCTGCTTAGGGTAGTGAAACACATCTTTGTGATCGCTGAATCTGATTTGCTTTTTTACTCTGCTGGGACTACTACTCTTTTCTTCCAATCCTCCTTCAAGTGGCGGGGGCAGGCAGACCTGCAACTCCTCCTCCTCCGTGTCATCCTCCTCCTCCTCATCTACCACCTCCTCAGCCAGGGCCTCAGCAGTGGGTATCTCTGAGTCAGCAGCAGGCTCCACCTGGATGGTGATGGGGTCATAACTGCTGCTGCGTCTGCCACCGGGCTCCTCATACTGGGGGTAGGTCTCCTCAGGGTAGCCTGGAGAGAGACAGACAGACATGGAATTACAGGGACACTACCAGAGGGGACAATCATAATATCAACTGTCTCGGACAGTCTTACTTACCTTTTCCACTTAACCTATGTCATAGTTCTACAGAAGTACAGTAAATAATACTCAAAGCCTCGTGAATATTATTTTCTGTGTGGTGAGTGACTAAGAGGAGCCTTCCTGCTGTGTTGTGTTAACCTACCCTCCCAGTCAGCTGTGTAGGGCACCATCTCAGCCTCCATCTCAGGTGTGGCCCCCTCCATCAGTCGTACCTCCTGCATCACCCGGCTGATCTTGCTCAGCTTCCGCAGTAACTTCTCCTCCTGCTTTGATGCTCTTCTAACCTTGCTGCTAGTCCTGCTGCATGCCACCAGAGAGCAGCAGAGAGGAGGGGAAAGAAAAGGGGCCTCAATACCAATGCAGTCCTTCTCCCATTCATACCACAGTGCTTTCATTCTGATCAATCGTTATCTATAGCCTGGAGATGATTCATTTCTGCTTTGCTCATGATAACATTTTTTGCCTTCCTGCAACACTTTCACAGATTACAAATGGTATGTCAAACACATTTTAATGGAGTTGCTAAACACTGCCTCTAGGATGAGCAATATTAAGAAGTTATTGTGAAGAGGTGAACAATGGCATGCAGAAATTAGTAATAGAGAGAAGTTAATAGCTGAGATTTGTCCTGAAAGGAGTTATGTCTCAAAGTATTGGAAATCTACTCCAGTATTGGGTGAAAAGGAAGAGACACTAATTGCACGTTATTGATCTAATATACCCCTTTATTAAGAAAGATCAGAGTGAATATTGTTATGTTATTGGAGATCGAATATTCACCTTCCATGGATGGTGGCCCCAATCTCTGTGTAAAACAGGAGGCTTTTAAATGTACATGCTTTCCTTCAAGTTGCATCAAATACATTCTTCATGAAGTACAAAATATACACTTGCATGAAAAGGCACATGAGCAAAGGAATACCTGAATATGGGAGAGTTAATCAAAGAATTTGCCCTTTCATTTTTGTGGCGTACACCCTGATTTATCCCTGAAATGGAGTCATTTATTTGGCTCATCTTAGATCTGGGCTGTGATAAGTGGTGTGCAAATGGAAATATGGGATGTTTACCTGTCAGGAGTGCTGCTCCTTCTGGAGATGATTCTCTCCATCACTCTCTCTGTCTCCAGCAGCTTCTCCTGAAGCTGGGCCAGCTCATCATCTGCTGGGAGGGAAACATGGCAGTCAGGGATGTAAAGAGCAAACTCACGCACGCGCACACACCATATCTAGAGTTGCTTTCCAATGTTGCAGAAAGCCTTGAGATTCAACATTCACTCTGTACGTTCAGTACTACACATTCAATACTCAGCATTCATTTGAATCAACCATGGTGACTCAATGTTTCTTAATTATGGAAGGTGAGAGTGGCATTGACACATAGGACATGAATATATTTCTATGCTGTCCCTGTCACATTGTCCCCCACCCCCTTGGCATTCATTTGATGAATGGAGCTAAACCTCTTAGTGCTGATCCAAAATACATGCAGTTAATTGGTATTAGACACTGTTGGGCTGAAACAACATTACTTCTCATTGCTAATCCAGGTCTAACAAAGGCAGGGAACAAAGCTCCCTGTAAATTGGGCAGGATCCTAATCTACCTTATCACGGAGTTGCTTAAATTGCAGCTACTGATACATTCTGCAGGGGCCCTGACAAATGGAACGATCAAAACAATGAAACAATGAGGAAGTTGATTGAAAATAAGCCCTCAAAGTCATGAAAGAGGTGACTGTTAGAGAGGAGCTCATTTGTCAGATGACATTTCTCCTCGCAGGGTGTGCTATATCCTGCATTAGTCTTTCATCAGGGTGAATCATAATGGACTGTAGAACCTAAATGGTGTGTGTGTGTTAGGGAGGTCAGGACTCTTATCAACTGCACTATGAGATAAAAGGCACATCATATACATCATCGTGTCATTCACAATGGCCTAGCTATTAATGATGTGATGCGGTCTACTTACTCCTCTTCTTCTGCCAAGCTTCAGATGACATTGTAGGAAATCGGCATACCAGTTTAGTAATTTTTCCTTTAGGCCTAGTTGTCATCTGTGAATACAACAATGCATTTATGGTATGCACACCTTGTAATGTACTGGATGCACTGGACTCCTAGCTAGTATAGGTATTACATGGATGCTGTCAAAAACTGTAATAAAGTCTACATCCCTGCCTGCATGTATGATAACACCCCTTCTAAATAGTTTGTCTATCCATTTGACTGTGCCAGTCTAGGGTGGACATTGTGCAGCTTACCTTAAATATGATGAAGAGGATGTAGAGTAGGATTCCAAATCCGTAGATGGGAATGGCCTGGCTGATCAGATTGGATTTAGTGGCTCCTCGGATCTGAAGTGTGCCCATGCCTTTGGCTTTAGCCAGGATCTCAGGGCTGTGGGGCCCAGAGCCATGAGTCCCCTCCATCCACTGTCCGAGGCCCTCCTCTGGCATCTGTAGGCGATGCATCATGGGAGGATAATACCCAGGACCAACTAGGAATGAGAGCAGAGAGCACTGATCAACACACTAGGAAGAAGCCTGCAGCGTTCAATGGTATGCAAGTGGAACATTGCTCAGTATAGATGTTTGATATGAATGATGGATTAATCAATTTACTGAACACAACACTGAACCCAGCACACCTCTGACAGATATAATAGGGGTGAGGGATACAGTATAATATATTATGGAGAGATGGTCACAATGAAGAACAGGAAAAACAAGACATAACAAATTACAATGACTTTATTTGAGTGGTGTGGGAGTTCATAAAACTGGCAAGGGCAATGAGGAGTAGAACACAGAGGATAACCTTCTAGACTAAATATATGCATACACCCTGATGATAACAAAATTGTAGGCTATAATAACTTGCAGTTGTAGGCTATTGGTAAAAAGCATAGACATTTGAAATGCTGTGTTCGATAGTTCCATGCAGTTACGTATTATACATTATCTAGCTTTGCTGGCAGGTTTGCAGATGGCTAGAACGATATGCAAAATATGGAATTATCTTCCAAGCATCAAAGCCGAGCTGCACATCAACAAGAGAACGGATCAGTGATAAGCTGCTGCCTTACCCTCGGGCTGCCCTACATCCTTCTTCCCTCTCGGTAAAAGCATTTTGGGAAGGAATAACGAAACACAGAGGACAGAGCAGGAAATCAGAGTAACCTTCTGCAGAGTAGTCATCGACATTTTGTCACATATAAACTGTCCCAGAGAAAGTAGAGAAAGGAGTATCTCTGGCTGTACATTAAGCCTCTGGTCGTCACTAGTTACCACAACCACAAAGTCATAATTATGGCTACACCTCGCCCATTACTAACATTTTTCTTCTTAAAATCTGATTTGAAACCTAACCTTAACCACACTGCTAACCTTACGCCTAACCGTAAATTTAGCCCAAAAGTCGAATTTTTACGATATCGTCCATTTTCGACTCGGTAGCTGTGGTAACTAGTGGAAACGCTAAACCTCCTGCATCCTTCCAGATTTTACAGCTCGACGGAAGTGACCTATTTTTGTTTTGGCTTTGTGATTGGTGTATTTTGATGCAGTTTACAGTAGTCATGGCTAGAAGGCATCCATCTTTTGTCAAATTAACGTCAGATTTTACATTTCGTAGCAGGTTAGGAGATAGTGGAAACGCTAAACCTCCTGCATCCTTCCAGATTTTACAGCTCGACGGAAGTGACCTATTTTTGTTTTGGCTTTGTGATTGGTGTATTTTGATGCAGTTTACAGTGGTCATGGCTAGAAGGCATCCATCTTTTGTCAAATTAACGTCAGATTTTACATTTCGTAGCAGGTTAGGAGAATTTACGCAGCAGATTAAGATTAGGAAAAGGGTTAGCTAAAATGCTAATAATATATACTTTGGTCGTTCATTTGACAAATACTTTATTCTATCTAGCAATTCCTGCTTGCAGTCTCATCCACGAGAGTCATCATCCGCGGCCCAACAAAGTATGCCCTACCGTGTAATTCTCAAGATATCCATCAGATGGCAGTGCAGGTTTAGCTATTGGAAAGGAACGCTACCGCTACCTCGCTCTCCAACCAAGGTGAGCCACGAATTGAGGAGCAAATACAATTGGTCAGATTTATGCAACTAATTTACCAATCACATTATGTTTTGATTTGTATTCGAAACGTGATTGGTCCATGAACCCACAGGAGGCCATTTGAAAGGTATAAAAGCATCCTTCATTTTGTTGATCTGTAATCTAATTATAATGTAGGCTCATCAATGTGGGTTGAGCAATAGGAGGACAGGCTCATTATAATGTCTGTTTTTAGACTCAATCGGTCAATGCAATTTTTTCCCCTTGCCCTTGTAATACTTTTTGAATCACTTCAGTATGATAAAACAACCTGTATGTCGAAACCTTTGCAGTTTTGACCACAGCCCTTGCCTGTCTCAGGTGGGTGCATGCTATCCTGAATCCTTGGGACGTCCCTAACCCATTGAAGTTTACATTTGAAATGGTTAGGCCAGCCAGGCCTGGGCAACTCCAGTCCTCGGAGGCCTGATTGGTGTCACACTTTTGCCCCAACCCCAGCTAACACTCGATTCCATAATCAACTAATCATGATCTTCAGTTAAAAATGCAGTTAGTTTAAATTAGGTGTGTTTGCTAGAGATGGGGGAAAAGTGTAACACCAATCAGGCCCCCGAGGACTGGAAATATCCAGGCGAGCTGGGTTATGGTTTAGGGTAGCTATTGGCATTTGTAATCAAGAGCGGGGTCAGTAACCCTGAGTATAAAGATGGTGGTTTCTGTTAGGTCTGTAAATTCCATGTACCATGGCAAAGGCTAGGCGGTACAGGGAGGATGGTCGAGCGGCCTATTATATTCCAAATTAAGAGCAGTAGGCCAGATTATAAATATTTATGACAAGTCACCCAACAAAATACTTACCCTACTCTAAACTTTACAGATATAGTTCCATATACAGTAGTTGATATTTCACATAGGCCTACAGTATCAGTCCTTCAGGAATATTGACAAAGGTCTCCCTGAGACAATGTTAGTCTAATCTCATTACCAAAGTTGGCCTACAGTAATTGTGTTCATTGTGCAATTATAATTTCCCAGAATGATTTATTTTATGTGATAGTTTTGTAGCCTGCGTAGGCGAAGCTAGCAGAGTTTAGTCCACTAAAGCTAGTGTCCAATAGACCTTGGTTAGGGCCCACTCACTTTGTTTTATGAGTGTGAATGTATAGTTTAGCCACATGAGGTCTGTACATAGATTTATTAAAGCAATTACATTTTCCCTGAAAGGTGACATTTTGAGCAGGCATGCAAAGAAAGAAAACAATTGCAGTAATATCATTCTGAAGGTTGCCACCCTGTCTCTCACAACAGTCTGTCATTGATCTCAGTCAGGCCGCATCAAAATACCTCCTGCAATGTGGTTTGGGAACACAAAGTAATCCTTGAACTTCACGCTTAGATTATAAACATAAAACACTCCGATCATGTCCCAGTTAGTGTGAACTACATGGCCAGCATGGAATCAATGTACAGGAGCTCTCACAGGCATCTATTGCTTAGCTTTATTCAAGATATTATCATTTTCCAATGTGGCGTTAAAGTCAAACCTTTATAGATCTTATAGGTCTTACCAATATTAAATTACATTAAATTAAGTGAATCAAATCAAATGTATTGATAAAGCCCTTCCTACATCAGCTGATATCTCAAAGTGCTGTACAGAAACCCAGCCTAAAACCCCAAACAGCAAGCAATGCAGGTGTAGAAACACAGTGGCTAGGAATAACTCCCTAGAAAGGCCAAAACCTAGGAAGAAACCTAGAGAGGAACCAGGCTATGAGGGGTGGCCAGTCCTCTTCTGGCTGTACCGGGTGGAGATTATAACAGAACATGGCCAAGATGTTCTAATGTTCATAAATGACCAGCATGGTCAAATAATAATAATCACAGTAGTTGTCGAGGGTGCAGCAAGTCAGCACCTCAGGAGTAAATGTCAGTTGGCTTTTCATAGCCGATCATTAATAGTATCTCTACCGCTCCTGCTGTCTCTAAAGAGTTGAAAACAGCAGGTCTGGGACAGGTACCACATCCGGTAAACAGGTCAGGGTTCCATAGCCGCAGGCAGAACAGTTGAAACTGGAGCAGCAGCACGGCCAGGTGGACTGGGGACAGCAAGGAGTCATCATGCCAGGTAGTCCTGAGGCATGGTCCTAGGGCTCAGGTCCTCTGAGAGAGAGAAAGAAAGAGAGAATTAGAGAGAGCATACTTAAATTCACACAGGACACCTGATAAGACAGGAGATGTACTCCAGATATAACAAACTGACCCTAGCCCCCCTGAGGCTGAGACAGGAGGGGTCAAGAGACACTGTGGCCCCATCCGATGATACCCCCGGACCGGGCCAAACAGGAAGGATATAACACCATCCACTTTACCAAAGGACAGCCCCCACACTACTAGAGGGATATCTTCAACCACCAACTTACCATCCTAAGACAAGGCAGAGTATAGCCCACAAAGATCTCCACCACGACCAACCCAGACAGGAAGATCACATCAGTGACTCAACCCACTCAAGTGACACACCCCTCCTAGGGACTGCATGAAAGAGCACCAGTAAGCCAGTAAGTGACTCAGCCCCTGTAATAGGGTTAGAGGCAGAGAATCCCAGTGGAGAGAGGGGAACCGGCCAGGCAGAGACAGCAAGGGCGGTTCGTTGCTCCAGAGCCTTTCCGTTCACCTTCACACCCCTGGGCCAGACAACACTCAATCATATGACCCACTGAAGAGATGAGTCTTCAGTAAAGACTTAAAGGTTGAGACCGAGTCTACGTCTCTCACATGGGTAGGCAGACCATTCCATAAAAATGGAGCTCTATAGGAGAAAGCCCTGCCTCCAGAAGTTTGCTTGGAAATTCCAGGGACAATTAGGAGGCCTGCGTCTTGTGACCGTAGCGTACGTGTAGGTATGTATGGCAGGACCAAATCAGAGAGATAAGTAGGAGCAAGCCCATGTAATGCTTTGTAGATTAGCAGTAAAACCTTGTAATTAGCCCTTGCCTTAACAGGAAGCCAGTGTATGGAGGCTAGCACTGGAGTAATATGATCAAATGTTTTGGTTCTAGTCAGGATTCTAGCAGCCGTATTTAGCACTAACTGAAGTTTATTTAGTGCTTTATCCAGGTAGCCGGAAAGTAAAGCATTGCAGTAGTCTAACCTATAAGTAACAAAAGCATGGATTCATTTTTCTGCATCATTTTCTGGACAGAAAGTTTCAGATTTTTGCAATGTTACGTAGATGGGAAAAAAGCTGTCCTTGAAACAGTCTTGATATGTTTGTCAAAAGAGAGATTAGGTTCCAGAGTAACACCGAGGTCCTTCACAGTTTTATTTGAGACGACTGTACAACCATCAAGATGAATTGTCAGATTCAGCAGAAGATCTCTTTGTTTCTTGGGACCTAAAACAAGCATCTCTGTATTGTCCGAGTTTAAAAGTAGAAAGTTTGCAGCCATCCACTTCCTTATGTCTGAAACACAGGCTTCGAACGAGGGCAATTTTGGGGCTTCACCATGTTTCATTGAAATGTACAGCTGTGTGTCATCCGCATAGCAGTGAAAGTTAACATTATGTTTTTTGAATGACATCCCCAAGAGGTCAAATATATAGTGAAAACAATATGGTCCTAAAACGGAACCTTGAGGAACACTGACATTTACAGTTGATTTGTCAGAGGACAAACCATTCACAGAGACAAACTGATATCTTTCCGACAGATTAGATCTAAACCAGGCCAGAACTTGTCCGCGTAGAACAATTTGGGTTTCCAATCTCTCCAAAAGAATGTGGTGATTGATGGTATCAAAAGCAGCACTAAGGTCTAGGAGCACGAGGACAGATGCAGAGCCTCGGTCTGACGCCATTAAAAGGTAATTTACCACCTTCACAAGTGCAGTCTCAGTGCTATGATGGGGTCTAAAACCAGACTGAAGCATTTCGTAAACATTGTTTGTCTTCAGGAAGGCAGTGAGTTGCTGCGCAACAGCTTTTTCAATGTTTTTTGAGAGGAATGGAAGATTCGATATAGGCCGATAGTTTTTTATATTTTCTGGGTCAAGGTTTGGCTTTTTCAAGAGAGGCTTTATTACTGCCAATTTTAGTGAGTTTGGTACACATCCAGTGGATAGAGAGCCGTTTATTATGTTCAATATAGGAGGGCCAAGCACAGGAAGCAGCTCTTTCAGTAGTTTAGTTGGAATCGGGTCCAGTATGTAGCTTGAAGGTTTAGAGGCCATGATTATTTTCATCATTGTGTCAAGAGATATAGTACTAAAACATTTTAGTGTCTCTCTTGATCCTAGGTCCTGGCAGAGTTGTGCAGACTCAGGACAACTGAGTTTTGGAGGAATACGCAGATTTAAAGAGGGGTCTGTAATTTGCTTTCTAATGATCATCATCTTTTCCTCAAAGAAGTTCATTAATTTATTACTGCTGAAGTGAAAGCCATCCTCACTTGTAGAATGCTGCTTTTTAGTTACCTTTGCGACAGTATCAATAAAGACATTTCGGATTGTTCTTATTTTCCTCAATAAAGTTGGAAAAATAGAAGTGAAAACTGCCACCAGTGTACATTATTTTCCATGCACCCACCATAATCTTTTAATCCTGGGAAACAAATGTGCATTTGTGTACCCTCTCCTGGAGGAATGGATTATGTGTAGATGATCAGTGCCAACCAGTATATGATTTGAACAGAGATTACAGATGGTTAATACGGCAGATAGCGAACGATATGCTGAGAGTTTTTGGCACCACACACACACTTACGTCAAAGTACTGTGGATGTGCATTTAACAATATCTGGGTATTAGGGATTTTGTTCATTGTGATTCTTGGCATTAAATTGTGGGTATTTTAAAGAAAAGAGAGTTTAATTTGACCACTGTCACCCTCCCCCCATTTCACTTTTATTTTCCTATTATTCGAGTCAACTCAACTGTGAATTGGCTCAAAATGTATTTCCATATTTCCCATAATTGCAGTGTTAAAATACAACTTTGATGGTTCTCAAACCCATAAGTACACATCACGCTGTGCAATTACTCAAAAAATAAAACCTGCTAATGTCAGAGTGGTGAAAATATCACAGTGTACTCCCATTTCCAAAATCCAACTGGGAAGTATTACATTTTGAATTCGACCACATGCATGCTCACAGACACATGGAAAAGCCGTTATGAGGAATGAAATACTAAGGTCTGTGGGTACATTTTGGACAGTGCCTTTGGTAATTTGCCTCTAGTTTGGACGATGCCATGCAGGAGGTATGTGTGAGAGTATGGCCAATTCACACTGCAGTGCGGCACATTGGTAATACTAGGCACTCTGCCTTTATCTGTTTACTGCACCTCTCTCTTATCCAGTCTTTAATTACTTAATTATTCTTCATTAGGCTCAATTAAAATACAATAGACTCGCTACAGCAAAAGTCAGACAATTTCTGCTCCCTCTCAGCAGTGTACAAAGCACAACAGAGGGAGGCTGCCGTGCTTGCCCTTCTATATGTACTTGGAAAAACAAGTTTTTCATATTCCTTAGATGAAAGTCCTGGGCTCTCTTATTGTTATATTAACAGCAAAATGTAACACCGACTCTTATGAAATGTTCATGCTCCTCTATGTCTTGTGAGCAATAGATTCACATTGCAATCAACACACCTTCACCAAACAAAATTGCTTTCAGAAATGGAAATTGTTTTCTTTCTCTATATTCATGCAAGTGATTTGCTGTGCAATGTCACCTTACTCAGTGGTAGCGCGTAGCAGGCCCAGGTTTACATCAAGTTGTTTTCCCTCCCCCTCTCTCTGCCTCTGTCTAAATCAGTCAATTTATTTCCAAATTGCAAGTTGAGTGTAGGAGCAGGGGTTTTTCAGTGGTGGCGAAATATTAAATCAATGCACTCCTATATAAGGAGAAGGTTTAATTTTTTATTTGATATTGATGGGGATGAACCTGGCTTTGAGTGTCATGAAGGACACACTGTTACAAATATCAGGCCTTTATATTCATAGAACAAAGACAGTTGTGAAAAGTGAATGAGGTGGATTAATGGAGTCGAAGGAGGATGCTGTGCCATACAGCTAGGACAGTCCTTGAGTGGCTCTAGTGCTGCTGTTGTCAGACTTTATTTATTAGCATCACAAGAAGGACAGTTGCCACACTGCTTTGAATAATCCACTGGTAACGAATGACCATGGGATCAAATTTAAATGGATGCTACCTTTATTATTATCCTCACCCAAAAACATATACAGAAGTCATTTATTTGATTTAACCTTTATTTTAACAGGAAGTTCTCTTTCACAGATGAGCCCTGTACACAGATCAATACACATCAAATATTGGTGGACACATAGAGATAGAACAACTGTTATCTATGGATGGGCATAAGTGGCCATTGCCAGCTATGACAGTAAGTGTGGTGATGATGATGAAGTAGGTCTTTTGTGCTGTTTCAGAGCTTGCATATGTGTCTGCCGGTTAGCTTTCAAGAGTTGTTTACACCGTAATCAGACCTGCAGCATAGTTGTACAAGTGGTGGGACCCAACTCACTGGATGAGAGTCTACTGTACAGCATCTCCACCCAGACTTGAACAACAAAGACAAAGGGAAGAACAGCTTCTTATTCATCAACACATTCAGATAAACGTTCATTATTGGGAAAGAAACCAGGTCAGCAACAAAAAACAAATCAACATATCACATTCTAAAAACAGTTTTTGATAGGCTACATCTGGATGCTGCAATTGTAACATCTGCTGTGACAAAAATAGTAATTCATGCTTTCTGCATTTCTTTGAATGAAATCCTGGGGAACTAAAACAAGCTGTGTTTTATTCTGTTCTGTTTGTTTCACAGAGAGGGAGAGAGAGAGAGAGAGAGGATAGTTCCACCTGCTTGGCCTATCATTTTAAAGGTAAGCCATGGCTGATCGTCTTTTCACAGAGGGAATGAACAATTGATTAGCTTTGTTTGACATATAGAGTTACTCAGCTGTGAACTGTATCTGTGTCTTCCCCTTTGATTGTGTTAGCCCTGTGCTGGGCTCCAGAGGGGCGCGCCACCGGGGTGGAGCCGCTGCTGAAGTTCACCTGATACAACTTTGATCTTCACCAGCGGGGGTGGAGATGATTTTATTTAAGGTGTCTCAGCATCTCCGTGGCATTGCGCTGTGTGAGGTACACAGTGAAATTGCAGGTTTATTTGCGCTATGCTGGATGTGTGCCCTTTCTCGCAAGTGCACACACACACACACACACTAAACACAAACACACAGATCATTGAACCCACCTTGGTTCTGCTTCATCAGGGTTTTGCCCACAGCTCAGTGTGCCCACCCTTTGGCTGGAGAAACATGCCTGCAGGTACCTCTATCAGTACTGGAGGGCCTCAGGGCTAGTGCAGCACAGGTAATATACAGTCTTTGTCTATATGTTCACTCATCCTCTCTGTCTGTCTGATTCCAGGACTCTCTCTGCCATGTTGGTGAAATGGTGAATCACAGAGTGCTGAAGCTGTGTAGCTGCTGGGCTAAGAGCCTACTGGACATAGTGAGGAGAGGAGAGTCTTTGTTATAGATGACCACAGACTGTTCTCATTTATCACATTTAAGAGACAACATACATTCTCTCTGGTAATTACATGAATCACATACTGTATGTATTCTGATTCACTGTATATTCAGCTATGTTTGAGCTTAAAGAACTCATAATGTTTCATTTCCAGTCAGCAATATGCTAGTGTTGTCTTATCAGTATTGAAATAGGGCAAATCGGCTGAATAGTATGTCGGGTACATTGATATACTGTATTGTATGTGTAATCAAACACTCTGAGTGTTTGTGTTAGTCTCAGATAAGATACCACTGTTGAAATATGACAAACAGGTCCAAACATTACAGAGCATGTTTTGTCGTTTCCTAATAGATGTTTTTATCTCTTTATATCAGATAATAGAGAACATTTACACCATGCACTACAAGGACCTGCAGAATGGAAGCTGGCATTTTGGGGAGTGTTCCAGTTCCTCCTATTTTTGAACAACTCTCTCTCTCCCTGACCGTGGGGTTCAAAAGTTTACAAGGTCTGTAGTGTCTGCATGGTAAGCATTTTACCACAGAAAATTAGGAAACAGTTCGTCGCACTTCTGCTCTATCTGAACACTCCATTTAAAGTAGTCGCTAGGCGGATAAACAGCAGAATGTCTCCCCTGTGTGTGCATGGCACCTTGAATGCCCTTAACCACTACTAATAGGAGATAATGATTAGTGCTCTGTGAAAAAATAGAGATTATTTTTGAATTCTTAACAAGTTAACTTTGTAGTGGAGGCACTTTATCCCTGAGGACAAACACCCCAAATGTTTGCAAAATATAATTAAGCCGAGGCATCTTTAAATGTCATTGCAGCCTGTGCCATGTTTCAAATTGTTCTGCATCAACAGAATTTAACGAGATGGCTAAGGAATCCATTTCCTGCAAGCATGTGATAAGCTACACATACAGTGGAACACTTTCATTGATTGCCAAAATAAAGCATTTTGTATGCAAATGGCGGAATGGAGTGGCTAAGCTGATTCAGCCTCATGGACACCAAATAATGGCCTTTACAATTAATACTTTCGCATGCTATCCATTGAAAATTTCATCTCCTATTTAATGGCTCTAAAACATCATTTACACATGCCCAAAAAAGAGGAAAGAATGTGTGGTGTTCCAATGGATTAATATGAAAGCCAACAAACAAATAAAAAGCCGAAGCTCCCTCCATCCCCCCTCGTATATTGGTCCCTTTCCTGTCGTCTCATGCTCCTGCACATTTTGGATTAACTGATAATCTTTGAACATGAAGGAAGGTCTTCTCACCCCCAGGGGGTGGGGTGTTGAGGGGGAGAGCCTAGCGCTGCATTGTGTCTATGTAATATGCTTGTCTTGGACTTGTAAACAAGGTTATTTTGTTGTGGTGATACAGCCTACATCCACCTTCCCTGCTTCAGGTTTTTGTTTAATGAGACTCACAGGTCTGTAAAGATAAAGGCCATGCAGAAGTTCTCAGGGCAGTCAAAGGAATGGTAATACTTGTCAAGATGACTCAATAAAGCAGTCCAATGGAAGCCCTTTAGCAGCTGGTTGATGGCTGTGTAGTAGTACCCAACACACCACTTGTCTTCCATTAGTAAATATCTGTGGGGCTCGCTGTTGAACTGCCTGGCCCCATCACTATGCCTGTTGCGTCATGAACGGAGGCTTTTCTAAATGACCACTAAGACCTGTCTCTTGAACAACCTGAACTCTGTGTGAGAGTACATTTGAATGGATGTACCAGGCTTTTATCTCTGGGCTTGGCCTGTGTCTGATGCACTCCCCCAGTCCAAAGCCTCTCCTCTGTTTTGCTCTGTTGTTCAGCCGTCTCTCTGTACAAACATGGTTCTGACGTTTAGAGGTTATATATCCACCAAGCAGGGCTTTGACCAGTCTAATGTCAGGTATTTAGATGAGCAGGCAGCATTTGATTCATATCTGTGATTAAAACTGGGAAATATATTGAACCTATGATGTGAAAGGAAAGCACTTAACCTCTCATGAACAACAGAGGAGGTGCTGGGTTGTAGCTAGGTTGATGGCGCAGTAGTGTAGCTATATATTAGGCTGTGCAGAGTAAGTTCAGTTAATCTCAGCATTGAATATGATGTGAGCAAAAGCTAAGCTGAAGGTAAAGTAATGTTTCTGACAAGCCACATAATGGTTGCATTTAGCTTGTGTTGTCCCCCTTTAAGCCCTGAGACCTGTGTGTAGTTCAGTCAGCTTCCTGGTCATGTGTCTGTGGATCCATACTACATGTTTCTGGAGAGTGAATAGGACATCTATGGTATGTTGAGTGTGGTATTTGATGGGGAGTGAAAGGGGTTTGACAGGCTGTCCTAACTGTTTGGATTTGGTTATAATCATGTTTGGTAGGTTTACTAGTGAGGATGGCAATAAGCTGTCCACTGGGGAGGATGTACAGGAGTGACAACCGTAACAGCTAGCAGTAGATGATCCATGAAACCACTATCATTTGACGGTCATTTCATGCAAGTGTTTTCACCATTCTCCATCCCACCCCTTCTCCTTAGAACCTTGGCTGGGACAGACTGTGAAAGTATGGACAGTTAAGCTATTCATGTCAACGTATGAATAAAGGGCTTTCCTATCTTTTCACACTCAGTTCCAGGTGACCTTCAACAGAGCATCCTTTAACCTCCATATTCAATATGTGTATTGATATGTTTTCACAGAGCAGAGGTCCATTTATGCTTTCAAAAGCCATGTTTTCAGCTCCGTATGCTCCATTTCTATGGATTCTGTAATGTACGGATGGACAAGACCAGGAGATGAAGCTATGACTATCATGACTAACTTTGTTCTGTCAAGGTAATGTTTCATGGTCATTGATATCAAGGGAATGTTTTCTACTTTGTATTTATCAGTTTCATTGAGGTCACCGCAGGCAGGGTAGAATACAAGATCTCAAGGTAGGCTCCCTCCCCCTCTAGTGCAGCCAATAGCATGTTCTCTGCAACACCTTGTCCAATATCCCCCTTCTTCCATTTTGCACTTTCGTCCTTCCCCACCTCAACCTGGCGTTCTCGGGATACGAACCCTGAGTCGCATCGAGTCAAGGGCAGCAGCAAAAGTGTTGACAGCAGCGTTTGAGGTAAATGAGAGAGCTGAGCCGCTCCACAGCAGTGAGGATGCTGGGGAAGGGAGGCTGGTGAGAGGGACTGTGACGATAGAACTGACCTCCTGATCGGGAGCATCCACAGGGCCTGGAGAGAGAATCCCCTCTCTGCTGCCCAGGCTGGAATTTTGTGCTTGAGAAGTGTTTTACTTTCTCAAATCCCAATTGCATTCAGCAGGGGGGTCCTCTTTCTCTTTGCCCACAGGTTTAGTGGCTGCCCTTGTGCCTGCCGTCTGGGCCTGAGGTGGGGGTGTGGGAGGATCGATAGCATGGCAGCTCCACTGTCAGACAGAGGTGAAGTTAAGCCAGGACAGAGAGAAGAGGAGAGATAGAAGAGGCTCCTAAAGATATCTGAGTAGGTATTATCCATGACACCTAGGCTCTGAAGCTTTCAACCTTTAAACACATGATCTGGGATAACCTCTGGTTGCTGAGATCCATAGGCCTGCTGTTGCACATTCAGTACTGTGGTCTGGTTGCTGAGATCCATAGGTTTGCTGTTGCACATTCAGTACTGTGGTCTGGTTGCTGAGATCCATAGGCCTGCTGTTGCACATTCAGTACTGTGGTCTGGTTGCTGAGATCCATAGGTTTGCTGTTGCACATTCAGTACTGTGGTCTGGTTGCTGAGATCCATAGGCCTGCTGTTGCACATTCAGTACTGTGGTCTGGTTGCTGAGATCCATAGGTTTGCTGTTGCACATTCAGTACTGTGGTCTGGTTGCTGAGATCCATAGGTTTGCTGTTGCACATTCAGTACTGTGGTCTGGTTGCTGAGATCCATAGGCCTGCTGTTGCACATTCAGTACTGTGGTCTGGTTGCTGAGATCCATAGGTTTGCTGTTGCACATTCCGTACTGTGGTCTGGTTGCTGAGATCCATAGGCCTGCTGTTGCACATTCAGTACTGTGGTCTGGTTGCTGAGATCCATAGGTTTGCTGTTGCACATTCAGTACTGTGGTCTGGTTGCTGAGATCCATAGGTTTGCTGTTGCACATTCAGTACTGTGGTCTGGTTGCTGAGATCCATAGGTTTGCTGTTGCACATTCAGTACTGTGGTCTGGTTGCTGAGATCCATAGGCCTGCTGTTGCACATTCAGTACTGTGGTCTGGTTGCTGAGATCCATAGGCCTGCTGTTGCACATTCAGTACTGTGGTCTGGTTGCTGAGATCCATAGGCCTGCTGTTGCACATTCAGTACTGTGGTCTGTTGACTTCCACAGCTTCAAAAGCAATTGCTTTGTATTCTACTGTTAGATATCTGTTGAGAGGCTCATTGGTCTCCAACGCCAATGTTGATTCCTCGTACTGTTTCATATCACTCTGTTTTAAGTTGCCTGGGCAAGACTGTGAAGGGACATCTCTTGTAAGTTCCCCATGGCCAGCCCAATAGTCAGACATCTTTCATGTGCTGATGAACCTAAAGCAACATTTTTACCACTGACTAAAAGAAATTGCGATTTGAAATAATCTCCCTGTGCTCTCAGAATGGTGTCAGTAAACAAACATGTTTAGAACAAAAGTGGCAGCTTTTATTTTAGCAAAAATCCATAAAGTCTTTACCTCAACCAGAGAAAGAAACACATTCTATTCATTTTTATGTTGTGCCTTGTTTTTCAGTGAGGCAAGACCCTGCATGGGATTGGAGAGGATGACTTTCAAAGGTTGACATTTAGCAGTTGTAGACGTAATGATGAATACAGGAGATGGAATAAGCTAATGGAAAATGACACCGTCATGGTTCATATTTTGAATCAAGCTATGTTAATCCACAGTGTTGTGGGAAATATTGATAAAAACGAAACACTGAGCAAGAAACGCTATTTCCCCTTTGACTGTCAGTAAAATAAGATTGCTTGAGCTGATTTTATTCCTCTAAAAATTAGAGATCATGAAAAACCTCAGTGGCCTGTTTTCCTCTCTGTGAGAGCGATATCCTACCAAAAGCTATGTACTGTATATATCATTGCTTTAATAATGTCCCCACAGTGACAACCTGGCTTTTAATCTATATGTTTTCATGAATTATACTTGGCTTTACCATAGTCTTTGACCTTACCATTTCCTAGCCAAGTGTGTATGCATGAGTGATTTGGTCTCAATCTGCTCTCTGGTGAGACGCTGGCTGAAGTCGTATGCCAGTGAAAATGGCTTGAAGTAATCTGAATCTTTGAGGAGCTTAATAAGTGAGAGCAAAGCCAGGGTCCCGGCAAGTTCACAGAACCTCTGTGACACTAAGAGAAGCTTAATCAAAGATTGGTTACCCGCCTCCAGTTTTTGGTGGCGTGACTGAAGATTCCATGATTGAGCCCCTGTTTTTGAAGTTGGAGATAGGATCATAAAGATGACTCTTTCTTGCTCCGGCATGGAGGATCTCTCCTCTTTTTGCTCAATATGCAAGGAGTATCAAAAAAGAAATGGTTATATAAGATACACTGATGAAATATACACCGGCTGTACTGCAGGGACTTTTGGGGGAGCTGGCTTTCATGTACTCATCAATTGGCTTATAAGAGCCATCATGTGTAGTTCGCCACTGTATGGATATATATAGGAACAGGCTGCCATACCTGGGAAAGAGCCAGTGTAGTAAAGCACATATGTTTGTTAGGCTACAGAACGTTATACCCTGTGAAAGTAACCCCCTCTTCCACTTTACTTTCGTATCATGTCCCCTAATATATATATATACACTGCTCAAAAAAATAAAGGGAACACTTAAACAACACAATGTAACTCCAAGTCAATCACACTTCTGTGAACTCAAACTGTCCACTTAGGAAGCAACACTGATTGACAATAAATTTCACATGCTGTTGTGCAAATGGAATAGACAACAGGTGGAAATTATAGGCAATTAGCAAGACACCCCCAATAAAGGAGTGGTTCTGCAGGTGGTGACCACAGACCACTTCTCAGTTCCTATGCTTCCTGGCTGATGTTTTGGTCACTTTTGAATGCTGGTGGTGCTTTCACTCTAGTGGTAGCATGAGACGGAGTCTACAACCCATACAAGTGGCTCAGGTAGTGCAGCTCATCCAGGATGGAACATCAATGCGAGCTGTGGCAAGAAGGTTTGCTGTGTCTGTCAGCGTAGTGTACAGAGCATGGAGGCGCTACCAGGAGACAGGCCAGTACATCAGGAGACGTGGAGGAGGCCCGTAGGAGGGCAACAACCCAGCAGCAGGACCGCTACCTCCGCCTTTGTGCAAGGAGGAGCAGGAGGAGCACTGCCAGAGCCCTGCAAAATGACCTCCAGCAGGCCACAAATGTGCATGTGTCTGCTCAAACGGTCAGAAACAGACTCCATGAGGGTGGTATGAGGGCCCGACGTACACAGGTGGAGGTTGTGTTTACAGCCCAACACCGTGCAGGACGTTTGGCATTTGCCAGAGAACACCAAGATTGGCAAATTCTCCACTGGCACCCTGTGCTCTTCACAGATGAAAGCAGGTTCACACTGAGCACATGTGACAGACGTGACAGTCTGGAGACGCCGTGGAAAGAACGTTCTGCTGCCTGCAACATCCTCCAGCATGACCGGTTTGGCGGTGGGTCAGTCATGGTGTGGGGTGGCATTTCTTTGGGGGGCCGCACAGCCCTCCATGTGCTTGCCAGAGGTAGCCTGACTGCCATTAGGTACCGAGATGATTCCTCAGACCCCTTGTGAGCCCATATGCTGGTGCGGTTGGCCCTGGGTTCCTCCTAATGCAAGACAATGCTTGACCTCATGTGGCTGGAGTGTGTCAGCAGTTCCTGCAAGAGGAGGGCATTGATGCTATGGACTGGCAAACCCGTTCACTAGACCTGAATCCAATTGAGCACCTCTGGGACATCATGTCTCGCTCCATCCACCAACGCCACGTTGCACCACAGACTGTCCAGGAGTTGGCGGATGCTTTAGTCCAGGTCTGGGAGGAGATCCCTCAGGAGACCATCCGCCACCTCATCAGGAGCATCAGGACATTACATCAAAGTTGGATAAGCCTGTAGTGTGGTTTTCCACTTTAATTTTGAGTGTGACTCCAAATCCAGACCTCCATGGGTTGATAAATTTGATTTCCATTGATCATTTTTGTGTGATTTTGTTGTCAGCACATTCAACTATGTAAAGAAAAAAGTATTTCATAAGAATATTTCATTCATTCAGATCTAGGATGTGTTATTTTAGTGTTCCCTTTATTTTTTTGAGCAGTGTATTTTTTTACCCCCTTTTTCTCCCCAATTTTGTGGTATCCAATTGTTAGTAGTTACTATCTTGTCTTATCGCTATAACTCCCGTACGGGCTCGGGAGAGACGAAGGTCGAAAGTCATGCATCCTCCGAAACACAACCCAACCAAGCCACACTGCTTCTTAACACAGTGCACATCCAACCCGGAAGCCAGCCGCACCAATGTGTCGGAGGAAACACCGTACACCTAGCAACCTGGTCAGCGTGCACTGCGCCCGGACTCCACAGGAGTCGCTAGTGCGCAATGAGACAAGGATATCCTTAACGGCCAAACCCTCCCTAACCCGGACGACGCTAGGCCAATTGTGCGTCGCCCCATGGACCTCCCGGTTGCGGCCGGCTGCGACAGAGCCTGGTCCCCTAATTTTGAATGGGCTTGATGATTATATTATAAATTAGTGAAAACACAGATATATAAAATTATATTTAGTTTTTTGGATTAATTTACTTCTGCTTGATGCCTTTTATTAAGTTTTTGCGCTGAACACCATTCAAAAGGTCTACAAAACTACAAGGCTACTTCCTGGATAATGAGATGAACAATAGTAGATCATTAAGGGTATTTTGTAAAGTAGGTGTGATGCAGCACTGTATGTGTACGAACTTCTGCCCAAACTGAGTCAGAGCCTATACATTTTATTTAATTGGTTTGTGTACTGTATCTATGAGTTCTAAGCAGCTGTAGCCTATGCCTGGTTTGACTCAGTTTGAATATTTGATTTCAAGTTTTATCCCTACATAAAGCATAGAAGATAATAACCTTCTATTGGAATGGAATGTGACAGGCTGAAAACTGTCCTGTTCATTTGGCTATGAATGGTTTGAAGAGGAGCATAACAAAACCAAGAAGCTAAAGACTGTTCTGCTCTCTATGGCTGGACAGCTCCCTTCTCAGCCCCCTGAACATGTTGAATAAAAAAAAACATTGGACTCATAGCAGAAGGAAATGGCAGGCACTGTGCTGCTGTTTTGTCGAGATGAAACCCACTCTCTTCCGTAATGGCCGAGAGTTTAGCCTTGATGCATTTTACACCGGACCTAGCCCTTCGTTGACAACTTATCTGTGACCTGTGGAGAGAGCAGGAACGACTGCAGTGAAAATCAATCTTCGCCTCTCCTTTCGCCTTGAATACCAGCAGAGCAAACAAACATGCCTAAACAATACGATATATACCACATATCAATTACACTAAACGCCTCAGTATCTATACTTCACTGTCCCAGGCACACACCGGTTACAAGGCACACACGCTGCTGTAAGACGATAATGGCGCTGCATTGTTCCTCGCCATCTGGAGGACTGATAAGGCCTGGCTGTGCATAGTTGATAATAAGAACCGGCAGAGGGAAAACTGAGTGTTAAACATTTCTTTGGCCCATGAAAAAGGTTCCATTAAGTCCACTGACCCCAATTGAATATTAATGAGCTAATTAACAGATTTATTGTTCTACGCAATTTCTGGAGGGGCAATTTTTTTCAAGTGCTATTATTTTTTCTAATTATTTTCTGCACTTTGTATAATTGAATCTTTGTAGCTGCCAGCATCCTGTGCGTGCCTTGGCAACGAGGAAAAGCATTTGGCATGGTTTTTTCTCCTTTCATTTCAACTTTGTAAACAGAGAAAAACTAAACAATGTTTTTTTTATGGCAATTTGTTTGTTAATATGATTTCCCCCCTCCTTTATCAACACGGCTGAACCCAAATGTTTCATTTTAAAGCGTTCCTATACAGCATGTATTTTTAGATTTCAGGTTTTATAAAAAATCATGTATATTATTTTGAGAAAGGGTGAGGCATGTTGGAGGTGTTGGTTACAAAACAGCAATCAACTGGGTTCCAGGTGGTTGCATTACATGGAGGACTTGACAAAGGTTTAAATGGCCAGCGACAGCTGGGGCTGATAGATAGTATAATCAGCTGATGAAGAGGATACACACTGAATGGACAGACCACTGAATAGTGCAGCTAGGCTACTGTGAGAGATGAGGATGTTGTTAAGGTAACCTTGAAAGGACTGAATGTAATTTCTAATGGGTTTGATAAATCTATAGGATAAACACGGGAATGTATCTTTCAGTTCAGCTTTAGGCTAAGTGTTTCTGAATGGTTGTTGTATTACATGAACACGTGGATATATAGGAAGGCACAGTGTAACTACAGTGCACCTTGTTATATACTACAGTACCTACACAGGCCTAGAACTATTGACTATCATTGCATTAGTAAGCACATTCACATGAACTGTTCCAACAACTCTCTCTACATACTGTACTGCAGTTTAAAGTGGTATTCTATCTATTCCACAGTATATGATCATTGTATTGGGATATTAATGTGGTGATGGTGTAAAGACACACTTTGATATATGGTAGCTGGGACATCCTTGTCGTGTACCTTTACTGCTCACTGTATTGAAGCACAGAGTCATGAACTATTGGGCCGAAGAGACCGCCTGCCAATCCAACTGTAGCTCAGTTTTAAACTCGGAACAAGCCTCTCCACCTTGCCAGTGAAGCAAGCAATGAATAAATTGCATAAGGAATATGTATTTGGGATAACTTGCTGTAGTGTACATCATATCTGTGCTGTAGCCTTGACAGGAGCCCAAATATTCCCAAACATCAAGTTCAGAGCCATGCTAGACTAGTCTCCTGGTAATGTACTTACTCCTCATCAGCCATGCAGTAATCTGAGGCATTTTAGAGAGGGAACTTGTCAATGTGCAGTGCGAACTCAGTCTTTGAATCGTAAATATGCAAGACTATCTGACTGAGAAGGAAGCCTGTAAGAAAAGTTTAACATGATTGGAAACAGTGCATTCCTGTAGTGTTTTCAGACAGTGTAATGTCCAACTGTCAATTTGGACATGCCACTGAATTTCAATCAGCATGTTTAGGCCAAGGAAATTGGAATTATCCCAGCGCATAAAGTACACCTCTGTTTGAAAGCAGTGATTAAAGAGTGGTGGGGGGGCATTGTGATATCCTTTTCGATAACTGGAATGTAATTATTACATTTTGCTATCTGCAAGTTTACCTAATTCTATTTATGTCTGAAATCCAATTCCGGCCAAATAAAAGCATCAATTTCTTTTGGTTACTTCACCAATATAACTTAGAGTAATGAACTCATTTAGCTGTTGTATGGAAATTTGGTCTCATTACAATAATTTGGCCTGATACACCAGCCAGCCGATATTAAGAGCAAGGCCCTACAGTCATAAACTGTTATTATGCTATACATCACAAAGTGCATTAGGTTCATAAAACCTGTCAACAAAAAGGTTAGAGAGTTTCAGCACGTGGCCCACCAGGTTAATATATTTCCTCCAAAGGGCTGAATATTAATGCCTCAGCTATATTGCAGCCACAGAGAAACCAATTTTCTGCTAGTTGGGGATTTTCAAGATTCTGTGTTTCGCCTATTTAGACACACTGCCACACTATCCTTAAATGGACACAGATGCCTTTCCCTTCAAATCAACTGTTTCAGTCTGCTGGAGGTTCTTTATTGACTGTGGAATCTTTCTGTTTATGGAGTTGAATACTATATTCTGATTCGGTGGATAATTAGGGAGACCTCATAAGAGAATAGTCTGGCTGTTACTGGATATCTTTTCATAAACATACAGAAACAGAATCCAATACAGGCCCTGCAATATTCTGTCATTACGAGATGTACAGTTGAAGTCAAAAGTTTACATACACTTAGGTTGTAGTCATTAAAACTCGTTTTTCAACCACTCCACAAATGTCTTGTGAACAAACTATAGTTTTGGCACATCTACTTTGTGCATGACACAAGTAATATGTTTACAGACAGATTATTCACTTATATCTGTATCAAAATTCCAGTGGGTCAGAAGTTTACATGCACTAAGTTGACTGTGCCTTTAAACAGCTTGGGAAAATCCAGAAAATGATGCCATGGCTTTAGAAGCTTCTGATAGGCTAATTGACATAATTTGAGTCAATTGGAGATGTACCTGTGGATGTATTTCAAGGCCTACCTTCAAACTCAGTGCCTCTTTGCTTGACATCATGGGAAAATAAAAAAAATCTGACAAAACCTCAGAAAAAAACTTGTAGACCTCTACAAGTCGGGTTCATCCTTGGGAACAATTTCCAAATGCCTGAAGGTACCACGTTCATCTGTACAAACAATAGTACACAAGTATAAGCACCATGGTACCACGCAGCCGTCATACCGCTAAGGAAGGAGATGCATTCTGTCTCCTAGAAATGAGTGTACTTTGGTGCGAAAGTGCAAATCAATCCCAGAACAACAGCAAAGGACCTTATGAAGATGCTGGAGGAAACAGGTAAAAAAGTATCTATATCCACTGTAAAACGAGTCCAATATCGACATAACCTGAAAGGCTGCTCAGCAAGGAAGAAGCCACTGCTCCAAAACCGCCATAAAAAGCCAGACTACGGTTTGCAACTGCACATGGGGACAAATATCATACTTTTTGGAGAAATGTCTGCTGGTCTGATGAAACAAACTGTTTGGCCATAATGACCATCGTTATGTTTGGAGGAAAAAGGGGGAGGCTTGGAAGCCGAAAAACACCATCCCAACCATGAAGCACAGGGGTGGCAGCATCATGTTGTGGGGGTGCTTTTCTGCAGGAGGGACTGGTGCACTTCACAAAATAGATGGCATCATGAGAAAGGAAAATTATGTGGATATATTGAAGCAACATCTCAAGACATCAGTCAGGAAGTTAAAGCTTGGTCGCAAATGGGTCTTCGAAATGGACAATGACCCCAAACATACTTCCAACGTTGTGGCAAAATGGCTTAAGGACAACAAAGTCAAGGTATTGGAGTGGCCTTCACACGCCCTGTCCTATAGAACATTTGTGGGCAGAACTGAAAAAGTGTGTGTGAGCAAGGAGGCCTACAAACCTGACTCAGTTACATCAGCTCTGTCAGGAGGAAGGGGCCAAAATTCACCAAACTTATTGTGGGAAGCTTGTGGAAGGCTACCTGAAACGTTTGACCCAAGTTAAACAATTTAAAGTCGATGCTACCAAATACTAATTGAGTGTATGTAAACTTCTGACCCACTGGGAATGTGATGAAAGAAATCAAAGCTGAAATAAATCATTCTCTCTACTATTATTCTGACATTTCACATTCTTAAAATAAAGTGGTGATCCTAACTGACCTAAGACAGGGAATTTTTACTAGGATTAGATGTCAGGAATAGTTAAAAACTGAGTTTAAATGTATTTGGCTAAGATGTATGTAAACTTATGACTTCAACTGTATATGGTTCACTCAACCTCCTTGGCTTCCTGCAAAACCTTACTGTGACTTGCTTGTTCGGCATGTCTCCAGTGGTCTCAACGCATTCTGTATAGTCACTGCATGGTACAGTGTCACATCAAGTTTTTGAATATAGCACATCTAAATGATGTATTAAACAATGACTTCAACCTCAATCATTTCTAGTCTCAATGTTTTAGGTGAATGATGGTGAGATCTGATCTCACACAAACAGATGCCACTCTTCGACAGAAACATAATGCAGAATTATTTTAATTGCTTCATTTTCATGTAGCAAGCTGCTCTCGTCTTGACAGTTTGTCGTATATCTTTAGGGAACGTGCAATGCATCTGCTGTTGATGGGAGATCCCTTGAAGGAAGCGTCAATAGATTCAGCCATATAATTGCCACAGGACTTGCATGGCAGGGGAACGACTGTGCTCACACTTATGAAGAAAGATCCAAAGCAGGAACTCGGCTAGTCAGGTTTTGAGGCAAAGCAACAAAGTGCGGTAATTGTTTTGTAAGCTGCATGTCAGCATGAATGTGTGATGCCGAAAGAGCTTCTTTATTTTGCACAGTGCTTTTAGCCATCAAATGTGATCCTGAAATGGCTAGATGCTTTCTTGAGAAGGGGAAATCTTTGATAACAATCAATTTCCTTTTTTGTCTGGGCCCTAATGGCTCCTCTATGGGCACGTTGTGAGGCCTGTCTAGTAAATATACACTATTTTCCTTTTAAACATCTTATAATATGCATGAGGAACATAGAAACACACTATGATGGAGGGGTTGAGCATCAAAGTCCAAATGGCAATTCAGCTGAGAGTTTCTCAGTCAGAGAAATGAGAACGGAGCAGTTTGTGGTTAGCCTTCCATTATCCAGATTGAGTTACTGTGTTGTACTTTTTAGGCCATCTGTTCTGGTTTAAGTCATATTTCCAAATACATCATATTTTGTGCGGAGAGAACTTCCTTGATGGGGTAGAGGAGAGTTTGGCTGAAAACAAAATGGTGTTATGAGCTGTCGCATCATGTTGTAGTATGCTCTGTATTGGTATGCTGATGGAAGTAAGTAACAAGCAGTAAGGCATCAAACAGTGGACTGATTGTAGTTGTCTATATAACTGACTGGTGTTAGTATTCAGCTACTAGACAGGCTACTTAAATGCCAACTGTTTGTTTTTTTACAATACGTTGAACATTTGAACAAACTAATATAAAAGGATAAGGAAAGTCAGACAAATCAGCATTGCTGTATTCAATACTGAGGTTTCTACTTTTAGCTCTACTTGAAACAGTAACAATCGTTGGAATGCTCCAGCTCATTTGAGTGATAAGCATTTGGATTGGCTTGGCAAAAGCAGCAGGCTTGTCCCTCGTGTTCCCAGAATCAGAAGGCCACAGAGTGTCTGGCTCATCTGAGGATGGTAATAATAGAAGCTAGAGAGGATACAGGCTGCTGCCTGTGGAATGCATCAAGCATAAATTATACATTTACAATGTTTTCCACACACTATATTAAAATCCATAATTCTGGGGGACTGTGGCTTGTCCTCAGCCAGTTAGCTATCTCAGGACTGTAATCTGTAGAAATTGCTGTAGAGATGGGGTGCTGAGTGATATGGTTCACGCAGGGGCCTTACTTTAAGAGCATGTGCTCATATTGGGCCGCAGCATTATGAAATTATTATTCAAATGCCATTCTGTATGATTCTGAACTCACTGGGGACTTTTATTGCATATTATCAACTGTTTATTATTTTACATTTCAAATTACACTTGGGAGTTAATATGCATTTACTTGTGTTAGCTCCCTAAACATTTTATATCTGTATAGTTACAGGAGTTGTATCTGTTTATGTAGGTTTTATGTCTCCATCCCTTGTGTTTATCACATTTGTATTTTTCACATGAAAAATATAATATTTGAAAATATCACTTCTATATCTAATTAAAATACTAAATGGTATTGAGAATAGTTGTAATATTTATTCTTTCTTATCTGAAATACTGACACCATTCAGTGCATTTAAGGCCTTTGAGAGAGCCTTTAAATGTCAGTGATCCTCAGTGGTGGTGTCACGGGGGACTAGGTGTGTGAGGGAAGAATCAGGCGCAGAGAGCAGAGAGTTCCACAGGAAGAAGTGCACTTTAATATGGCACCAAAAGCAATGCCCAAAACACAGGGTACCAGGTCCGGAGCACGAACACACCTAATAACACACACACGTAACACAAGAATAATCCCGCACAAAACAAGGGCGGGTATACTAGCTTTAAATAAGGAAGTCCATCAGGCAAAAACAAATAGACACAGGTGCAACTAATAAGACAAAACAAACAGAAAACGAAAAAGGGATCGGTGGCGGCTAGTAGGCCTGCGACGACGACCGCCGAGCATCGCCCGAACAGGCAGGGGAGCCAACTTCGACGGAAGTCGTGACAGGTGTTGCCTGAGATGGAATAGAGGTGCATGGCTTACAGGGACAAACTGTTTCCCACTCTGTACAGTGACTCCCCAGTTCAACCTCTCAGCACCCCACCAGCCCCTGCACTGTCCCCCAGTCCCACTATTGAATTGAATGGTCCACAGATTACTCAATTATTTCTATATACCAGTCTTCCACAGCAGACTAAAGGCCCATTATTGGAGTGACTGAGACCATAGGAACTTATTACATGTGTGACCTTTTAAAGCCTTTCTACGTGATGGATCTCAGGTGAGAATTTATTGGAATCAATTTTTATCCGAAGGCTGGATGCTTGCTCACTGCACTGTGCTCGGCCCTGTGTGAAACATTCACTTTATGAAAAAAGAGGAGAGAGAGTGAGAGCCCCCAGACTGCTGCTGGAGATGGGCAGGGTTATAAAGCACCCCAAATGCCATTGTGTCCTTTCCTCCCAAATTAAAGAGACTTTGAAATTGAGGGCTGGGGGAAGTGCAGGAGTGTTGTGGTTCATCAAGGTAGAAATACAAAGAGTGAGCCTGTTCCCCAAAGGTTCACATCAAAAGATGCACCCCACTTTGTGAGCTATTTAATCAGTTAAAACACAGATGGCAGGCTGCCGCAATTAATTAATCATATAGGAGTCATCCTGTACCTGCTAGCTAAAATGATGTCAGTGCTACCGAGATCTCATTTGGATTTCATTGTAGCTACTTGCCACCAGAATAATAGCTGAATATAAATAAGTTGAGCCTGTAGAGAGCTGCTGGACATAATGTGTTATAAACTTTGAACTGTAAAGCGTAGGTGTTGTTTGGCTAGGCCTAACTTATTCTGGTTGTGTCTAAATGACAGGCTCCTCACTGTCTTTGTACTCTTTCAACAATGTAACTGATGCCTATTCTGGGGGTATTATGAGTGGGCTCTTAGTTGTATACCTGGGGGTATATAAACAGTGAGATATGCATATTGTGTGCAGGTCTTTTTAGAAATGAAAGGCACATCTGCTTCAAAGTGAAATTACTTTATAATTAGCTTTTAAGTTTCACTGACGGCAAAAAAGATCAATGAAAAGCTGCCTGTCAACATAGTTTGGCGTCATGAGTTTGTGAGAGGTTTGTAAGCATCCAAGATCTTTTGAGAGGAGACGAGCCTCGCAAATGAAACCTACAGCCATGTCAACTCTCTCTAAAAATGTGTGTTGTAGCTTGTATTGACCTGTTTTCCTCAAGTGCTCTTTGGGAGTTAGATGCATTGTGTAGGTGGGGGGTAAACAGCTACCCCCTTCAACTCCCCCCAAATATTAACAGCTTTGTATTTGAGTCATGAAATGAAAAGTCTCTTTAAAGACTGTGTTCTTGCCCCCAATCTTACTTGATGTAAAGATGATGATAAGTGGCAGTCATGATAGAAAGACCAGACTCTCTCAGCCAAAGAGGACGGTGTTGCAATCCCAGCCTTTGGTCTGTTGTGTGAGTTTGGCTGAGTAGGCAGCATGTTCAACCCAGGTAATCATACAACATTGGAAAGTCTTGTCACCTTGTAAACATAATTACATTTCCAGGAAAGCTGCATGAAGCATGTTTAAAGGATTATAAAGAAGGGGGGTGGGTAAGAATGTGGGCAGGGGGGCCGTTTGTTTGTGTCGCACTGCTTTGCTTTATCTTGGCATGGTCGCAGTTGTAAATGAGAACTTGTTCTCAACTAGCCTACCTGGTTAAATAAAGATGAAAAAGATTGTTTAGTTAGAGTTATTAACGTGAATATGCATAGATAATAACAGAGAGTAGCAGCAGTGTAAAATGGGGTGGGAGGGGGGCAATGCAAATAGTCTGGGTAGCCATTTGATTAGCTGTCCCGGAGTCTAATGGCTTGGGGGTAGAAGCTGTTTAGAAGCCTCTTGGACCTAGGCGCTACCGCTTGCCGTGCGGTAGCAGAGAGATCAGTCTATGACTAGGTTGGCTGGAGTCTTTGACAATTTTTAGCGCCTTCCTCGGACACCGCCTGGTATAGAGGTCCTGGATGGCAGGAAGCTTGGCCCCAGTGATGTACTGGGCCATACGCACTACCCTCTGTAGTTCCTTGCGGTCGGAGGCTGAGCAGTTGCCATTCCAGGCAGTGATGCAACCCGTCAGGATGCTCTCGATGGTGCAGCTGTAGAACCTTTTGAGGATCTGAGGACCCATACTAAATCTTTTCAGTGTCCTAAGGGTGAATAGGTTTTGTCGTGCCTTCTTCACCACTGTCTTGGTGTGCTTGGACCATGTTAGTTTGTGATATGGACGCCAAAGTACTTGAAGCTCTCAACCTGTTCTACTACAGCCCCATCGATGAGAATAGGGTCATCCTCCTTTTCATGTAGTCCACAATCATCTCCTTTGTCATTTGAGGTGAACAAGAGGCTGTTACTGATTTTAGGGTCCTGAGAGGTCAGAAGCATGTGACATGGTCATGTAGTCCATGGATGGTGTATCCGCAGGACTAGACACTTGTTCAGTGTCCTCCGTCTCTCCCTCAGTAGGACCGTGATGCTACCTCCCTCTAGCCTGCAGATGGTGCTGTTTTAAAATGAATGGCTGCACTAAACCGTTATTATTGTCATACTATTGGATACTACTTAATGATCCATCTCATGTATAAAGTAATACATCATAGGATATTGACCATAGACATCGGCTTTGTGATGATGAATGATGTTACTGCAGACCTTTGAAATAACACTCAGAATAAACATGTTTCACTGAAAATTATATTTTGGTCATCCACACAAATTGTTTTGACCACTCAATTTTGGTTTCTAGTCTTTTTTTTTATGTTTGCATCCTCTCCTATTCATTCCTGCGGCCTAGAACCATTGAGACGTATAGCTATTTCTCCAAATAGGACCAGAAATGAACCAGACTAAAACATTTAAAAAATAAAAGCCCTGGAGGCTCACACAGTAGTCTGTGCAGAAGTGCTCCTAACTAACGCTGTGTAACTCACAAGACTCCAATATGATTAAGTACATTGTTTGTGCATTAGTTAAGTACAGTTGTGGTTAAATGAACGTTGCATCAGAGCTGTGCTCAGTCAATCAGCACGCAATTATTCTGTGGGTGCACTTTATTCATACAGGCTGAGAGCCAGACAGAGACACTCACACCCCTCACAGACTGTCTGTCTGAGGCTTTCACACACAGGAGATTGCCCCAGAACCATACATACAGTACTGTTGCCTACCTTTTAGTCCTGGGATTTCCTCTCCTGGCTCTCTGGACTGTGTTCCCAGTGAGAGCAGGAGACTGAATCAAAACAGAGAGTGACTCAATCAACAATAATATACACTCTGTCTGGATCCATTCTCTATACTGAACAAGGTGATGTGCTCTCTCTCTCTCTCTCTCTCTCTCTCTCTCTCCCCCCCCTCTCGCCCTTTCTTTACGAGAATAGAAAATTGCACATCTAATGAAATCCAATTTTATATTTCATTCTGAGAACCACAATAAACAGAGAACAAGCAGTAAATAAGCTTTTCAAAAAGCTGATTACCGAAGCAATTTATTGCCAAGTCCAGGGCCGTGGCAAAGCAGAAAAGGGGGCTGGGAAGGGGGGCACATTCCAGATCTCTTCTCCTTCCAGCTTTTTGCCTGCCATGTGATTAGCTGGGCTGTTTTGTGAGGAGCCAATCTGATCAACTTATTTTACCACATAATGCCCCGTCTCCTAGAGAAAATGGTTAAAAAAGGATTGTGATTGAGGTTGTCAATGCATCCATTAGTGGGGTAAATGAAGTGGAATTCAAGGCTCCTCCATTACCAAGGTCTATTTTCATTGTGCGGATCTGTTTTCCACACAACAGAGGCCTGCACCTCAAGGCTGATTACAGTAATGACATTTCTCAACCACAATAGTGCTGATGTTCCCGATTGGAATAGAGGCACCCTAGTGTCCGCCACTGAATAACACTCACCTGTCCCTTGGCCCCACAGCACAAAGGTTCCCCCTGAGGGTTTAAACAGATTGTCTCCCAATTACTGCTGTATCATATTATTCTGTTATGCTCATTTGCACACAAAAAGTGCTAAACAATAATTTTATATTGCTTTGTTTTTCTAGTGATCGAGCTTTTCATCTTATGTATTACACAGTACCAGTCAAACGTTTGGACCCGTCTACTCATTCAAGGGTTTTTCTTTATTTTGACTATTTTCTACATTGTAGAATAATAGTGAAGACATCAAAACTATGAAAGAACATATATGGAATCATATAGTAACCAGAAAAGTGTTAAATAAATCAAAATATATGTTATATTTGAGATTCTTCAAAGTAGCCACCCTTTGCCTTGATGACAGCTTTGCACACTCTTGACATTCTCTCAATCAGCTTCACCTGGAATTATTTTCCAACAGTCTTGAAGGAGTTCCCACATATGCTGAGCACTGGTTGTCTGCTTTTTCTTCACTCTGTGGTCCAACTCATCCCAAACCATCTCAATTGGGTTGAGGTCGGGTGATTGTGGAGTCCAGGTCATCTGATGCAACACTCCATCACTCCCCTTCTTGGTCAAATAGCCCTTACACCGCCTGGATGTGTGTTGGGTCATTGTCCTGTTGAAAAACAAATGATAGTCCCACGAAGCGCAAACCAGATGAGATGGCGTATCGCCTTGAATTCTAAATAAATCACAGACAGCGTCACCAGCAAAGCACCCCCACACCATCACACCTCCTCCTCCATTTTTCACGGTGGGGATCACACATGCCGAGACAGTCCTTTCACCTACTCTGCGTCTCACAAAGACATGGCAGTTGGAACCAAAATCTCAAATTTGGACTCAGACTAATGTACAGATTTCTACCGGTCTAATGTCCATTGCTCGTATTTCTTGGCCCAAGCAAGTCTCTTCTTCGTATTGGTGTCCTTTAGTAGTGGTTTCTTTGCAGCAATTAGACCATGAAGGCCTGATTCCTGCAGTCTCCTCTGAACAGTTGATGTTGCGATGTGTCTGTTACTTGAATGCTGTGAAGCATTTATTTGGGCTGCAATTTATGAGGTGCAGGTAACTCTAATAAATGTATTCTCTGCAGCAAAGGTCTTCTGGGTCTTCCTTTCCTGTGGCGGTCCTCATGAGAGCCAGTTTCATCATAGCGTTTTGTTTTTGCGACTGCACTTGAAGAAACTTTCAAAGTTCTTGAAATGTTCTGTGTTGACTGACCTTCATGTCTTAAAGTAATGATGGAATGTTGTTCTCTTTGCTTATTTGAGCTGTTCTTGGCGTAATATGGCCTTTTTCCAAGTAGGGCTATCTTCTGTATACCACCCCTACCTTGTCACAACACAACTGATTAGCTCAAACACATTAAGAAGGAAAGCAAATCCCACAAATTAACTTTTAACAAGGCACACCTGTTAATTGAAATGCATTCCAGGTGACTACTTCATGAAGCTGGTTGAGAGTGTACAAAGCTGCCAAGCGTGTACAAAGCTTTCATCAAGGCAAAGGGTGGCTACTTTGAAGAATCTCAAATATAACACATATTTTGATTTATTTAACACATTTTTGGATACTACATGATTCCATATGTGTTATTTCATAGTTTTGATGTTTTTACTATTATTCTACAATGTAGAAAATATTTTTTTAAACAAACTTGAATGAGTAGGTGGGTCCAAAATTTTGACTGGTACTGTAAGTCTAGGTTTAGTACTTTACATTTCTTACATATAAATCATTTTGTTTGTCATGAGCATCATAGAGTTCCTGCAGTGAGCTCTGGAGGAAGGTAGCTTATCAAATGAGGATGAAGTGAGTGTCTGCATAATATTTGGGAAAATAAATTGAGTCAGTAATTTAGTAATGCCATAGGAGCAAATGCAATGTGCAGATTATTCACAGTTATATAATGTGGAGGAGAAAACCAGGCACTTCTCATTTTGGTCACTTATCCCTCATTGTAAAGGTCTGTATATTTCATTGCTGGTGAAGCAGCTTAGAGGATACATTTCAAAGCAGCAAATAAAAATTGGCTAAACTTCCAAAATTAGCACTTCAAAGTCAAACATGATTTGCAGCGAGGGTAGGGTGGGAGGCACTGTGACTGTGAAAGTGTATGTGTGTGTGTTTGTCAAGTGTGTGTGTGTGGCAGGGCTGATGTACAGAACTCTTCATGTAGACCTTAGAACCAATTTCTAGGCAAATTGGTTTCATTTAAGAATGAGATCACAGAATAAGTAAACTTATATCAGGGCGAGTTTATGCATCGGAAGCCATTTATTTCAGTTTTATATGCATTTCTTGGCACAGGCTGTTTGTATGTAGAACATGAGTAATGTTTGCCAAGGATACTGTAATACAGTCCATTCGGAAAGTATTTAGACACATTTTGTTACCTTCCAGCCTCATTGTAAAATACATTAAATAAAACAAATCCTCATCAATCTACACACAATACTATATAATGACAAAGCAAAAACAGTTTTTTTGAAATACCTTATTTATATACATTGTGGCAAAAAAGTATTTAGTCAGCCACCACTTGTGCAAGTTCTCCCCCTTAAAAAGATGAGAGAGGCCTGTAATCTTCATCATAGGTACACTTCAACTACAACAGACAAAATGAGCAAAAAAATCCAGAAAATCACAGGATTTTTTATGAATTTATTTGCAAAAATAAGTATTTGGTCAATAACAAAAGTTTATCTCAATACTTTGTTATATACCCTTTGTTGGCCATGACAGAGGTCAAACATTTTCTGTAAGTCTTCACAAGGTTTTCACACACTGTTGCTGGTATTTTGGCCCATTCCTCCATGCAGATCTCCTCTAGAGCAGTGATGTTTTGGGGCTGTTGCTGGGCAACACGGACTTTCAACTCCCTCCAAAGATTTTCTATGGGGTTGAGATCTGGAGACTGGCTAGGCCACTCCAGGACCTTGAAATGCTTCTTACGAAGCCACTCCTTCGTTGCCCGGGCGGTGTGTTTTGGATCATTGTCATGCTGAAAGACCCAGCCACATTTCATCTTCAATGCCCTTGCTGATGGAAGGAGGTTTTCACTCAAAATCTCACGATACATGGCCCCATTCATTCTTTCCTTTTCACGGATCAGTCGTCCTGGTCCCTTTGCAGAAAAACAGCCCCAAAGCATGATGTTTCCACCCCCATGCTTCACAGTAGGTATGGTGTTCTTTGGATGCAACTCAAGCATTCTTTGTCCTCCAAACACGACAAGTTGAGTAGGTCATTCACTAGGTCCCCTCGTGTCATTCTGGGATTTTGGCTCACCGTTCTTGTGATCATTTTGACCCCACGGGGTGAGATCTTGCGTGGAGCCCCAGATCGAGGGAGATTATCAGTGGTCTTGTATGTCTTCCATTTCCTAATAATTGCTCCCACAATTGATTTCTTCAAACCAAGCTGCTTACCTATTGCAGATTCAGTCTTCCCAGCCTGGTGCAGGTCTACAATTTTGTGTCTGGTGTCCTTTGACAGCTCTTTGGTCTTGGCCATAGTGGAGTTTGGAGTGTGACTGTTTGAGGTTGTGGACAGGTGTCTTTTATACTGATAACAAGTTCAAACAGGTGCCATTAATACAGGTAACGAGTGGAGGACAGAGGAACCTCTTAAAGAAGAAGTTACAGGTCTGTGAGAGCCAGATATCTTGCTTGTTTGTAGGTGACCAAATCCTTATTTTCCACCATAATTTGCAAATAAATTCATAAAAAATCCTACAATGTGATTTTCTGGATTTCTTTTTGTAATTATGTCTGTCATAGTTGAAGTGTACCTATGATGAAAATTACAGGCCTCTCTCATCTTTTTAAGTGGGAGAAGTTGCACAATTGGTGGCTGACTAAATACTTTTTTGCCCCACTGTATGTGACTGTACGTGAATCATAGTTGGACCACACATACGTGACTGTAAGTTGCTTTGTATGAAAGTGTGTATACATTATGATATAAATATTTTGTTAAATGTGCTATTTGAGTGCTATACCCTTACACAACATCCTTCTTGACTGGAACAGACTCACTGAGAGAGAGAGAGAGAGACACACACACACACACACACACACACACACACACACACACACACACACACACACACACACACACACACACACAGCAGTCTCCTGGCTCTGTGTTTCTTTGTTGGTCCATCAGTCGTGCTAAGACGTCTGTAATGAGAGACCCATCAGAGTGGGGGTGATGCCAGTGGCAGGAAGCTCATTTGGTGAACATAGTCCAGGCCCAGGGAATGAGCTGCAGAAAGACAGAGGCCCAGGCCACTCCTGTCCTAACACATAGGGAGGGCTTTCACACTGGTCACATGGATAGACAGACACCTTGTGACAAAGAGCATCATATTAGACTAACGTACCATAGTGAAAAGCCAACTCTTTTCAAATAGTCATGGAGAGGATTTTGGAACCTAACAATGACAGTTCATTTGGCTTAGTTTATGTATAGAGTGAGAGAAACCCTTTATAGATTAAATTATGGAACAAACTACTATATGCAAAATGTCAAAGTGAGATCTAATGTAACACAGGAGAAGGTATTGTAGATCATATGGAGTGAGGAAGGCAGGTATACTAACTGAGCTGGAGTGAAGGGCATTTCTCCACCTCCCTCTGTGCACAAGCCCAGCTAATTAAGCAGATGCCATAATGCAGTAATCAGGAACACAGTGGAGGGAAACTGGAGAATGAATTCATAGACTTGAGTCATAACTGCTCAACATGCTTAATAACTTCTCCACCAACATAGGCAGATGGGAATGCAGACCAGAAATGTCTGTGTGTCTGTCTGTCAGTGTGCACGCATGCAGCTGAGGACACAGTGTAACCTGGTGAGATCTTTTTCTCATTATTTTTCCAGAAAAAGAGCAATCAGCCGTCTTGCACAGAACCTGATTGTCTCCCTCTGTAAATCAATCCAGGAGCTGCCTTTAAAGGGTACTCTTATGTGGTGTAATTGATGTCTTGCTAATCCTTTATTTGCACACCTGCCGGTGAGTCTGGATGTTTTATGAATTTCTAATTAATGCACATTCCACACTTAATGTATTTGTTAGCAAATGATGTCGCTGGTCTGCTTTCTGCTGGAGTAAAGTGCTTCCAGAATGTCACACGCTGCCCAGCATCTGAGGTACAGCCAGCCACATAAGCAGAGAGGAAATTGAAGACCGGGGGTGTGCTGAATAGGAGTTGTGTGCATCCTGCAGAAACTGGAGTTCAGTTAACATGTGTTCCCCACGTCCAGCTGGAAATGCCACAGCTATGCAGGTGGAGGAGAAACAGAAGTTTATGATCATTTGGTAATTGTTCTCTGCCTTTCCCATAACCTTGACAGACAGTTCCAGTCACACGCTGTCTTGCCCACAGTCACCCTCATGTATACCCCTAACACACAGTGCTCTCTGTGTGCACCTGTAAAAACCTCCAGCATGTTAATTACTGCCATTAAAAGCCTTACCTCCTTTATTATTACACTGATTGGTCCATTTGGGTGTTGCACCGACCAGACACGGCCCAGCTCTATGCCTTGTGACTCAGTGTGCAGAGTGGGTCTTAGTTCTGGGTGTGTGTTGAGGTATCACATTTGTTTATCTGACACTTGATTATGTGAATGTTTGGGTGAGCACAGGTTTTATATCATCTGTATGTACAGTACTGTTGTCACGGTAGGAACTAGAAAGTGAGGCTATATGCTATAATGTGTTCCAGACTTGTTAAGTCTGTTAATTACAGGAGTGGTGTTCACTCTGAGCTGAGTGCTCTGACACTATCAAAACATGTGATGTCATTGTGGCACAGTAATCCAAGGCGACTGACTGAGGGACAGATTTGAAAACTCAAAAGGAATCTATTTTTTAACGCTGTACATTTAGAATATAGGTCTACAAAACATATGAATACATAGCATTTTATTTGGCGAGTTTTTAATACATGCCTTTACAGCAAAAAGAAAGAGAAAAGAAAGAGGGATGTTTGTTCTCTTTAATTACCTGTGTCCTTTTAACTCTTGAAAAACATTGTTAAAGGTTTTTGCGGTAAGTAACGTTAAAGGGTCCATTTAGAGAAACGTAGAAGTTTGTTTTATATATATTTTCTTACCCAAGGTGTTAGACATGCTAAAAATGACATTTCAATATGCTCAAAGACCCCAACTGGTTTCCTCACAATTTTTGCTCAGGATGAATGAAGCTAATTGCTTTAAATGGCAGAAACGCTGCAAAGCAGGTCTCCTGTGGCTCTGAGCCCATAGAAACAAGAATTACCACCAACCGATGAAAATCAAAAGTAGTACGACAAAGGATAGTGTCACCTAAGTAGCAATCCCTTAATTGCAATGCCTTTGTACATAAAAGCTATTCAGATCTGTTGAATATGCTCCGCTCTCTTTTAATACCCCATATGTTCAAGGCAAGCTTTGCTTTTACTCATAATTCTCTCTTAAAGTGGACAGTGCCTTATTTTAGGTCTTAAACATTGCATCCTATGCAATGTCTCAAATGTTTTGTTACTTTCTGATACAGTTTCCAGTTCTTTTTTGCTAATACAGTATTAACTAAAACTATATCATTCCAGTATACCACATTGTTATACATCTTATGAAATAGAATTGTATATACAAAGTCTTGAGTTTTGCTCCTTAAAGTGACGGTGCCACCAACCTAAATTGGTTATTGCAGCTCCACATCTAGTTAGAATAAACTCAAATGCAATGAGTATTTATTATCTAATTTGTTATTTGCTGGTGCATTTCATTTCCCAGCCAATTCACACTCATAATCAGATGGCAATTAGCGAGGCATGATTCAGTGGGTGCAGACTCTCTCTCGCTCTCTCTCTGCGTTCTCATCCAAACACTGCTTCTTTCATGACACCTGCACGCTCAGTACAACAACACAGTCTGGAGAAGTCATTATTTTATTCCAAATAAAATCTTATTTAGTTCATTTGAAACAGCATTTCTAATTCCATCAGCACTCTTTGCAAAATGTAATAAAACGTCCTTTTTTTCTCCACTGCTTTTAAAAAAATGTTTTTTTTCCCCCTCGCAAGGCTTTTTTACAGCTCTGTGGTTTGAGAGATAATAATGATATCAACACATGGGCCAGCCTCCTCAAACAACTTTGGTTTTGGTATACAAACAAAAAAAACTCACTAAGAACATTTAAGAATCTTTAATTCACACTAGTAATAAAATTGCATTACATTTCATAAAATAAATGTTCCAGTTTATATATACAGAGAAAACAGACTGTACATACCCTCCAAGGAAACGTTCCCGAAAGGGGAAAAGAATAAACAAACCCAAAACAAACGTCACAAAAACATACAAGCAATACAGTGCTCAGCTAAGCAGGCACAACTGTACATCAAAACTTGTAACTGCTCAGTGTTGGGGTGGGAAGGGGAGGGGCAAGGGAGGGGCAAAAAGTAGTACATTTACAATAGAGTCCTTATGGACTGATAAAGGGCTATTTAAAAAGTATTGCAGGCAAGCAGACAGACGCTCCTCTTCCCAAGTGCAGCAGAACATCCATGGCATCATGTGTAAGTACGGCGGGCCGAGGGTCCTGGTCGCTGCCACTGGGCCCGGCTATTGAACCTGCGTCTCAAAGCTGCCATTCAGCTGGCCCTCCTCATAGTCCATCTGACACAGAATCATGTTGTTCTTAAGGAAAAACTTGTCCCCCACACAAAACCTGCCAGCCAGGAAAACACAAAGGCAAAGCATTAATATAAAGGAGGACAACTTGGGGAGACAAAGGAGATTAGTAGAGGACAATATGACAGTTATTTGTGTTGACAGGCTGATAATGATAGCATTGCTCTAGGAGAAGAATGTGGTTGATTGAGATCAGCTGTTAAAGGCGATGGCCACTCTCTGGACTTTGGTTGTACCCGTTTGGCGACGTCGCTTGTTTGCAAATGCCATTGTTCCTTGTGTGTGATTCAAAGGCCCCTCTGATGGTCACTGAAGGTGTGGCTTTAAATAAGTAGATAAAAAATATATCTAATTTCAAAACGTGTGGACAAATGGACTGGCGCCCAATGAAAGCCCCCCCCCAGGCTTGGCAAACAAGAAAAGCACCACACCGGTTTCCAAGGAAACCTTGCAACAGGGCAAGCTTTCCATACGCCAGTTTGGGTGCCAACGTGTATGAATGTTTCGCTAGGTTTCGAGTTAATTGAAGAAGAAAAAAAACACACCCCCAAGTAGGCCCATTGATTTTTTTGTTTAAACTTTATTTAACCAGGCAAGTCAGTTAATAACAAATTCTTATTTTCAATGACGGCCTACCGGGGAACAGTGGGTTAACTGCCTTGTTCAAGGGCATCCTTTTAAATGGTGGTGCTTATGTACTGTACGACACACAGCTTCATAGACCGAATGAGTGAAGATAAGAACAGCCGTACTGATGGAAGTGCTGCTTATCAGGCTGGGCCACAGTAATGTGTTGGGCAGGAATAGGGCTGGCAGAGGGGCAATGGCTGTGGTATCAGTGAGCCAGTAAAGCCTGGCCCCATGAGTGGCTGCAGCCAGCATTCCCATACCCCAGCCAGGTGCTCACCACGGTTACTGACTCATCCCTGTGGAAGGTTAATGTGCTTGTGCTGTATGGATGGAGAGGGTCACAATACCCCATGATTAGCAGAGTGTTCTCTGTGCGGCACTGTTATGGCACTGTATTGTGAGGAGAGTATGTATGGATGTAATAGTGTAGAGCTCAGAGGTGAGGAGCGGTCAGGACCTAGGATGGAGTGAGCAAGGCTTTGGTCCATGTTGGTCACTAAGGTGTCTAGTTAACATAGTTAACATTCCTGGACTGAATAGCATACAGTATTTATATATATTTATTAATCTGTTTAATTCCACTACCCTATAGTGTGGTACCCAAACTTGTAAGGCATGTTCCCGTAGAGTGGCCTCTTGGAGGTGTATTGCTGTGGCTTAAAGTGAACCTATCAACTAAAGCATTGTGAGTTTGGCATTGGTCTGGCAGCTGTATCACTTGATACATGAGCAAATTTTGTTCCCCTCAAGTTTATAATCCCAGTTGTTTCTAGTCACAAAACACAAACAAGGACAAACTAATGGCACGGTCAACATAGAAAAGAATGAACAATGTGGCTAATGCAATGCAACACGCGTGTGCTTTCAAAATGGGAAGACAGACAACAACAAAAATCTGTATTTACACAGACAGTCTGGGTTTAGTTTTGCTGACCCCAAAACAGATCTGTTGCACCTCAAGAGGCAGGTTTTTTTTTGTTAAATGGCTAACTAGTTTGAGCTAATCGCCATTTCAGAACAGCATTACATATTTCAAAAGGGCAGTCTCACGACACAGTTGTGGGCTCTCGCTCTCCTTACCTCTGGTTACAAAGCTGACAGGCAAAACAGTCCAAATGGTAAACATTATCTCTGGCTCTCATCACCATTTCAAAGGCTGGGATCAGTTTACTGCAGGCAGCGCAGTTCCCTGTTGTACCAAAGAGCCTGGAAGAGAGAGAGAATACAAACAGAGATTAACGTACCTTCCTTAGCCTTCATGCAACAGAGGAGCGAACAAAAAGTAAAGCCAAGAAGAAAAACCCCAGAAAGAACGGTGAAAAACAGACAAATCCAAAAACATCCCATTTAATACACAAATCTATCTTGGCACACACTTGGTGTTTTTTGTTAATGAGGGCTACAAACCTAGATGTTAATTCTTTGCTAATGATCTAATTAAAATGATCACATGGTTCTAATCCCCTTCTTCAAAGCCTTTCTCCTAGCACATAGCGAAAGCAATAAAAACAGATCTGAGGCAACCAATTGAACTGTTGAAAGTTTTCTTATTTTAAAACCAAAGTACCTAATGAGACTTGCTCCAACCAAAGCCAGCTGGATTTTACACAAGAGGCTAAATTCTATAATATAGTCAAACGTTCAAAAGATTCCTGTTGCAAGGATACTGCCTCGATCCCCCTCTGTTTCATTCAGAGACTGCCTGGGAGAATGGCGGGGAGACCTTGGAGAGGTAACTAGATGTTCGGCAGTACACTGAACAGACGCACAACTCACATTTCACTGCTGTTTGTTTAAGCTTATTAGATAGGAGGCAAACGATGAAGGTCACAAGCAGAGCAAGAGGCACTGGTGTAGATCTTTCTCCTCAAAGCAAAGCAAAGGCAACTCCACTCCGGAGCCTGCAGCCCCCAGTCACATTTACATTTTCCAAGCGCCTGGCCTTATGTTTAATTTGAAGATTTTGAATCACAGATAGACTTGCACATTCTGCAGGCAGGAAAAGGGGACAGCGCCACAGCTTTGCGAAAGGGGATCAGGCAGGCGATAGCAGATTAACATACTGTCAGTGGCAAACACGTTCCCAAAGTTGTGGGCTCAGGAGACTCAGGTGGAGAGAATAGTCAAAAGTTGGTATCCCCTCTCCATATTAGTCTCTGTCGGTTGCTCTCCCCTTGTCACAGAAAACATATCCCTCCAGCAGACCCAGGGTCTAATTAGAGCACACTGCCCCAGAGGAGAGGACTGCTGCTGGTGCCTTAGACTAGGAGAAAGAGAGCGAGACAGAGCTGTTTGGTTCTAATAGATACGAAGTGTTAAACAAAGTCATTGTTCGAATTGGTTACTGTTCCAGTAAAGTGTGTTGATAGACCTCTGGAACGCTGAGCTTTCCATGCCACCCGGACGAGGTGCTGCTGCTCAAACCCACTTGGTGAAATGATTGTCAGGCTTTTAGATTTATTAATGTTATATTAGTGATTTCTTTCCTCTTTAAAAAAACAGATGAAAAGGACACAATATTCTATTCTGGATTGATTCTGTTAATATCAGCATCTGCATCAGTTCTAGCTCAAACTAAACCAGGCTGTTATCTCGGTGGTCTGACTCAGACCTAGTCTGTCCTTTTGTGTGTGTGCTGACCTGCTACTTGACTGGCCCTGTGAATATGGATGCTTTCTTAGATGCAGTATTGTATGCTTCCCAGGGGACATGTCAGTGATGTAAAGCCATCATGTAGGTTGTGTTTCAGTGTTATGGCAGTGTGGGCCCTGGGCTCTGTGGTTGATATAGGGACTGCAGCGCACTTTGAGTAATAGACAGAGACACTATGCTGACCATTTAGTGGGAGGGCACTGTGGAATAGGGACTACAAAGACCAGCATGCATAGCACTAGGGAGAGCTGGGTGGGAATGAGGATCACAACACCTTAATTTTCGATTCACCATACAGTAGAGATTTGAGTTCTTTTAAGAATGATTACAAATCATAAGACTATTTTCTTCTGAATTCCCACATATTGTAATGGCATACTGTGCTGTGTGACTGGTACAATCATAGTGCAGTAGCTCATGATGCAGTTACATTTTGTCTGTTAGGATTTAGAAAAGTCAATATCCTCACAACTGGTATACTAATTATTTCGACATATATACGATTTTTTTGTCCCCATTGAAGAATGAATGCTGTGGAAAATTTGAGGGCAGAATACATTGCCCCTCACTACAGACCGCTGCCAATCCTACTTTGTTAAGAAGTCAATTTTTTAGGCAGGGTTTGAAGCACAGAAAGGGCCCAGCTTAAAATAGTGGTTAATTTAAGTGGATTAGAAGGTTACAAGTACTCTTTTGGAAGGTCACCCTCAAACTGAGACAATGGGATGGATTTTGAAGCTCACATTATGTGAGATAAAGTGAAACCAGCCAATACCATGGTGAGGCCGGTTAGTGGGACTTTCCAGTGAGGGTCCTGAAGGACTTTCATAGTTGTGAAATTAACTGTCACAGCATATCTATTCAATCCATACTGTCTACAGTAACATAGCATAGTGTGCTTGTAGAATTGAAATGTTTAAAATTTTAACCATGATCTTGAACAGAATGCCATAAAAAAATTATTGTGCATTACCAAAAAGGCAGATGTAGCATGCCGTGAACTGTTCACTGCCAAGATTGAGAAAAAATATATAAACACTGCAGAGTTGAGAGAAAACAAAATAGTTTATACTGGAAGTCATTTTCCTCCACTGATATTGGCTGGTTGAAACAAAATGAACTGCCATTAAAGTTAAAGAGCCTCTCCTCCATTGTTCCACTCCTTCAGTTATTGTGTGATTTAGCGTGGATCTGGAGACAGCTGTGCTTTCTTTAGCCGTTTGAACTTGCTGCTTCGCTAACTTCAGACTCTCCCCCTGCATGCCAGCATCATCTGCAGGTCTTCTGTTTCATTGAGATTGGACTTGAGCTCTTCAAGTCTTCAACTCTGTTCTAAGCTCTGAGATTCACCCGCTCCATTTACAGTTTGTCCAATTTCATAGAAAGGAGAGCTACTGTATTAATTCACGTAAGGCGTATTTTGACCTTCCTCAACAGTTGTGTCTTTGAAGGTGTAAAGCTTGCTATAATATATATTTCAAAATGTTGCCAGAAAATGTTTTCTACTTTATTTGAGGAAAGAAGTAACTGTCTTGTTATAGTTTTTATTTAATTTGTTATCTCCAGTGGGCGGCAGAGACGCTTGACATACATTAATACATCCACAGATAATAAGATGTTTTAATTACAGTTTAATATCTACTTCCATTGCAGTGCTGACGGTACTGCGTAACTTACAATGTCCATTAGCTTGGGGAAAAAAAGTGCTTTAAACTTCAAATAAAGGCACTCTACTTTGATAAAAAGATGACTGATACAGTCTGTTCCCCTTAAAATATTTGTCAGTTAGAAGATAAAACGATGTCAGGCTTGGGGTTCGGGCGATCAAAAGCATGACTGGCTTGTCAACCTTCTTTAGCGAGGTCGCCAGATCCTGAGTCCCAGACAAAAAATGAAACACCTAATTAATCTATTGTTCGGCGCGATAATGAAAGTGTGGTAAAATTGCTAATAACCCAACCCAGCCTTTTACAACAGAGGGAATAGAATGTCAAGTGGATTTAGAAACTTCTGATCTGAGGTTTTAGAAGACGCTGCTGGCAGGCCAGCCAGGGGAGAGCGGGGGGCTGGGGGGTGTGCACAAGATGTTACCGGTGCGCCTGAGCTCCTGAAGGACGAACACAGACGGAGCTCCTATAATAATTAATGTGTGCATGGCAGGGCTCCAAACCCAGGGAAATAAAGTGTGTTTGATCCACCCTGACTGCATGTCCCTAATGAACTGCAGCTCCATACAGGAGGATTCCACTTCATTAATGGAGGTGAGGGGAAGCGTTCCTCTCTCCGTGCAGGACGGGGGCTCTGTGAGGGGATTACGAGGCCGTATGGAGCCTGCGTCACCTACTTTAAAACTATAAGCTCTAAAACTGTCTCTTCCCTCGCTGCTGAGAAAGGGAATGTTTTTAATTTGTTCCATAATAGAATTCATCTCAAACATCTCCAGCCATTAAGTGGCATGCATTTGTCTCAGGCTGAAGAGCAGATGAGTGGGCTGTATTTCATTAGGCCATCATGGCCCAGGCAGAAACACAGAAAGCCCATCTCTCCCTCGCCTCTCCTGCTTTACATTTCGCTCCCTTGCTTCTTCCCTCTCACTCTAGCCCCCTCTGCCCCTCATTTTCTTCCCTCCTCTCTCACCGCTCTGCCCTAGTCTTGCTTTGAGTTTGCTTTCTGCAGAGCTGCCTGTCAGGCCAGTTAGCCCATAGGAACACATTTTCATCAGGGAGCTGATGTCCACGATAAGGCCTTCATAATGAGGGAGAAATCAATCAGATAGCGGGAGGGAGAAGCCGGCCCTTTTAGGGGATCATATTTAACCATGTCAAAAGCGCCACTCTCGGCTTAATAATTTTTGCCTTCTCTTGTCATTTGCTCCTTTTATTATGACCTCATCTGCACCATCTGCCCCTTCCGGGGGCAGCAGCAGTTTAGTGAACCGCTCTCACTGCATCTTAACAGCATTAACTCTTGGTGGGAGCTGATGGATGGTAATGGCTCCTCTCAACGCCCGGCCCCTAAGTCCCTCTCGGTTGGGACCTGCTGGTAGGGCAGGGTGGGAGAGGGAGGAGAAAGACAGGGAGAGGCCAGGGCCAGCAAGGTCTCTAGGCTGGCCCCCAGGGGATGGTCTCGGGGATAAATGGTAGGATCTCATTCGGAAGCCCCAGGGTATGTGACTTAACGCCCAGGAAATGATCATGTTTAATTTAGGAAACAGATGGCAGGGTACAGGGGGAAAACATTGAGCCACAGACACTAAAGTTGACGCTAGCCTGCCTGGAGTCGTCCCAGAACACAACATGACCCATCTCTACTGTTACTGAAACCTGTACCGCGAGGGGATAGAGTGCTGTGTTCATGTAAACAAGCAACAAAAAATTTTAACTGAAAAATGTTTTTAAGAGAGCTAAAAACATACAAACGTGGAATTGGAAACTTTCCGCTCTGCCTTCCCAAGGCTTCAGATCAGAGCCTGGGGAGAGTCACGCATGAGCATAATGGGATTCAGGCTTAATTGACACACATCTAGTCAGCATCGATATCCTATAATGAGGAACAAACAGGCGCTTGATCTACCAAAACAGCCTGGGAGGAAATGTCTTCTAAAAGCTCGAGAAAAACACTGGTTCACATACAAATGGACCCAAATAGAGAGCTCTAGTGAGAGGCAGGTTCATAGACATTCATGGTGGTGTTACCCTAGCAGTAGTGAGAGAGCTGACACAGCCCTAGGTGGGGCGTGGCCTTTCTGTTCTATGAGGGTCGACTGACTGTGGCTTCTCTTACCTCAGGTAGTCCCTGCGACAGAGGATGAGGTTGGCTTTCGTGTAGAGGGTGGAGCCCACCTCCCCCAGGCGACAGTCGCAGCAGGCACATTTCAGACAGTCCTCGTGCCAGTATTTGTCCAGGGCCTTGAGCAGGTAGCGGTCTTTAATCTTGCGATTGCAGCCAGCGCACCCCTTCTGTTTCCCTTTGGGCTGGACGGAGAGCATCGGCACACCTGTAGCGATAAGGAGACAAACGCCGCGGCGTGATTCACTGCCCAGGAACACCAGTGACTTTATGTTGCTGCTGCTGCAGCGTCTGGAGGCAGCAGAGCCTCACGAGTGAGAGAGGGCCACAGTGCACTGCCTCTGCTCATATGCATTAACATGAACACTCTTCCGTTCAGATAGGCACACAGATCACATTGGACTACATTCACACCAGGTAAACCACACTAGGCAGGCAGGCCTACTGATTATTTGAAGCTGTACTCGTAACAGTCACAGACAGACCTCATATTGCTTAGCGTGGTATTTACAGCATGCTGTATATTATGTTAGTCACCTACCATTTCATCAGCACTCATTGCTCTGAACTGTCCACAGCTGTAAAAGCTTCTCATGGGCTTTGTTTGGTACAGATTAACATTAACCTTTTAAAATGCCTCTGACCACATGAACGCTGCTCGCAGACCCCAGTGAGATATGTTATGGCCTAAGTGCCTCTCAGCGCGCACTCACACAGACACACCACGCTCGCTCACTGCATTACAGCCTTTCCTTCTTTTACACTTATCTGTACTCATGTGTCAGCAACGAGCGAGCCTGAGTAACTAAACCCGCAAATTGCCCCGCTGTCACGCTGGTCCCCTTAAAGTGTGCCTTTTAGCCTCCTAAAGGACAAATAAAGTCCATTTAATAACTGCACTAAACACTAATAGTCTATGTGTGGTTGACATTTGTGTTTGGACTAAAAGCCCCCCTCAGGCCATTGCTGGTACAGAGGCAGTGGCAGGCGGCACCCCTCCGTAGCACTAACAGGTCTGCCACAGCTGAAAGCACAGGACAACAGCTCTTAAGACACTCTCACACACTGAGCTATTGATCTGTCTAATAGAACACACGACGGCCACCGCTCGCCTCTCTGCTTTCAAAACACATTTCTCTCAAAAACCGGACGCAGCCTGCGTCACAGGGAGGGAGGACGGCCATCGCTTTGTATGTGGGTGCCAATAAAACGACAAATGCCCAATGTTTTAAAGACATGGTATGCTGGGAGGCTTTCTTTGAATTTCATAGCTTTTTCCCGCTGTAGCATTTATATAACTTTAGTACATTTTCTAGATGTTTTGTCTTTATCCTCAGAAAGGTGATCTGTTGTTGAGGTGTTGTGTTCTAGTAAAGGCAGTTGTTATTGACCTACAGTATATTTGTCAGAGAGATGGCAGTTACAGGAGAGTAGTGCTCTAATGTGTGTGTTGATGTCCTCTAGTTGTGTTTGGATGTCAGTGGTGTTGTGCAGCCACCCTGTAGTTTCACTGGAACCATAGTAGTTATTTCCATGATAAACAGAGCCTCTGCTGGTAGCTAGGCAGTTGTATCACCCAATGCCCCCGATTCTCCTCTGAGCATGTCGTTTTCCCCTGCACAAAAACCCCATAGCACTTTGTTCTGCTGAATACCAAAGCACATGTTCCTGTCTCTATTCCTTTGTCTTTCCCTCTGTCTCCCACACACGCCTTATTGGATCCAGATTTGTTCAGCCATTTCTGACCATCAGTAATACTGTGAATGTAATACAATTAGCATCTCTCCTTTTAAAATAAGGGAAAGGGTGAGCTTGTTAGTTAAATTGATGGCTTTGGTTTGTATGTGAATAAGAGCTCTGGTGGTATTCAGCCTTCGTCCCATTTCTTTATCACAAGTGGAAAGGGGAGGCTAATTGGTCCAGCGCTGGTGATGGGAACGATCAATTAGTGTTCTGCCTACCCTCCAGCTCCCTCACCTCCTCCCTCCCCAAAACGGGCCCCTTGAAGCTGGCGCATTAGGATCACAAAACCCGCTATAAATACCAATGTTCTGTGTAAATGAAGCTAAAAAGCTTCAAATTGAAGCCACACTAGCTAAGGGTGGTCTGTTCTACCTGCATCTCATGGCTTGTTAGAGGATCTCTCTGCAGGTATGCCAACAGTGCTCGCCTGTCAGCCTTCCACAGAACTAAAAACAGTCTTAATGAGGAGAGAGAGTGCTGTGTGTGCGTGTGTGTGGTTTGTGCATGCGCATAGCAAAACAAAATCGGGTTTCCTCAATTCCCTCAGGGATCACAAAAAAATCTTTAATTTGCCTTTTATGACAGCTAATTAGTTATTTTACTCAAAATCTTTGCTTTAAATAAGAGAACTAATTATACACAAAGGTCGTTCCCCACCTCCAGAGAACCACTCATAATTGGTTTAGACCACCGCCCCCCCACATACCATCTACCCACCCTGTTACATAACATGTGTGCTTTACATCAACTCTGCAAAGGAGGGGGTTTAACCCCTTCTATGGAATGACTGTACAGCACGTCCCCTGTTCCAGCCTCTTTGGAGCTCTCCCTATGTTGAGGGAGGCATCCTAAACATCAACGTGGCAATGTTCTATTCCCTAACCCAGACTTGAAACTGCAGTGAGTCTGACACTCCTCCCCACCACCATGTACACAGCGCTCCCTCTATGGGCCTGAGAGTGCTGCCTGAACAGAGGAAAAGCCTCAGATACATTAGGAAGCCAGGATGCTTACTGCACAGATCCTGCTGTCTCAGGGAAGAAACACATGCTTGATGTCATCTACCAAAACAGCATGTGAAAAATTGCCTCAAACTCCAGTAGTAGCTACACTGCATGTAGCATTTCCTAAACAAAGAGTAGTGACAGAATAAATGATTGTATAAAACAAATGTCATGTCAATTTCCTTAATACCAGGAGAATAGTTTTTTGCACCCGTCACCACACTTAGTACCATGTGAAATCCCTGAGTGGAACAACGCCTTCCCAACCTGCCGCCTCTCAGAGAACAAAAAGTTACATTAGAAAAGGAAACGGCAGCAGCCGAAGAGGCAGCCTCCACTTAATCCAATCCATTTAACAGATACAAGTGCCACTGACCTTCCTTTGTCATTTGGTGTCCCAAAAAACGTAGCTCGCTAGACCATGATTCATATTCCAACAGGGAATGCATTTTTGTCTTTTAAAGAGGGATCTTGCCTTGCCAAATATTTTCCCTGAGAAAGAAATTAATTTGCCATTAATACTTGGTGTAAGGTCTGTCATCTCAGTCTTTTTCCACCCCTCTTCTTTTTTAAAGACCTTATCTCTTAAGAATATGTTATGTTGAGCATTGCTCAGTTCTGTTTTTTTCCCCTTCATTGAAACGGTCAGACCATGTACTTTCCATTATAGAGATAGAAATCGGATGCTATGTAAGCCCATTTCTAGATCAGTTTTTACCCCTATCTAAAAATAGAATCTATGTGGTAACCCTTTTGATGTATTTAACGTTTTAAAAGGAAAATAAGCTGTTCGGTGCACTCGAGGAAACGTTTTAAAGCACTGAAATGCAATTATCACATCTGCATGGCACATCCTCAGATTAGACAAGGAGTGATGGAGAGAGAGAAATAGGGGAGGATTTGCCCTCCGATCCCCTTTTCTCCTTCTCCTATCATACATCTGCTTGCATGCTAATCTGTTAAATAAGCACATCTGAATAGAAATGTGTACAGTACATCACTACCCGGTGGGTGGGGTCACTCTCTGGAATTAAATACATGTGATCAATTAGGTGGAGTGACACCTTGATGTGACGCAGGCTCCCTTGGTTCCTGCGGAGGGAAGGGGATTGAATAGCATCACTCAGGCAGCGTCTTGTCTCTGGGGGAGGCTGGGCTGAGTGGACCTCATCTCTGGGGCCCGTATAATTACTGCTCTCAGCTCACTGCAGTAAATAAGAGACTGGTAACCGCAATGACAGACGCTGAGAGATGCCCCGAGAAATGACATGCTACATTACTAACAACTGCATTCAAGTGAAACAACGGTGTTCATCATCTCCTCTGTGACTCACTGACTCCTCCAGAAGACATCAGACAGACGCATTAAATCAGGCACTATGAATCTATACACGGATTCCCGTTTAAGCATTGCTCAATAAGGATATGATAGGCTTTCGAAACCATCTAACAGATCAACTCTGGATGGGAAAATGAACCGTGCGCTCTTGGACAGTATTTCAATTCAGTCATTATAATTTAGTGTTTATTACTAGGCATTTCTTTCTACTATGTTGAGTGGGCACAATGAAATCCTAGATTCTGGGTTGGTAAAAGCGATGTTCAGTCCTGTTGGTGTAGCCTAACCATTTGAGCTGCTTAACCAGTGGTGGCGTTGCTCAAGTAGAATTTCTGGTGAATATTGCAGTGGCTTGGAAGAGGCTGAAGCTGTAAACCCAGGGTTTTGTGTTCCCTCTCTCACTGTAAAACGCTGTGGCCATGGCAATCCAGAATAGAATGTTGTCCCAGACAGGGCCGAGGCAGCCGCCATGGAGGTTAATGGGGATCGCAGGCAGATGTCCTGCCATTGTCTGCATGAATCAGCCCCTTTCAATCAGCTCACATCATTACTGTAATTGAGCCTGTAGACACCAATTCTCCTCTATTGCCAAGACAAAACACAAGACATCTGGTCATAATATCAGCTGGAATATAGGCCAGCTGAAAGGAGACAAATGAGTGCATTCAAAATGATAAGCATAATCAAGACTTTGTAGAATTCATATTACCCCCCGCAGTTGGAGCATATCGCTCCAAGACAGAAAAAACACATGCAGTAGTCGTTCACAGGCCAATGCAGTCAATGACACATGGTTTTATATTCAGCATGTTTTAGACTAGTCCTGTGGGTTCTGTCTGGGTGTGATCTCTTACAGTATACTACAGTACAGCCACATTTCCAGACGGTTGTGTTATGAATGCTTGGGTCTGTGAGAAGTGCTTGCTGGGCTTGCATGCTCTGATTATGACATAATTAACAGCCCCGGTAAGTGGGGTAGAGCAGGGCCTGGTGCCGATGAGGAGGGGACTGTTCATTAACGAGATGCACTCTGGCAAACTTTGCAGCTTGCTGCGGCTAATAAGCCCCGGTGAAACGGAGCCCAGCCGTCCCTTGCATTGACCCTGGCCCTGCCCGGGATAAGGGAGAGTTTTGTCTCCTGAAATAATTGCTCTTTTCACGTTACAAGTGTCCTGACCCCCGTGGTCGGCAGCCACTTTCCCCACCATAATTACTCCTGATCCGCTCCAAATGAGGCGACCGCATTAGGGCTGCAATAACACTGGCCCGGCTTCAAGCGCGGTGTGGGGAGTCTCAGTAGAGCGGCCTGGAACAGGGCTGCCTTTTCTCCAGGCCGCCGGTCATTTCCATCACGTCAGAGGTGCATTTCTTACACTTGAAGTCAGCATGGGCCCTTTTCTGTGTAGGCAGAGATGCTTACAGCACGATTTGTTAGCTCCTGGTGGCCCCAACTCACTGTGGTTTGGCTGCAGAAACAATCCCAATTAATAGATAACTTCATTAGGGTGTTTTTTCCCCACACTTTCACCCCCTATTATCTTAAATGTATTCACATGGGGTTAATTAAAAGAAATGTATCACAGAGATATGCAACAGCTTTCTAATTATATTCATTACTACTTATTTTGAGACGAGAAACCGGCAGGGTTTCCGAGTTATTACAGAAGCCAACTTGTTCCAACACTTGGTTGTTCACGAGCATGGTGAGATTACAGTTTTGGAAGGTGAGCTGTCGACAGCCCTCACACAAAAGAGAGCGAGAATAAAATAGAGAAACGCCCATCGCTCCTAACCCTCGTTATGCAAGATCAGGGGAACAATTGGAGAGAGAGCGAAGAGGGGGAGGTGTCTGACCTTGTATCTAGCCAATAAACTGTTAGGCCGGTTCTGTTGAGGGCCTGCAGTGTCAGTTTGTTTTTAGTGCTTAGTTAGCAGCAGGCTCAGAGAGCTAGCCTAACTCAACTTCTAGAAGCTACCTTGATACGCTACCTCTGAAAGGCAGCAGGTAGCCTAGTGGTAAGAGCATTGGACCAGTAACTGAAAGGTCGCTGGTTTGAATCCCAAAGCTGGCAAGGTTGAAAAATCTGTTGTTCTGCCCTTGAGCAAGGCAGTTAACCCCCAACAACTGTTCCCCAGGTGCTGATGACATGGATGTTGATTAAGGCAGCCCGCCCATACCTCTCTGATTCAGAGGGGTTGGGTTAAATGCAGAAGACACATTTTGGTTGAATGCATTCAGTTGTGCAACTGACTAGGTATCCTCCTTTTCCCGATTAGCATGCTAACTCACCCTCTGTTAGCAGATTCAGAGAACTAGCCTAACTCAATGTAAGTTAATCTGTTAACTGAGCCTCTTTCAGGCTAGCTCTGAGCCAACTACCTCACCACAGTTCCATTAGGGCGACTGCCAGCGAAGCTGTCAATAACCCGGATGATGAATGCATCTTCATATGTGTGAATTCAATTCATTTTTTCACCGATTGCATTAGCATTTGAATAAGGCGATAAATCCATCTATTCTCCAACCAGATCTTTTCAGAGTTTGATAAAGGGGACAATCGTATCTGCCACTTCATGATTCCTGGCAAAATGTAACCATTAGCACTGTCACAGATGCTTTCCGCCATCCGGCACGGAATAATGCCCAAACACATTTTAGCCCACATTAAAAATGCATTCAGGAGGCATAAATGTAGCCTCTAAAGTTTGTGTCACTCCCAAGGTCAGGAAGTGATGTATGAAATCCCCACTCCCCTGCAATTACAGCACACTTATTATTTCAAAGGATATGCCAGGAGACAGGTGTGCCATTCAGGGTCCGCGGTGAGTCGAAAATGGAGGGAAAAAAGAACCACACACTGTGGTGAGCCATGAGGGGCGTTTAATGTTGAATAATGCGAATACGCCACAGGGGGCAGTTGTTTGGGGGAACAGGCCTCCAACGTCACATTTAGGCAGCACTCTCTCCTACACCATGGTTCTGTCTCCTTATGGGGTCAATAATGCGGCAGGTTGGATGCACGGCAGGAGAGTAGGGCCTCAAAGGTCCCTGGATCTGGGGTTGTATGGGGAACCAAGCCAGGGTGGTCGCCATTGACAGTTCACACACTGATGATGGGGTTTGCATTAGGCAGGGCCCTTGACCTACTGCGGTGGTGTGTTTGCAGGCTTGTAATGCTGTAGGAGTTATTGAGTCACGATATTAGCTTCTCCAGATGTCTTTATAATAGGCAATGTTGTTTCATCACAGTCGACGTCTTAGATGTGTTACGCCTGCCATTCTGGTCTTTATTCTTCAATGCCATTTTTAAAACCATAGCACAACTCTTGGGTTAAATGAAATGGCTACTCCATTATTGGGTTGACTAGTCCAGGGGAATCTGTCACATGTTGGTGTGATGGGGACAGAAAATCCTTGCCTGCAAGAGGGGATGGGTGTGTGCGCGAGCATGCGTATGCGTGTATCCGTGTATGTGTGTGTACGTGAATGGACGCAGGGGGTTATTATGTTCCACACTCAGTTACCAATTTCAATTAAAGCCGACCACAATAGTAAGTGTGCATGGATCTCAGCTGCCACTCGCGTCTAATGGATCAAACTGTGGTTGTGTAGGCAAACTCATTGTCAGCCTTGATTAAATCCTCAACTTCAATACCCGCTGCCCAATCTCCACGCTTTCAGGAGGGGAAAATAAACCTGCAATCACAGCCTTTAATTAGTTATTCAACATTTGATTTATTGAAGGTCAACCAATCGGAGATTGTTGGTTCTCAGCAAGTTGCCTCTCATTTAATGGACAGCACTATATACTGTTTGCTATTTGTCTCTGTTGTGTTTTAAGTGGCATTGTCCTCCATTTCTATGTAGACTGGTGTACTGTAGACTTTATGTGCTTGACCTGAATACATTTATGTGACATTTGTTGGCCAACAAGTCACTTATAGGCTTTACATTTAAAACAATTAGTATCACAGCCTTTATTTGAGAGTACTTGAAAGTGAAAAATCTTTAGTTGCCGGAACAGAAAATAAAAGGATATCTGCCTTTAAGATCTTAAGTACTTCTGTTGGAAGTGGTTGTTCTTTAGCCTGTCCTCTACTCACTGCATGCCTCCTCCTTATCCTTCAGAATTTACCTCAAATGTGAGGCAGCCAAAAGTGCTGCACATCGTTCATTATGAAAATGGTATCAGTACAGCAACACCTTTAAAGGAGCACGTCTGAAGGGTTACCATTTTCAGAAGCTAAAACGTCCCAAAACATTAAAGCACCTCCCTCATCAGAATGCCAAATTGAACTCACATCCTCAACTGAGAAGCAGTACCTGAGCCATAATTGAGTCACCACACATGCGAACACTAACACACACTCCACCCAGGGTTCAATAATCCCAAGCAGTTTCCTGGGAAAACTGAGATCTCCCTGGAAGAGAGAAATACATTTGAGTTAATGAGTGCCTCCAAAGGCCTCCACCCCTACTGAGCAAAACACACACCAAGTAAACATGAACCAATACGTATCAGGGGACTATTTCAGGAGGGATTATACAAGGTCTTGCAGTTAATAGGCATAACGGCAGATCAATTTGTTTCAAAATGGAAACGTGCATATGCACAAACAGACTGGTACAATTATGCTGCAGTATTCAATTCCCATAAATTATTCTTTACAGCGATCACTAGCTCATTTAAACATTCAACAAAACAGCATTCCTTTTGTATGTCTAAATATCTTTCAAATCCTATTTTGAATCCTTTTCACTGCATTGTGAACTAACAACCTGTTACTGTAAAGTCCAGGGGGCAGTGACAATACAAGACAACATTTACCAGTAAACTTAACACACAAAACCAATGTATTGGTAACATATCACAAGCTTCACGAACAAACTCTTTTAGAGCCTCATTTAAATGTAAAAAACAAGATCATATCGGTGCTGTCTTTTCAAAGTGAAATAGTGCCTGAAATGAACACTGCAGAATGACCAAGTGAAACCAGAGAGAGGATGGGAAGGGAGATGAGGCAAATAGGTCAATAAATACATGTGAGAAGAGCTGTAATGTCATGGAGACTAGTGTAACAACCGACTTTAGCATGGCAGAGAGATGTGTGTTTTTGTAATGAAGTATGCATGCGTCTCAATGACCGTGTGTATCTGTGCAAGAGCAGTCCACCTCAGACGAGGCATCTCAGCCTTGCAGTGAGAAGTGAGTGGTTCCTGCTATAACCAGACGAGTCAGGAGAATAGTATATACTTTTAAGAACAGAGAAAGTCAATTAAAAACCACCAACTGTAAAATCATCAATATGGAACTGTATAGCCTCTCTCAGTAGAGCATACACAGCATGTACTATTAGGCCCCTGCTGTAGGGCTACTTGAGACACCATCAAGGAGATTTCAAAGGACCACAATGTGAAGCAGAATAACACTACTTGTGTATGAATCAAAGGTCAGTAAGGTTATGGGTGTGAGTCAGAGAGAGACCGTTCTAATGCATGTATGACTGGGGCATTACCTCGGAACAATGAGCGTGTCTGCATTACCTCGGTCTTAGAATTAGGATTTACAATACCGGAATGGACATGAACCTTCTTATGATGGGATAAAGGTCAACCATTTTGGTACGGGAATTGGTCAACCACGGTTTGCCAGCGTTGTGAAAAGATTGTGTAAAATAATGAATTTATCTGCACTGTATGTTTGTTAGCTAGCAAGCCAGCCATTCAGTTTTAGAGGAATGAGTCCTTACATTTCTCAAATTAACTGCCATTATGCCAACATTCCATTCAAACAATGCAGGCAGTCAATCCACAGCCATACACTGGTTGAAATCAGTTGATGATGGGACTTAGACAAGATGTAAATGCAACAAGTACTGATATTGTATAATATAATAGCCTTCACAGCTATCCAGGAAAACTAAAATAAAGACAACTATGGTCTGTTACTATTTACACTTGAGTGTACAAAACATTAGGAACACCTGCTTTTTCCATGACAGACTGACAAGGTGAATCCAGGTGAAAGCTATGATCCCTTATTGATGTCACTTGTTAGATACACTTCAAATCAGTGTAGATGAAGGGGAGGAGACAGATTACATTTTTAAGACTTGGAGACAATTCAGACATGGATTGTGTATGTGTGCCATTCAGAGGGTGAATGGGCAAGACAAAACATTTAAGTGCCTCTGGTAGGTGCCAGGCGCACCGGTTTGAGTGTGTCAAGAACTGCAGAGCTGCTGGGTTTTTCACGCTCAACAGTTTCCTGTGTGTATCAAGAATGTTCACCACCCAGAGGATATCCAGCCAACTTGACACAACTGTGGGAAGCATTGGAGTCAACATAGACCAGCATCCCAGTGGAATGCTTTCACACCTTGTAAAGTCCATGCCCCGACAAATTGAGGCTGTTGAGGGCAAAAGGGTGTGCAGCGCACTATTAGGAAGGTGTTCCTAATGTTTTGTACACTGTATTTTAGAGTTTTTTTTTTTTTATACAGAAATGTGATATAAAACCCATACAAACTTCATAATTATATGACAATATTTTAGGTTGACAATAATTCCATTACACAACTTCTGATACATCATGCCTTACTTTTATTTTCCTGCATAAGTCAAATCTGTCAAATTATGCTTCTACTGGCTTTCATTCCAATTAGACTGGTTTGGATTTCTCCCTGATCAATATGGCTGTCATTTTCACCCCATCCTGGAACTTATGACATAGAGATCCTATTAAATTACTAGAAGGGGCTATGTCTGAATGCTGAGCATGTGTGCATTCATCTCAGGTCTCAAGGTGAGAGATAAGGTTGTTTTGAGATGTCATAAAAGTTGGTCTAAAATGATCATTCATCTAAAAGGTTTTCTATGTAACGTTGGAGTAGGCAGTAGGCATCCTTGGAGCTTTAGAGAATTCCGTGTTTCCTGACTTCATTTTGCACCCCCCCCCCCCCCCCCCCCCCCACCAAGCACTATTTTGAATAAAACAGGTGGATGTTGTGAAGTGCAGGTTGAGAAGAATTTCTAATGACAATGGAAACAGAGTCTTTGTCAGTCTTTCTCCCATGATGCATAGGGAAAATGTATCTTAGTTGTGAGAAGTTGTAATATAACGTGAGAGCATGTGGCCTCTGGATATGATAAAAGGATGCTCGAAGAGCTCAGGAGTGCATCATTGAGTTAGTGTGCCTCTCTGATGAGAGCAGCCATTTGCACCGGAGGAAGGTGGGTGCACTAGGATCTTGCTTACATGTGTCTGTCAGTCCCCATTCAGCCCTTTGAGCTCCACTGAAATGATGGGAAATGATATGCATCTTCTACAGTCACTGATGTGAAACACTCAATTCTGATAGGGATCTGGTTTGGGGTGGGATACATCATTGGGTCTGGTGAGAACTGTGTGTATGCAAGATCATAGTAGATCACACTGAATCAACCACTCACTGTTTAAAATTGTGAAATTAATTTACTGATGGTAAATGGTGAAATCAAATTCAGCATGTTGGATGTGAATATTTCTGTTGAAGTGTCATGTTGCATATATTGAACAGACCGAGAGAACAGTTATAGCAGTTTATGCATAGAGCGTAGAGGGCACAAGTAGTGAGTGAGAGGTGTGAATGTGTTTTCCATGCCTACATCACATTGGAGTTCATACATTGTAATTGAGTTATAACTGTTGTATGAATGATATCCCTTTGTAAACTGTACATGGCCTGTTTGTCCATATGAGCCATTGCAAAAACATGTCTTCATTAGTGATAATAACGAATCATTCAGGTTTACAATAGTAGAATGGCAAGACATTTGACCAAGCAATGTTTACCAGACAGTTGTCCACTGATACGTCAGTGATATCCCCACTGGACTGGGAAGGTATTCAAGTGAAAGAGGAGAGATGTGTTCCAATAAGGAAGCAGGTGGCATGATAAACCATCTTAATAACTAGATGTGACCACACAATATGAAATGTTGAAATAAACTTGTAACATTGTTTAGAGCCCAGGGCAAAGGATACCGATGCAATTTCAATATTTGAAATTGGCAAGTTTAATTTAGAGTAAGAACAAGCCAATAAGCTGAGAATAGGAAATATAAGAGAGAAAATTACATTTGAGGAAAAATAAGCAAAACGACTTAAGAAATGTATGAAAGTAATCTCCAACTGGAAATTAGAAATCAAACCACAGAAAGGGAATAACAGAAAAGAAATATTACTGTCCACTTTCTAAATCAATATAACATAGCTACAAGACAGAATTACCATGGTAACTCCAGTAAAGAATGAAGCAATTCTTATTATTTCAAAATAAAAATCAGTGCCTGAAGCCCAAGTTTTATTACAGTAGCCGACAGATCACGTCTCTGTATTAATTTGAAACATTGCTTTATGAATGTACACATTTCATTGGACAGGCTGCTCACGGGGTTGTAAATTAAAGTGCAAAGGTAACCAAGAATTTATCATCAGGTTTTAGGATTGGAGGTTCTCTTCAGCCCAGGTTCTTAGAAAGCCCAGTGGTGCGAATGATCATCCAAAGACATGTCTACAATGAGGACCCAATTATTTCTGCTGCAGCTGATAGTTCCTAATACCTTGAAGGAAAGAAAATGTCTGAATTGCTTTTTTACACTAGAATTAGAAGTCAATTGGGAACTTTATATTAGAGGGCAAAAATAAAATGTTCACCTGGAATATTTGGGGAAGGTGGTGCCAATTCATTTGTAGAGACATCCATATTAAGTCATTTCAGGATGTGGTGCTTCCACACTACACATCTTCAGAATAACAGAAGTACTATATTTTCAGACTGGGTTAATCTGTCAATACAGTTTTATGGGGAGGAGGGGTATAGTTAGCTAGGAACAGAATGTCTGAGGAGGACAGAAAGCCTAGTTGATATTCATGACCCACTTGGTATACATGTTAGTGATAAGAGCAGGTTGCTCCAGTCCATCACTGTTTTCACATTTAATGCCCCCCCCCCCCCCCACACACACACACACACACACACACTAACGGTAAAGACCTTTAATCCAATCAATTCCATTACAACGCTAAGTAACCCGTTATTACACTGGAGCTGGATGTCAATGTGAAGTTGAGCCTTATAGTAGGTCAAACATGAATGTCAAATGTGTGAGTGTTTAAAAATAGGTGGAGAGGGAATTGATTTGTATCCTACTTCCTCAAAAGAGATTTCAAAAGTTGGAAAAAATATTAGCTTTTCTCTAGAAGAGAGAGAGCGGTCTGGTTATTTCCCTAGATCGTTGTGAGGCATCAGACCTAGAGACTTCACACATATTCACAAGTTCAGCACTGTTAAAGCCAAAGTGTTTCAATTAAACTTAGGTTGTCAGACTCAACATCTGTGTTCTTTTTTTCCCTAAGATAAAATGCCCTCATGAGAATAAGTTTATCTAATTTATGTGATTCAAGGCAAAAAACAAGATCTTAAAAGCTGCATGGTGGTCTTATCACATTACTGTAGGCTAATATATGCAGAATTTAAAAAGTATGCTGAACTGCCAAGTAGCCCACACACACTTGCCTCTTATGCACAGTAGGCTAAATGGCTTTATGCTTAGTATGGACACTGTAAAATGCTGGCAATGTCTCTCAGCCAATGGATCACTAACAGCCTGTTCTAGCTATGGGAAAGCACAGATCCAAGCAGCCCCCCCACCCCCCATATTCCTACCAAAATGCCAGCGCAGTTTGTCGGCCCCAGCAAGCAAAGGGTGAAGCTTTTAGGCAATGAGCAGCAGGTGATCTCAGCTTTTCTGCAAGTCCTAATGCTCCTAAAAGCCACTCTCCCTGGTTCTGTAATTGGGCATCAGTAGTTAATGTAGTATTGACTGCATTACATGCTCCTGTGCATCCTTTCCCACTAATGCCATTTGCATCACCTTGTACATTTACCATATTGCTTAGCCAATAGCTGTTAAAAGCATCTGAATCATGAATCATATAGGGAACTTTTAGTAAGACAGACATCAAAAGGAGACAATTTACAGTTGAGTTAATCTGGGTACATTAGCACAACATGGATTCAGCTAGACAGACCAATTTATGTTTCTACTGCAATCCCTTTATTGGTTTTTAGATGGGTAAGTGAAAGGATGCTCGGCTAAGAGATATGAAATATCAATTTTCAAACATAAATAATGGGTCGCAAATGAAAGCCATTACTTTTGGGGGGAAAGTCTCTGGCTAAAACCAAGTGTGTGATGACAGTATTCAATGAGATAACAAGAATAGCCTATTTTAGGTCCTAGAAGGCTGTGAGGGAAGGTATTAAGTAGCCTACCTATTAAGAATACAGACCTCACCATAGATCAGCTACACAAGTGATATAAGTGCTATCCAAAGTAGTTCTCTACACAAACTGATGACAGAAGTTAAGTGATTCAGTTTCACAACAATTTCGTCCAAGTTTGAGGTTTTTGGTTAGCTTAATCTTTTTGTATGCATTCTATGAAATATACTACTAAATATCAATTTATACACAAAATAGGACGCCAAGAGAGACAGGTTGGTTCTAAAGTAAAATTGTATGGGATTACTTGCTCATTAACCTACATAGCCCATTTCAAAATAGACAGGTATTGCATTAGGAAAGGAAACTGCCATCCCTATTGCATGGTGCTACCCATAATTTGCAATCAAGTTAAAAGCACTCGAATTGCATCTCCCATCCTGTGCTGATGTCAAAGAGCTGCTTCGGTAACTTCAGAGGATGCGAGGAGCACTTTAGGCAGAGGGAAAGCGGGACCATGTTACAGCCGCGTTGTGTTGCTACGGTTGAAATGCCCATCATGTGAACATTCATTTATAAACATAAAGCTCCAAATTGCAGAAGACGTGTAGTCTGTGAATAAATAGGCGTATGTGTATGTGCGTGCTGAGAACTTCGAATGGATGTTGAAGTAAAATAGCAAGGTTCTTCACGACAAAAAAAACGCAAATAATTATCATCGGGTATCCAAATAAAGTCTACTAGACGTGTCTTTCGTAGACGGAGAATGTGGGTTAATTTATATCCTGAGGTAGGCTAGGTTAACTACTTAGTACAAAAACAAACACTGTTCCAATGAGACATCCAGATGAAATACCCATCGTCGGGGGTGTTACTCACTCTCTTCCTTGTCCAACACCATCGTCCTGAGGAACGAGGAGTCCGGGTCCAGACGATCCGTTCTCGGCTCCAGCAGTCTTCACCAGTCGGTGTGCGCAAGGCGTCTCTTAGAAATTAGCTTTGAAACAGCGACCGAATCGTCCTTATGTGTTCAGCAAACTGAAATTTCACGAACGCTTGGCTTGTATCTGCGTTAGTAACGGAAACCTTTGTAACATGAACACACGTTTGAATGTTATTATAGGCAATTGATAATATAATGTATCCGTGAAAGAAAGAGCAGTGCCCGCCCTCAGTTTGTTCTTGCTAAACACAGAAAATTGCCTCTCCGGACTAAACTGCAGCTGCAATTTACACCCGTAAAACAATGTTGGTTGGTCTTCGTAAATTCCATACGCAAACAAAGAATGGAAAGCAGTAACATCTACTGAATCAGTAACTGTACTCGTATCAAACGCTTAGACTAGACGACAGAGAAATTCTCCCCCCGTTCTCATTTGCTCCGAAACTGTAACTATATTCAAGAAATCCAATTCCAGACCTGACAACTGCTAAAAGCATACTCACACTGCCTTTCTCTCCAATTTATGTGCTGCGCCCGCTCCTGCTACGAATAAAGTGCGCGCAGTTCCCAGAGACCCTCAGATTCCCCTGTTAATTAAATCAATTCATTATGCTCAGATCTGATTAGCAGCCCTTCCCCCCTCTTTGAATCAATTATTCAATACACAAACATAATTGCTTGTGCCAGAGGTGTCTAAGTATTAGCTTATTTAACTCCAAGGACACTAATTACCCCTAGGGCAAGGGAACTTTTCTCATTAATTCTGACAAAACACAAAAGCACAGCTAAGGGAAAGTGTGCGTGCGTGTGTCCCGGTGTGTGTGGTGTGCGCGCTCGGATGTGATTGGTCTGTCTGTGAGTGCGTGTGCATGCGTCAATGTGCGTGCGTGTGTGACTGAGGGTGCCAGCGTGCGTGTGTCTATGTATGTCCGTGCTTGCGTGCGCGGGTGTGTGAGTGTGTTTGAGAGAGACAGAGAGAGAGAACGGGAAAGAGCAAGAGAGAGACAGAGACAAACAGACAGTTTTACTATGGAAGGTTTTACATATTGCGCACTACACGTGCATATTATTTCTTGCTTCCCCTCTCCATTATTTTCAGGATAGAATAGAAATAGCATATCTTATTGTATTTATCGGGATATTTCTGGGAATATAACTGCGTGATTAGTGTGTGGTCCAGACCCACTTATCATACATAGATAAACAGTCATTTTATAAGAGACAGCACAACAGATGGGCTGCGTTTTGATAAGTGGGTAGATAGGAGGTTCAGTTTCGAATCCGCTAATTTAATTGTTAGCTGTTATTGCCAAAAAGAAAGTGTTGCTACTGCTTAATGGTGGAACCTTAAATAGCAGTACTTTCACTTGCATTGCGGAGACCGGTAACCAATTAAGGGGGCGATCCAACCAAGATTAGTCATTTAGAGTGAAGTATGCTAAAACAATACTGAATTGTCAGCAGGCTTTAACTGCCTGCGGTTTATGCTCAGTCTGCCTTAACTTTTTGTTTCATTACAATGTAATTCATTACTGATGGGAAATTATATACCCATTATAGCTTGACCACCTGCAGTATCTGATATGATTTGGGAAGCCTACAATGCCTTATATCCTTATAGGTGAAATAGAAGTGATCTACAGTGAAAATGACATGGTAAAGCACGTTGAATGTGATAATGTAGTGGATGGCTTGTGGTGTGTACCTTTACTGGAAGCCCATAGCTATATTTAAATTACATTGTGTGAAAATGATCCTGTAAAGTATGTGTTTGAGATGGATTGTGTTTCATCAACTTCACTCACATAATCATGTATTACAGATATTACATGGCTCTTATGAATTCTACAGTGGTTTCCTCCACAGAGCGCTAGATTGTAGTGAACACGGGGAGATATTGCATTGCCCCTGAAATCAATGGCCTGATCCCTCTCTCACTGGCTCCCTGGTTGACATGCTTGACTTTTCATCTTCGCAGTTATATAGATTGATGACTTATGACCAAGAATGTATGTTTGCTGACCTCTAGCAAAAGTGAATGACACATAATTAATCCAATCACACAAAAAAGGGAACGAAAGGAAAAACATGGTTCAATGTCATCAGCGTTTGACTTCAAATAACCATTTGACATTTGAATGTGGAAACACATCACTATAAAAAGAACATTCAGAAAGATGGAGAAAGAATAATGTTATTAGTCTGTATGTGTGTGTGACAGAAAAAGATGAAGAGACTGGAATGATACAACTATTACCACGTCACACTAACTGTACGGGTTTCCATGTTAACATATTAGTACTGTGTAACGACACAGTGTTGTGGTCAGGCTACTGCTGAAATGATTCCCACTGACTGACCATGGTGGATTGGTTTATTGGTTTATTCAGATCCCCATTAGCTTTTGCTGCAGCAGCAACTATTCTTCCTGGGGTCCACACAAAAACAAAACATGACAAGTAACGAAACTCTGATACACTGATAGACAAAGAGGCTGCTGCTGAGACCATAGTGCATCCCAAATGGCACACTATACTTTAGTTTATTTAGTAAATATTTTCTTAATTCTATTTTCTTAAAACTGCGTTGTTGGTTAAGGGCTTGTAAGTAAGCATTTCACAGTAAGGTCTACTTGTTGTATTCAGCACATGTGACAAATAAAATGTGATTTGATTTGATAATCCCTATATGTGCAACTTTTGACCAGAAAAGTAGTGCGCTATGTAGGGAATAGGGTGCCATTTGGGACACAGACATATGTGACTGGCAGGTAGGTTCAGCTCCCACTTTGGCGTTAATCAGGAGATGGAGGCATGAAGGACATGTCAGGCACAGGCCCATACGCCACAGCTCTCCCCTGATTAAGCTCTCCTATGAATGACTTGCATTTGTGCTATGACACAGATCATGTTTCCCCATGTAATAATGGTCACCTGGCGATGGAGCACTCAATTGTTTCCTCTGTTCCAGGGGGCAACAGGGGGGGCTACGGTGCAGACTCTTCCTACTCCAGCGCCAACAGCAGGGTCAGTGATGGCTGGGAACAAGCCCCTGAGTGGCTCGCTTCTCAGATACAGAGTTAATTAAAATTTATTTCTGAATGTGCATTAGCCGGGCCCCATCTATTTACCGGCAGCTCACATGCAGCCACTACAAACATTGCTCTGTAATTAACCCCACCTAATCAGATAGAGGAGCAGTGTTGTGTTCCCATTCGTCCTCAGGCACACCGCCATTGGATGGAGGTTTCAGAGAGAGGATGAGCCATTCTCTAGTTCAGAATGGCTAAGCAGATTAAAACCTCATATCAAACATGGTATTTAGTTTACCGGGTGGCCTCAATGGAGAGTGCTCTCCTTTTATGTGTGATGGGGTAAGGCTTCAGGGGTGTGGCCCGGCCCTTGATTTGAAATTGTCTAGGTGGGATGAACAGTGTTTTTTAATCAAAACACTTCCAGCGCATCCAGAATGTGTTTTTCTCTTGTTCAGTAAAGCAGTAAAGAGGTTAGCTACATCATGTTTAAGATTGGGAGAAGATTTGTGAAATCTACTGTAGGCCTACCTCATTTTAGATCATCGTCATCCTTCTGCTCTCATCATCTCCGTATGGATTGGTTACTGATATGTTGCTGAGGTTGTATGCTCGATCAACTCATAGAAAGACACTTAAGGTATAAAATACAAAAGTCATATGCAGTAAATAGATCCCCTTGTCCCTGGGGCCTCCAGGGGAAGGCTGGGTTTAGTTACTCCAGCAGGTGTTAGTGAACGGGGTGTTTTGGTGAGATGTTGAACTGATTTGTTCACTGCCACTGTATGTTGCAGTTGCTATACTTTGTCATGTTCGAGAAATGCACGTCATTCAAATAAACCTTTTAACAGAACCATAATAACCCACATTTGTTTTGGTCTCTGAAGAGAGTTAAGGTGCAGCTCCTCCTAGTGGCTGAACATTGTATATTGTCACTTGATTCTTACACACAAACTTGTCTTTGAGGATGTTTTGAATTCACCCTGCAGTTTCCTGAGAACACTTAAAGCCACATTCCACTTTGTCCTGGGAGCTCAAAAGCTGGGAGAAGATTGTCGGGGAAGGAATTCACACAGTATGGGCACATTGAGTGGTAACGTGACTCTCACACTGACAGTGCCAGCAGTAATACACAGTGAGTAAAAACCTCTGTACACCTACTCATTTAGAATTTAGGAACCAATCTAAAATAGATGAGGTGTCATTTGAGGAGTGGGGGTAGGGGAGAGAGAATCCCTTTCCCAAACATTTAATCCAACTTTAATCCCAGTCATTAGGAATTAGACATGCCGAGCTGTCCGGCCGTGCCTCTAAATTACAATCAAACGGTTACCAATTACACAAATTATTGACGGTAGATTCTCTTTTCAACTGCAAATTAAGGCTATTAAGAAAGGCTCCTTTTTAATGCAAAAGTGACTAATTAACCAACGGATGGGAAATCTGCAGCCCAGATATCAAAAAAGTACTCGGTGCACATTGCAGAAACACAAGGGAACCAATTAGTTTAATTATCAAAACAGCTAATTAAAATTGCACAGTTCCTAATTAGTTCTTTGCTTTTGCCTCTAATTGACAGCATGGAGATAAATGGGCTGCCAATGAAAAAGGGGAGAGGAGAAAAACAGGAGAAACTTGGGCAGAATATTTATGCTGACTTTATCTCCGTCTGTGTGGCAGCCCTTGAAAGTGGAAAATTAATGACCTTAATTCCCAAACTGTTTTCCCTCTAACGGTGCTCCCCTCTGTGCTCCTGGTGCATGCTCCTTTGTATGGGCCTGCCACCCTGCCAACTGCTGGAATGGGAGAAAAGGGGGACTTGGGGGTGGGAAGGAGCCATGATTCTTCTCCTAATGTGACAGCTCCCGCCTAACAATAGAGAGAGATGAAAGAATGGAGCAGATGTAACCACTGGGAGCATTGCATCATGGGACTGCAACTCTGTTGCACTTTTTTAAAGGGCTTCTGTCATCTTCTGGAGGACTAATTTGTCCCATGAAAAAGAGGGAACTCTGCCGGGACGGAGATAAAAGACATTTGACGGACTAGAAATACTTTAAAGATTTTTATTTGGATGCCAGACTGAATGCTAAAACGTCTCTGATGAGTAATTGCTCTCAAAACTTTATGCATTCATTAATTTTCTTGAAGAAATGTACCATGTGATCTCAGGTCTGAAAACAAAATGGAGGCAAGCAGGCAGGCTTAGCCATACCAAAGATGGTGGATAAATTATGATAGTTCTCTCTGGCCGTTTACCATTGAATTTTTTGTTGTTGTTGTCAATTCCAGTCTATTTAACTGGGTGTGTCTCTGATAGACACCAGTGCAATAGCAGCTGGGTCTGACCTACTTAGTTCATTGACTTTCATTGAACCAGAAAAAAACAGCGACTGAGATGTCTCACTTCCTCTTCCATCTCTAGTTATACCCCATAGATTTATCATTAAGGTTTCCACTCTTATTTGTATGATCTGTTTGAAGGTCCTTGAAACTAAAGAATAAAGATGGATCCTGTTCGACAGAATTGTTACACTGGCAAACCTGAATGACAGTCATTTACATCTGAAGGGAGGACTCTCCCTGGTGTATATCCTCCTGGGCAGGCCAGATCAGGCAGCTGGAGCTAGGGCTGGGGCTGCATTAGACTGGGGCTGCATGGGGCTGTGGCTACAGGGATGGGGCTGATGCTGAGGCTGGGGCTGGGGCGACTCTCTGTCTGTCTGTGTTCCTGGGAGGCCAACCTTGTCATGTGTAATCCTGTCTCTCTGCCTGCATGCACGTGACATGCGGGTCTTCTCAGTACATTATCAGATAACGATCTACTAATCAGTTTACTTTGGAGCCTGTGTTAAAATGTAAAGTGCAATAATTGTGTATCAAACTAGGCAGATAGGGCCAGGCCATAGGCCGCATAATGCTAGGTTCATTCAGTTAGTACCTTCTACATGCAGTGTTAAATGCATTGATTTCTCCTACTCTGGTCAAAATCAAGTGTGATATGTCAGTCAGTTGGTGACTGGGAACCTGGAGGATCTTTGTATGAATTGGAAGAGATGGGCTTTTTGCAAAGTCCTTCTAAAAAGCAGGGCTGATTGCCTGTCTGTTTCTTTTGTCTAACATGCGCTCATGGAAAAGGAATTTCAGCTTTACGCTAATGTTTTGCTTTCCTCTCGGGTTGAAATTGCATAGGTATTAATTTACTTGTAATCCTTGCGAGTAAAAGCGGATTGCCTGAAGAGCTTTTAGTAGCAACATTCGAAATGTGATTTATCTGAACTCTCTCTGCCCATTTCAAAATGACACCCTGAAGAGACCCCATGTAGCAAAGCTTTGACCTGGAGGAACTTGCTGCCCATGACTAACAAACACAAGTCCTGCACTAATTGATTGTCTTGTGTTTTATTTATTGTACGTCAATAATTAGTGGACAGCATAATGTAAGTCATTCATTAACACCTGCTACCTGTATGGATCTCACTGCTTTGTTTGAAATGCACACATCATTAGGGAGAAACAAAGGGGGGAATTTATTAGCGTGGGCTCGTGTAAATAGTTGTTGTGCCTTTAAGGAAGAACACAGGCCTGTAAAACTTTTGTCAGCATTTGCTTACTGATTCCATTTGCTGCAGAATATGTTAAGGAAGAGCAGTATAAATTTAATTGTAATTGTTTTGTACACACGCCAGTGAAAAGGAACTGATTGGATACAGTTCACAGACAGTATATTAATAGGTTATTTTCATATGTTAATTGGTTTGCATAATCTCTCCCTGTGCATGGTTTCAAAGTACCTGGCATTGAGAAGGGGACAAGAGAGAAAGGAAGACTCCAATTTACATAAAACCAGCTCTTCTGAACATTAAATAATAATGCATGTGCAAGCTGAAGGTGTGTTCAGTTAGCAGAAAGCTCATTTTTATAATTTATACTCCAGCTGTTTCAGTGCTTTCGAGTCCATTTTCCTCCCTGCCTGCATTTAATGAAATCTTGTTACTGGAGAATTGACTGGGGTGAATTGAGATTTTAATCCCATTGACGTTCCACCATGGAAATGCACACTGGTGGGACCTTTTAATGGAGGGTTCTGTAATGAGAAGACACTTGTATTCAGCTCCCGACAATAATGAATCTCATCAAATGTTAAAGCCCAGGCCGCGTGCGAGGGGCTCGAATTTCAAGGTTTTTGACCATCCCCATTTGAGGCATTCCTTGGGGAGTGTGTGATTACTCAAGTTTAGCAGTTTATTGCCTCATCTTTCAATAGCCACTGAAGCACAAAATTCTCATCTAGGTAGTTTTTTCTCTCTCTCTCGTTGAAGAACCGGCCAATATAGAGTGCAGAACAGCTGCTGGGATCCTGAGGAACTGCTGTTAGCATTGCTGCTATTATTACCACCAGTGTTATTATCCAATGGATCTCTCACATGATTGTAAACTAAAACCAAAATTGGTTCCCAAAGTCATCTATGTTATTGCCATAGTGAATGTAATGGGTTTTCTCCCCAACATGAATGTGTTCACCATCGCCTATGCTTCGGTGCATCTCTGTTCCTTTCTTTGTTGTTTAACAGTCTTATTCTAGAATAAGCATATGAGGGGGAAGTCCCTAGGTCTTATCTTGTTCCTGGTCCCCTTTACTTCTGCCCTGCTTAACCTCTGACCTGGGGCCATTGTTTAGGATAGAGGTTGTGTATATTAGGTAGCCTTTCATGGCACGCAGAAACTGGGCAGCATAAGACCATGCTGCACTTCTCTTCTCAAATACCAGCCATTCACTTGGCTAGCATAAAACCATGCAAAGAAAATCCTGTGATCCAACAGCAGTTGACTTTGTAGTGGAGTAATTCAGTGCGATGATCTGTTTGGAGAGTCAAAGAGCATGCTCTATGGTTTGCTGACCTCATTCCAACCTGATAGCCGCTGTTGAAAATGTATGTTTGGAAATGAGGTAGCTACATATGTGGTTACCACATTCTCAATTTAACGAATCATGGACATGGAGTATATTGATTTTTAAGTCAAACCCCAAATAAGATCAAACCTAATATAATGTTTCCCTTTTCTCTCAAGCATGACATTGCTGAAGGACATGTTTTGTGGTACAGGTCAGATATGTCCTCTACTAAGCTTTAGTTCACTTTAGCTGTCCCACTATAGTACAGTGACCTAACCTAAAACAACAGGCCGGAGAAATCTCCCAGGGTCATCGGGGTCGCCGTGATGAAATGCAGTTTTGTATTTGAATGACCAAACGTGACCTTTGAGATTAGAAGAGGAGCCATTTCTCTGCGGGCCAGAGTGTGTCCCTACTGCCATTTCTCTGCGGGCCAGAGTGTGTCCCTGCTGCTATGAAGCCCATGTCCCTTTGAACCCTCTGTAATGACACTAACACCACACATTGTGGTCACTGAACACTATGACACACTGTGACACTCCGCTGGAGAGCCGGGGTGTGTGTCTGTGTGTGCCTGTGTGTGTGTGTGTGTGTGTGCGTGTGTGCGTGCGTGCGTGTGTGTGCGTGTGCGTGTCGCGTGTGCCTTCAGGTACAGTGCCTGGAGACATACATCCACAAGGACAAGTATGGCAGTACAAGACCAATAATACTCCTAGACACCACAGACATTCACACTGCTCCTCTGAAACACACTCATTTTATGTTCTATGAGTTCTAATCAGAGTATGGGAATCCCAGGCATCAGTGGAGACATGCTGTGCTGCTCTGTACTATCATTTGGTTGAGGGTGTGCTTCTCTGGACCCACTGTGGCCGGATGGAGGGACGGCAGGCTGCAGCGTAGCCCAGCTCTCTCAGACATCCACAGAGGTCCGCTGAAGATCAATCATGGCTGCGGCCGTCCCCACGAGACTCTCAGTAACATCCACTGATTGCTTTTTGCGGTGCAGGCCGTTAAGTGGAGCCTGGCGATGGGCTCCTGGACAACACTTAACAATCAATCAGGGGGGCATGGCCACTTCCCTCTGCATGCTGGGCTTAGCGCAGCTCCCTTCCTCCGCATTACACACAAACAATAATTCAGGTGGACACAAGTGACACTCAAGAATCACAGGGGGAATGTGGCATTGAGTTAGAATGTGTTAGAGGAGAAATGGAAGGAAAATATATTTTGTGTGATTAACATAGACTAGGTTGATTGAGGCCTGTGAAACCCAGCAGTTGTCATTATTCTTCACAAAGAGGACGTGTCATGTTTCTGTATCTGTCTTTGTTTCTATTTTCAATCAGTGTCCTTCAAAGAGAACGATAGTTGACCATGTTCTACTAGAAGATGAAACCAGAGTCAACCACACATCAGAATCCATTGTCGTCATAGGAACGTACACGGTGCATTATGGGAAATTAAAGGAATACCTTTTGAGCACGCTGTGAGACAGATGCAGAGCATTTTAGTCTCACTGCATGGATGTGATGTGCAGTAGGAAGTCAGCTGGGCTCAGCCCTAACTAAGAGGGATATCTGAAGTTTACCTATTGATTAAAGATTCCATTGACTTAATGAACCCTCAGCCTTCCATCAGACAAGAAGCCAATATATGTTATAATCTCAAAAACGGATGTCTGGTCAAGGCTCTCTTTAAATTAATTGATCTACTCATCCTCCTACAAATGGGAAAATAGGCGAGTATTGATATGATTCTTAGGCTGGTGATGGATGTGTGTGGCATTAAAACATGAGCCATAGTCCAGAGAGAGGGAAGTCCACAGGAAACTGCACTACCAGAGCGACTCAGAGAGAGACCACTTTGATTAGTATGAAGATCAGCCCACCTGTTTGTTTCTTACATGCACTTTGCATGATGGCAGTTCACATCCACATGACGTAATAGGAAATACTGGCAATTCCTACTCTATTCTTTATTTAGAGTTGGAATTGTCTTTCATGAAAAAGGGTTATTCCTACGGATATCCACCATGGGAAAGCTTCACTTACTGTATTTATGAGATAATATTTTTCTGGGATAATTCTTGATATAATTTAACACCTGTGAAGAGATTTGTCACACATTATGGGGAGCTGAGCTCAGATCTCTTAGAACAATAGTGAATGTGGCAGGGAATGTCATTAGGCCTATCTGAGGAGAAGGTTTGATGTTGCTGGTGAAGAGAGGATGAAGGCTGCGATCATTCCTGGTCCTTGATTCAGGCCTTCACAGTGAGTCTCAGATGAAGGGAGGATATTATCTCAGAGAAAGATATTGTTTGATATTCAGAACCTTGGCAAATATTAGTGTTAGTCATATTGATCCCAAGGGAATCGGAGATGCCTGCATCCCCCAAGAACCTCCATTGTTTCACTGGCTGGGGGGATACATGGGACGATTGTTTTAGGGAGGTAAGAACCTCTGTGTTCAGTTCCCACAACATCCAGGCATTGTCGGATCTCTCTGAGATTACAGGCGTGACCACATGAATATTCACAAATGTGGAGCAGCTGTATTGAGAACCACAGAGACATTCACATTCAGAGAACTTGAATACCATCAAACAACTCTCTCTTTTTCTCCTGGAAGAGATTGCTTTATATCCCCTACTTTCCATTTTCTTATTAAAAAAGGCACTTTATTTGAGAAAATTTAACAATCACTTTCCCTCACTGATCCCCCCTCTATTTGGTTGTCAGAAATGTTCATCTTTTCTCCGGCCTGAAATAATGAGCCAGCTTTATTGGTCAAAGGCCATAATAATTTGAGTTCTTATTTTATAAACTCATTTCTTCCGAATGACATTGTGATAGAGGCAGGAATAATAAATCACAAACACGTTCCAGAAGATTGCATTGTAAATGTCAAACTAGACAGGAAATTGTAATTAAAGAAAGGAAATTGCTTCAAAGAAGCACTTGAATTTTAAAATGAGCTAAGCATGGAATTTTGTAAGCATTTAATTATGGCCCAATTTGCAGAGGCTGTTTAGCTCTCTCTCTCTCTCTCTCTCTCTCTCTCTCTCTCTCTCTCTCTCTCGTTAATGCTCTCTCTCTCTCTCTCTCCTCTACACAGCTGCTATTGAAAGCTGGCTGCCGAGAATGCTTAGAGGATCAGGGCAGAGCTTAATACTCATCGCTGTTGTTCACAACCCAGTTTATTTTTTTCCTGATATTTCTCCCTTACATGGTCTCTGTGCACTCTCAACTGAAGGGTGTCAATTGGGACAGAAAATGGGGGAAGATATGTGGATATCTCCTATGTAGAAAACACCCCCCCTCCTTTTCCATCAGCCAGACTTCAGCCAGAGTCTTTACCCTAAATAGAGTTGAAGTCAGAAGTTTACATACACCTTAGCCAAATACATTTAATCTCAGTTTTTCACAATTCTTGACATTTAATCCTAGTAAAAATTCCCTGTCTTATGTCTGTTAGGATCACCACTTTATTTTAAGAATGTGAAATGTCAGAATAATAGTTGAGAGAATGATTTATTTAAGCTTTGTTTTCTTTCATCACATTCCCAGTGGGTTAGAAGTTTACGCACACTCAATTATTATTTGGTAGCATTGCCTTTAAATTGTTTAATTTGGGTCAAACTAATCGGGTAGCCTTCCACAAGCTTCCCACAATAAGTTGGGTGAATTTTGTCCCATTCCTCCTGACAGAGTTGGTGGAACTGAGTCAGGTTTGTAGGCCTCCTTGCTCGCACACGCTTTTTCAGTTCTGCCCACAAATGTTCTATAGGATTGAGGTCAGGGCTTTGTGATGGCCACTCCAATACCTTAACTTTGTTGTCCTTAAGCCATTTTGCCACAATTCTGGAAGTATGCTTTGGGTCATTGTCCATTTGGAAGACCCATTTGCATTCAAGCTTTAACTTCCTGACTGATGTCTTGAGATGTTGCTTCAATATATCCACATAATTTTCCTTTCTCATGGTGCCATCTATTTTGTGAAGTGCACCAGTCCCTCCTGCAGCAAAGCACCCCCACAACATGATGGTGCCACCCCTGTGCTTCACGGTTGGGATGGTGTTCTTCGGCTTGCAAGCCTTCCCCATTTTCCTCCAAACATAACAATGGTCATTATGGTGGCCAAACAGTTGTATCTTTTTTTCATCCGACCAGAGGACATTTCTCCAAAAAGTACAATATTTTTCCCCATGTGCAGTTGCAAACCGTAGTCTGGCTTTTTTATGCCAGTTTTGGAGTAGTGGCATCTTCCTTGCTGAGCAGCCTTTCAGGTTATGTCGATATAGGCCTCGTTTTACTGTGGATACAGATACTTTTGTACCCGTTTCCTTCAGCATCTTCACAAGGTCCTTTGCTGTTGTTCTGGGATTGATTTGCACTTTTCGCACCAAAGTACATTCATCTCTAGGAGACAGAACGCATCTCCTTCCTGAGTGGTAGGACGATTGCGTGGTCCCATGGTGTTTATACTTGCGTACTATTGTTTGTACAGATGAACGTGGTATCTTCAGCAATTTGGAAATTGCTCCCAAGGATGAACCAGACAAACAAGGTCTTGTCTGATTTCTTTTGATTTTCCCATGATGTCAAGCAAAGAGGCACTGAGTTTGAAGGTAGGCCTTGAAATACATCCACAGGTACACCTTCAATTGGCTCAAATGATGTCAATTAGCCTATCAGAAGCTTCTAAAGCCATGACATCATTTCCTGCAATGTTCCAAGCTGTTTAAAGGCACAGTCAACTTAGTGTATGTTAACTTCAACTGTAGATAATTGTGTCTTTTTTTGGATTGGAGCACTTAATAAAAGTGTCTAGCAGCAACATCAATACCAGTGAAATAAGAGGAGAGAAAGTATCTAATATGATGTGTCCATTTAGGAATTTTGCAGTTTGCTTGAAAAAGTATTTTTATTTCATTTATGTTATTAGGATCCCCATTAGCTACTGAAAAAGCAGCAGATACTCTTCCTGGAGTCCAAGGTTTGGCTTTACACAAAGGTCCACTTTCCATATTTACACCTCAGACTATCTGAGCTTATAGAAGATGTCTTCCAATGTGTTTTAATAACCTAAAGAGTAACATTGGTATAGGGGTAGCTCCTTTGCATTTGACCACCCTGTCAAAACCAGGCCCCAGGCCCATCCCTAACCCTGCCATAGGAACAGAGGTCCAGAAGAATGGAGGTTGTCTGTGTGAGGGGGGCTGCAGGGGGGGAGCTGGCAGTCCAGTGTTCACAGTGATGTCACGCAGCCTCTCCTCAGTCTGGCTGAGTAAGAGTAACAACAGAAATTTGACAGAAGAGATCAATTATAGATAGAAGGAAATGAATGGGAAAAGTAATTTAATAAATTATTGTCTTGATGTCTTATATCATGTACAAAAGCAAATGAAAAAATTAGATAGTGTATTTGGATGAAGCAGAGCTTCAAAATTATATTTAATTAGAAAAATAAAATAAATGTCAGTGATTGGTATATGAGGTTTCACTGGGGACGATAAATTAATGAGGGCATTTGGAGCGATAGCAAATGATGTGCCAGCATGGATTGTGACTGTCTGGACAGATGAGGAGAGGGTGGGGGCCAAAGTTTAAAGAGTCGACAGTGGAGTGTCGCTGTGTCTTCTCCCCTCTCACAGATGGGCAGATTGGGAGGCACAGTTATTCTTCCTCTCTTTGGGCCCCGTTCCACTCCAGTCTACATGGCCACCGACACAACAATGCAACCAGTCTACTGAATGAAGGCACAGGAGCAGATCCAAAACATGTGCTATGAATGTGACAGGGAAATTAGGTTGAGAGAGCGCCTCAGCAGAGTCAGAGACGATACCACACGTAAAGTCAACACAAAACATCACTACGTTTTATAGAATGGATGCAGCTCTGGGATTTCAAGCGTAAGTTCAAGTGAACTTTATTTTACACTGTTGTTTTATACAAAATGACATATCCAACGCTCAATTAAACGTATGTTTCAGGACTTAAAAAGAGGAAAGCATGGCTCACACTTCAGCCTGAGGAAATAGAAATACAGAGAGTAATTAAACAAGGAAACTTCAAAGTTGAATCGGAGTCTCTCCTCCATGTGAACTGTGATGTGAGGAAGGAAGCCATGGGACAAATGAGGGGGAGAGAGGGATGAGAGAAGCAGACAAAGATGGAAGGGGAGATGGGGGAGAGAGTCTAATTTATGTGTGTGTTTCTGATGCCATGTCTGGGATGTAGCATCCCCTCAGAAGGCGCCTGGCGCGGAGCGTCTGGAGATGTAGAATGCAAATAGAGCAGGTTTCTAGGTGAGGTTGGGCACAGTCACAGCCTGTGTTGGGACCCAATCGGCATGTCGCTAAACAAGTGTTCTTTGTGATGCTGGGCCCCTGGGACCAAGGGAAACGACTCCCATCATCTGCTAGGCTGTGTTACTTAAGCAAAAAATACTCAAGTCTGCAGCCACTATTTATAAGATGAAAGACTCTCTTTGGGGAATGTCAGAATTAGTATTTTTTTCTCCAATTAATTTGTGTTGTGAGATAGTTTTCTGGTGCCCAGGCTCCCCAGTGAGTTGGTGTTTGTGTGTTTGCTCGATAGTCATTGTGTGGAAACTCCAGGAAAAGGGGACTGTTGGTTGGGCTTTGCTTTGTTACTGTTATGCACTCAGCTCATGTCTGGATGAGCATCCTCCTTCGCAAAACCTTAATAGTGTCTCTATCTACTCAATTAGAATTAAGTCATGGATATAGCAAGAGTCATTGTTAAAAGGTGAAGCAGGGAAAGAAATGTTGCAACACATTGTCAACATCTCATTTTCAGAACTTAGAACATGATCAATTTCTTCCCCTTGATGACTCTCTCTCTCTCTCTCCTCTCTCTCTCTCTCTCTCTCTCTCTCTCCTCTCTTTCTTTCTACCATGCACGTGTACACAGGCAGACACTGACAAACATAGAGAAGAGAAGCCACAATGAATTAACATCTCAGTATGATTCATTGGTTATATCAACTAAAGGCAAAGATAAAAGCTGAACTGTAATTGAATGTAATGCTTCATTTAAGTATAGATTAGTACCAGACCACTTTATTGAATTGCTTTCTCACAGTCATAATATGCTTTTAAAATGGAAATGACAAACTCATTTTGGAGAATTAGAAAGTCAGCTAACAGCTAATTTACCTCAAATTCACTATTTTTATGTGGCCTGGATATCCATGTTGTGCCACAGGCCTAGAGCAGTACTGCATCCCCTGTCCCGATTATGTGGCCTGCAGTGTTGGTTGAGGAGAAGGAGAGCCTCTCTCTCCATGTCTTCAGGCATTACTGCAGTAATAGAACAGAAGGTGCTAATATTAAAACGTGTGACTCCACTAATGAATCCGTTTCAATATTCTGCAATTCTAAGCACTAAATTATCATAAGACATCCGCTCTTGTGCCCATTCAAATGAGCAACACTTTGCTTGGAATAAACTGTTCTACTTAATGAGTTGAGAAAAGAGCATGATTACCTCCTCCACTCACGTCAACACATTCTAAAGGCTGCCATAGAGAACGTTATGGGGGATATGAATAGACTGCATCTCTTTTGATTTTAAATGAAGTCACTAGATTTCAATTGTTGTCCCCCATATGTCAATGTGCCTACGAATAGCACTGCTGATCAATCAAAATATGAATGAGGTAAGTCTATCTGGGCAAAGTCAAATTCATGTAAAATGCCTTTGGAAATCAGACTAAAATAGTAGTTACACTTGAGACTAAAGAGTGAGGGGGCGAGATCCCATCATGCTTTGTTCTGACATCTGTCAGTGAAATGTGATGATTGGTTGGAATGCCACAGTAGATGTTTTCTAAAGCATTGTGCTAAGTCTAAAAATGGGCGAACATAAACCAGGGTCATTACAGCAATATGAGATATGTCCTTTATCCTAACTGTTGGTATTAATTGCACACGTACTGAAATGTCTGTGCTCGTGCGTGTGTGTTTATGCATGCCTGCGTACGTTCACACATTTCTAGGGGATAATTATTTAGAGCATCAATTTGTTAGTTAGTCATCTGCAGGTGCCCTGTATCCACGGTATGCCAGCTCTTTGCACCATTGTAATTGAATAACTTCTAGAAAAGTCATCACATCTCTGTTTTTCTCTCTCTTATGCGGCGTGTAAAATGTGCTCCTGTAACTACCTGGGAGAGCAACCCATCAACAGCTGTTAGAGCTGACTTGAAGGTTAAATATTAGGAAGGAATCCAATTTCTCTTGTCTATTCAGCTCAGCGGTGTGTTAGATTGCAGCTGGAGTGTGCTTACGGAGTGTGGGATATGAAGTGGGCTAATCAATCCCCTCTGCTTCATTCTCAAATTCCTCTCATATCAGGTCCCTGCCCCCCGGCAGGCCTTCTGCTTTCCCAAAGCCAATTCCACACGAAATAAGAACTGTGACCTGCAGCTAGAGGGTGAAGTTGAGTTTTCCCTTCATGATTAATCTCTTCTTGGGTGGCTTTCTGAAAAAAAGAGGGGGAGGAAAGAGAAAAAAGAAAAAAAAGAAAACATGCAAGTCGCTTGTGACGGGCGTTTTTTCCCTCTGAATGAGCCCGGTGCAGTGAAGCCTGCTTATCTGCCCAGAGAAAGAGGGAATTCATTTTTTGACAGGGCTTCATGTTGACATTGAGAAAATGAACTACCCGATGCTACGATTAAACCTGGGCTGCCATAATTGTCATCTGAACTGTGGCAATGATGAAAGTTAAAGAATGTTTTAACGGCTCCTCATTTCAAGGACTTTGGAGGGCCCAGGCTATGGAGTGGTGCATCAAGTTTTTGGCATCTAATAAACGTGTGTGTGTATCTCTCAAAGATTGGGGGTTCTGAGAGGAAATAACCTTGATCTTCCTAACCCTCCATTTGAATAAAAGTGAGGCCCAAGAAGACGAGTTGGCCTGGTCTGAGAGCATCTTTATCTACACACTAACAGTTCTATTTGTCTTTACTCTCTAGCTCTTCAGCAGAGATGTTCATTATGCTTTAGTATATCAAGCACTCAGGGCTGGATGGTCAGTCTTTTCTTCAGGAGGACTCAGAGCAGAGATTGCCTGTTAGACCCACAACAAAGAGGCCAGCCTTATTATAGAGCCAGCAGATGGGCCTAGCACTACCAGAGCAGAGGGGTAAGGTGATATAACCTTAAAGTGCCAGTATCACATTTTACAGGTTATAATGACATCTGTCACTGAGATTGGACCTGTCAAGCGCTCCCTCCGTCCACTTGAATTGCTCTTAATGGCTGTCCGTGATGGTCCAGACGCACTGTTAGACCTGGGTCGATGCCATCCACTGAGTGTTGCTGTGGAAAGCCAGAGGAGATAAGGCCCTTTTTGAGTTAGCATCAGCTGGATTTGGGAGCTTTAGGGGGCTGATGTTGTCCACCGTGGTTTGAGAATGAATTGGGTGCAATCATATACTGTACAAAAAATGTTGTTCGTCTGTTTATTTAGTTTAATCATCTCCGTCTATGTCTGGATATTTCTTTGTTTGTTTCTCTCTCATCTTATGAAAGTTCTCTTTTGCATCAGAAATGAGGTGTGCTGGTCCACAGGGGACCCAGTGAGTGTGGGTTTGAGGGGATGGGGGAGGCCAGTCTCCTACAGCTAGAAGCACCTCAGAGCCAGTCTAAACAGTGGGCACGGGCCTCTACACACGGTTTAATGGAAGAGTGAAGTAGCAAACACCAAGGAGCAGCATCTGAGTGAGGGACTGGAGTGAGGTAAACATGTTCCCCATCGCTGCCTGGTCTGACTGACTGACTGGGGGCCTGGAACTCAGTCATAAAAGATAGAAAGGGACAGTGCCTTGTACCTGCATAATTATTCCTACTGTACATTATGTTGTTTTCTAGTCTGATGGGATGACGTTTTGGGAGTAACAAGGCCTCTGTCGTATCTGAAATGGAGTTCTGCTTGGCCTCCATGTTGTACTAGTCTTGAAAACCTGATGCTAGGCAACAGTGACTGGGGTCTAAGTTCAATGATGGACTATTTTGGCAATGTCAGTAAGAGTAAAAATTTGTTCCGGGGTCGGTCCTCTTCAGACAAACAACTCTCCCATAATTTTGATTCAAAACTAAAGTTTGCAGCCAAAGCCTTTGCAGTAGTTTTAGTGAAGGTAGTTAATGAAAACTAGCCACTTGCGAAATGCACTCAGAAAATTGTAAGCTGTGACGTTGGCAGTGACGTAGTTCCTCCATGCCAAAAGAGTCACTGTTGCCTAGGGTTTAGGAGACTGATGTTGTACAGTTATTTAATCCTGTGTTCGTTATGGTGGTCCGCTAGATGAGTTAGATCTGCCAACTGCTGTATAATCAGTCACTGCCATCATTGTAATGTAGCTGAGCTCTTCTCTTAAGTAGCTGTAATTGCTTTGTGTGTATAGGACTTACATATAGTGGCATTTACATGGGCTGGATGGAATTTAATGTACAGTATTCCCCCAGTGCTGCCTCTCTCCAGTCTCCAGTAGCAAGCAGTGCTTCACTCCTAGAGCCACTCTCTGACAACTCTGACTCAGAGCTCCATCATATTGATGAATAAAATAGTACCTTTTTCCAATTAGATTTTCCAGTGTTGGCAAGAAAATGCACATGCTGGGGGAAAATTTGTCCGGATCCTTGAAGGTTTGCGAGAGCAGCATAAAAGTTGGGTCCTGGGCCTTAATGATATGGATGACGATGTGGTAGGCTGACACTTTGTCAGATGCTTTTACTGGGAGGGCCAGGGTACAGGGTGAGAGAGATCCTGGCCCACTCCTCCTCACTCCTCCTCACCTCATTGTCCTCTTCTCCTCTCCCTGGGATGGAGGAGAGGATGGGGCATAGATGCCCCCTTTCTGCTCCGACTCCAACTGTCATCTCAGCCTCGGCGGAGCTGTGCTGCACTTAGGCCCCATTTGCTTTTAAGGATGTCTGACAGGACGGCGGCCACGTATGATCAAACTTTACTTTCGCTGTGCACTTGTGACAGTTCATTCAGAGGGGCCCTAATGCGCTGTCACCAGCGCTCTCCACTCAGCTGCCTTGATTTACCTTCCCCATCTGTCTCAGTCAAGCAGCACCAGGACAGAAGTTGGGGAGGGAGGTTGGGTGGCATGCTAACTCTAGGGCCCACGCACTTTATATTTAACGTGTCCCTCCCAGCCCCCACATCTCCCTCATACTCCTCACCTTTATGTTTGCCTTTCCAAACTTCAACCTGCAGCACAGCACTGTACTTCACAGTGCACTCTGTGCATTGCTATTGATGTTGTCTGAGGATTTTTCATATCACTTTTTTTAAAGATGTTCTTTAATATTGGGGAAATAAGGATGTTATTGTCTTGAATGGTGCATTGTCCCTGTGTCTATTAAGCCCTGTTTGTAGTCCTGATGAGGATGGTAGAGTGGAAGGTAGAATGCAGTATTACAGATCACCAGGCTTTAGTAATCAGGCCCTCTACACTGGCTCCTGGTGGCCTACACACCCGCATGGGGAGTGTGTATACCAGGGCTGTCCAACCCTGTTCCTAGAGAGCTACCCTCCTGTAGGTTTTCACTCCAACCCCAGTTGTAACCAACCTGATTCAGATTTTCAAGCAGCTAATTATTAGAATCAGGTGCGCTAGATGAGGGTTGGAGTGAAAAGCTACAGGATGGTAACTCTCCAGGAACAGGGTTGGACAGCCCTGGTGTACACTAACTCAGCAAAAAAAGAAATGTCCCTTTTTCAGGACCCTGTCTTTCAAAGATAATTCGTAAAAATCCAAATAACTTCACATTGTAAAGGGATTAAACACAGTTTCCCATGCTTGTTCAATGAACCATAAACAATTAATGAACATGCACCTGTGGAACGATCATTAAGACACTGCCAGCTTACAGACAGTAGGCAATTAAGGTCACAGTTATGAAAACTTAGGACACTAAAGAGGCCTTTCTACTGACTCTGAAAAACACCAAAAGAAAGACGCCCAGGGTCCCTGCTCATCTGCGTGAACGTGCCTTAGGCATGCTGCAATGAGACATGAGGACTGCAGATGTGGCCAGGGCAATAAATTGTAATGTCCGTACTGTGAGACGCCTAAGCGCTACAGGGAGACAGGATGGACAGCTGATCGTCCTCGCAGTGGCAGACCACGTGGAACAACACCTGCACAGGATCGGTACATCCGAACATCACACCTGCGGGACAGCTACAGGATGGCAACAACAACTGCCCGAGTTACACCAGGAACGCACAATCCCTCCATCAGTGCTCAGACTGTCCGCAATAGGCTGAGAGAGGCCGGACTGAGGGTTTGTAGGCCTGTTGTAAGGCAGGTCCTCACCAGACATCACCGGCAAGAACGTCGCCTATGGGCACAAACCCACCGTCGCTGGAGCAGACAGGACTGGCAAAAAGTGCTCTTCACTGAGGAGCCGCAGTTTTGTCTCACCAGGGGTGATGGTCGGAGTTGTGTTTATCGTCGAAGGAATGAGCGTTACATCGAGGCCTGTACTCTGGAGCGGGATCGATTTGGAGGTGAAGGGTCCGTCATGGTCTGGGGCGGTGTGTCACAGCATCATCGGACTGAGCTTGTTGTCATTGCAGGCAATCTCAACTCTGTGCATTACAGGGAAGACATCCTCCTCCCTCATGTGGTACCCTTCCTGCAGGCTCATCCTGACATGACCCTCCAGCATAACAATGCCACCAGCCATACTGCTCGATCTGTGCGTGATTTCCTGCAACACAGGAATGTCAGTGTTCTGCCATGGCCAGCGAAAAGCCCGGATCTCAATCCCTATGAGCACATCTGGGACCTGTTGAATCAGAGGGTGAGGGCTAGGGTCATTCTTCCCAGAAATGTCCGGGAACTTGCAGGTACCTTGGTGGAAGAGTGGGGTAACATCTCACAGCAAGAACTGGCAAGTCTGGTGCAGTACATGAGGAGGGGATGCACTGTAGTACTTAATGCAGCTGGTGGCCACACCAGATACTGACTGTTACTTTTGATTTTGACCCCCCCTTTGTCAGGGACACATTATTCCATTTCTGTTAGTCACATGTCTGTGGAACTTGCTCAGTTCATGTCAGTTGTTGAATCTTGTTACGTTCATACAAATATTTACACATGTTAAGTTTGCTGAAAATAAACGCAGTTGACAGTGAGAGGACGTTTCTTTTTTTGCTGAGTTTTTATATTTTTAAGCTTATGAAAAAAACATGATATGCGGCCAAATAATTTACATGCTTTCAATTTTGACTCACATTGAGATGGCTCTTTGGCTTATCAGTGCTTAAAAATGTATCTTTGAAAATGCCGCAGGGATATGACACAACCTAGGAATTTAATGATTTTATAAATCATAATCTGGTTTCAGTGACTCTTATGAGCTGGACCAAGGGGAATGAGGGGGTCTGGGGGTTAATGTATGTTTGGAGGCTTCAAGGTCTCACTGACATTATCTTGGGTGCTCATTCATTGGAAATTTGTTAAGGTGTTGGAACATTTTATTTTAAGGTCTCCATTATGCTGTTTATGATTTAAGCTGCACTGTTTCAGTGGCTACAGCATGTAGTACAAGCCTCTTAAATCCCTAATAAATGTGGTATTGCATGAGATTTTGCCCTCTCTCTCTCCCTCTCTCTTTCTCTTTCTCTTTGATCATGCAATCCCATGACAGATCCATCAGCAGCTCTTCAGCTCCTGCAGGAATGGGCTGTGCTTAATTGGTGCTACCAGGAATAAATCAAAGCAGGAAACAGGATGCTTTCCAAACATATCCCACAAAGCAGCACCTAAATCTACGTCACCCATTACTGCCCATTGAATGAGTCTACACGCAACCAATCGTAATGTTTTTACAATGTTGCTGTTAGTGACAGGCGTGTTTTCTTCTACAGTTTAACTGTAATGCAACGTTATAGGAACCATCCTGTGTGGTACCTTTGCTGCTCTTTTGGTCCTTATTCTAATCTTCAGTTTCTGCCCGACGTAGAATTCAATGCAGGCCCCCAGATTGGAGAGTTTCCAAACAATCCCGAGTTCACCCAAGCTTGGAATTGGTTTTCCGTGGAACATCTCCCTCCTCCCTTTGGGCACTTTACCAATTTGACCAAATTTGTTCCATCGCTGGTTCTAAGTACCAGAAGTGTTTTCTGCCCACACTTGGACTCGTTTCTGCAATTTGCACATTCTTTGCAGAACATTAACAGCTTAGTCAGAGGCTCAGCCATCGGCAGGCAGCCGGTGCTGTGGTGTGGGGGGCCCTATCGGTCTGTGTCGGAAGGCTTGGTACTGTATATGATCAGGACTAGTTCCCAGCCCCTCCAACATCCACAAAACAAACTGATACTGTATACTTTCCCCTCGGCCTACTATACAAACCTGACATGAAATGACCAAAAGCTGTCCCAAGGCCACACACTGTCTATCTGTTATTTTGATTCAGAGAGAAGTAGCATCAGGAGGTTTGCCAACCTGCCCCTGCAATGTGGATATATGTTGAAATATTTCTGCCTGCACCAGACTTATTCTAAAAACTAGAGAATCGACCTGTAATGGGAGACTATACCCAGTCTATACCTGGAATTGTATACCCCAAACCATTCTGGGATTGTATTCCCCCTCAGGGAGAAATGAGTGTTTAAATGCTAAAACCTCATTCCAGGCTGGTTTTCCCGCACAGCACAGCACAGCACAGCATGGCCCTCTCTCTCTGACACTGACAATGAGGCTTAGTCAAGCCACACTGGCTCATTGCGATTGCATTACAAGCAAGGATGTGCTCCAATGCTCCTGGTGCCACTCTATTAAAAACTCAATATGCCATCTTCATAATCACCCAGGGATGGAGCACTGCATCTTCCTGAACTTGTGTTTCTTTGCTAGCCAATGCGAGACCAATACTCTACGTAGTGGAGCCACCTGTCCACTTGATGTATTACGGGAGTACAATGGGCCACTAAAAGTTGATATACTGTAATTGTGGAAGATAATTAGAGTTATAAAACCCTCCGTAAATGCCCCATTGGGATCGGGAGTATTAGATTGTGTCCACGGAAATGCATGGCCATTGCTTTTTTTAATTTAAAGGATGAGTGTTAGCGGAAATATCATTTAGCCTCGCGATCACATTGGAGGTGTACACACAGATAAAGACCTGAATGCTTCATAAACCATTACTTTAGAGCTGGGAGAAAAGTCCATGAAATAGGGGGCCGCTAATGCAGGCGAATGTAAACTTTGCAGTAGTTTAGCAGTGCTCAGACACGAGCCACTGCAGCGAACTGCTTCAGGCACCAAAAGCAATTAACAAAAACTTAAAATAATTTGAACTAATTCTGCTCTTGCTATCTGCAGAAAATGATGCATTACTGTATATGTTGATTATGAGTGGAAATAACTTCTTTATCTGCTAAGGGATTACCTTATGCTGAGACTGCTTCTTTAAAGAGGCTGCTTTAGGGGCTATTTGTCATGGGATTTTGTCTTCCCATTTTCTACTTTCTTCATATGCAAGCATTTCTTTCACTCTTTCTTCTTTCATTCCTTTCTTCATTCCTTTCTTTTACCTTACATTGAGAGTTGAAATTCATTAAACACAGTGTCATCATGCGTTAGTCTTTACCTGTCTTAACTAACCATTTCTCCCCAAATCCCCTTTGAGACAATTTGCTTGTGTGAAGTGGGAACATAACAAAGTGCAGTAAGTCAAAGTGAGAGCATGGTGTATCCAGGAGATGTAGCCCTACTAGAAAAGTCATTTTGTGCACACATACATCCACAGGCACACAGTCTCAAAGGGGGGTCCTGGCTAGAGGATTGTTGTTAATCTTTGGTGGCTTGTTCATGCCTGCCACCCTGCCTTCCTGCCTGCCTCTTTCCTCTGAAGCTTTGTGTGCTGATGTCAAGCCAGGGACTCAATCCCTAGTTGCCTTTGGATGTGCAACAAAAGCAAGCCTCTTTGATAAGATGAGAACAAATCATATTCAATATTTGTTAATGTTTGCCTTTAATAACCTGGATAGAAATCTTTATTTTTCATTTCCAGCAGAATCATTTGTTTGTGCGTGTAGATGCTTTGTTGATGTTGAATTCCATCCATCATCATTTTTACTGTCCATCTTGCATACACAAAAATATGACTTAGGTAGCAGTTTATTTGTTCGATTCAAGAGAGAGGGAGAGGTTGTGGCGTTCACTAGCTAGGCCGCGTCTGAACCCTGCAGGACCCGTTCTCTAAGCCCAGACACAGACTGTCTCTTCTCTGCTCTGGTCTGCTGTTTCTCTGAGAACAGAAAGTGGTCAGTTGGGGGGGTCTGCCTGCCCGCCCCCATTTAATGTCCTATGATGGACCTGGCCTGTTCTTTATCTCCCCTGTATCATACTGTTCTGAGTGGCTCTAATAGGATAATAGACTAATCTGGATAGTTTGTATTTGCTTTTAGACCATTTATTCAAAAAGCCTCTTTGATACATGTGTTTCAGTGAGTGCAGGTAAGGGATGTTTTGTATATCACGGATGTGCCAATGTGAAATGGTTGTATAACAGTCCAATTCAGAGCCATAGACCTGGCAGGACAGACTGGGTTCATGTACTATAGCTCAGTGCAAAGCAAATAGAATGAGAACTGCTGAAGACAATGTTGTCTGAGGTTCTTTTCCTTGTATTTTGGTTTAGGTTTGGCTTCTCCTCCAATGCTCCATTATGCAAAACCGATGTTGTGGAAAAAAACACAAGCCAACTAATGTTTTTACTGTAGAAATACTGTAGAAATACTGAAATGTTTCCAATAGCTTTATTAGTGTGTGTGAGAGCAATCCTGAATTTTACAGCGACTGCACCCACCTCATGCCATGCATTTAGTGTAATTATTTAGAAATAATCAATAGACTAATGATGGCGTAATTTACGGGACTAATTAATCTGGTGACTGGCTGGGTTAATCAGTTAAGCTCCACAGTCGGGGTGTTGCATATCCAATGAGAGAGCTAGCTACCTGTAGCAGAGCAGAGGAGACTCAAGCTTGGACATATCCAATGAGAGAGCTAGCTACCTGTAGCAGAGCAGAGGAGACTCAAGCTTGGACATATCCAATGAGAGAGCTAGCTACCTGTAGCAGAGCAGAGGAGACTCAAGCTTGGACATATCCAATGAGAGAGCTAGCTACCTGTAGCAGAGCAGAGGAGACTCAAGCTTGGACATATCCAATGAGAGAGCTAGCTACCTGTAGCAGAGCAGAGGAGACTCAAGCTTGGACATATCCAATGAGAGAGCTAGCTACATGTAGCAGAGCAGATGAGACTCAAGCTTGGACATATCCAATGAGAGAGCTAGCTACCTGTAGCAGAGCAGAGGAGACTCAAGCTTGGACATATGCAATGAGAGAGCTAGCTACCTGTAGCAGAGCAGAGGAGACTCAAGCTTGGACATTGGGGGTTGGTAGTGCATAGTGAAACAACAACCAACAACCATGGATGCTATAAATAGATTGTAGACTAGATCTAAACATCAAAGGTCCTACATCCTCCAGCACTTCCAATGCTGAACTCATTCAGAGCTACTCAACTGATGCCATATTCACCATGTGAAGGTGGCTCACAAAATCAACCTGTTTCTCTTACAGAGAACATTTGGTCACCACATACAGTATTTGATTGTTGGGTTGTTGACAGATTCCTGCTCCTATTGAAGATGTCTGTCTGTAATGAGAAATACGATGTAACTTTCCTTCAGGATTGTTGTCAAAGACAGGATTGTTGTCAAAGACAGGATTGTTGTCAAAGACAGGATTGTTGTCAAAGACAGGATTGTTGTCAAAGACAGGATTGTTGTCAAAGACAGGATTGATTCCTTGCTCATGATTTGTATGTCTGATTTCCAAAGCGCTATAAATATTTGTTTAATTTCCTCATAAACATTTATTTTCAACCCTGTATCTACATAACTAACAGTAATTATAGGGCCGACATTGTTTATTCTGCGGAGACCAAATTCAAAGATTGGATTAGGCCGTATGTTGGAGGACCCCGCTGTACCATTATTATGAGTGTACAGCGTCACTGTTGGAGATGGAAGGTTAGCAGTATTGCTTATTGAGATCATTTTCTATAATAAATAAGACAAGCCAAAGTCTAAATGATGGGTTATATTTGATGTGGTAAATCATTGGGTATATTCTAGGTGTCATCCAAATCATAATTATAGCAAAATAAATGCTCTCTATTCTGTCTTCTGAAAGTATTTCCTGAATAAAATCTCAGGATAAATGCTTGCTCCCTTTCCAATTTTAAATAGCACTTTCCTTAGGTAATGATCAAAAGTAAATAGAGGGAGATGTGAAGAACTTTGTTGCACTAAATTACTTGAAGTTCCCATAAGGTTGTGATTTAATATTAGAGAGCTCTGACAATAAGGGATTATTGTTTAAGCCGAGCCTATCAGCATTTCGCTCTTAGTAAGACAAATAGGAAAATGGAGGTACACAAATTTTCAATAACCCGAGCCTGGACCTACAGTGCCTGCTGGGAGTTGACATGATGCTCTTCCTGCCAGTGCTGCAGGGGGCAGGAAGGGGGGGGGGGGGGGGGTTGTCCAGGAGGACAGGGCCATGTAAACGCTGTGCGTGTGCCCAGGTAACAGCCCTCCACCACCCAGTCACCAGGGCCTCCCAGCAACCTTTTAGTGGGGATGTTGTGTTTGTTTCCTGAGGAAAGAGACACAGCAAACGTTACTTAAAATCATAGCATATTCAGGCCAGCGGAAGTTAACTGGATTGCACATGAGACCTGTGCTAATGTCATATGAAGGGCATTGGGATAAACAGGCACTTGTCTGTGCAGTGGGGGATAGGGATTGGAGGAGGGGGGGACTGGGGATGGGAGATAGCCAGGGCTCTTCCAGGCATATGGCCTCCCTAGTCAGTCACAGGCCTTCAGAACTCCTCTCTCTCCCCCCCTCTAACTTTCTGTCTCTCACCCATCCGCTATTTTACCCTCTACTCTGCACAACTTCTGGGCCTGTTTCCCTTTCATATTGTTTTGTATGAAGGCCAATGTGCTTCTTCATGATATTTTGTGTTCAGCTTGTGTGTTTTGAGACACAGTGGTGGTGAAGTTGCCATGGCTTTCATTAAGGCCGAGACTGAATGAAATATGGATGTGTAGAGAGTGAATTAGAGTGATGGAATGGGCCGCATATTGCCTTCCTGGCGCCTGGGCGATGCTGTCTTGGGGGCGTAAGCACTCAGACCCCTGGAACCCGAACCCTTTCTCAAAGCTCTGTGCATTCATCAGCAGCCCAGTGGAGAAGTTTGCCTCCTGTCCAATATTGATGTATATTGTGTTGTGGATTCTTGGCTTGGCTAAGGACAGGATGTGTCACAGAGGAATGGCACCTCACCATAAGTCTGTTGTAGACATTTCCTTAATCAAAGAATCGAAGGCAACACCAGTGACAGGAGGAGTCTGACCTTAAACAAAGCACTCTAACAAGTTTAATGTTAGTTTAACAAATCCATTATGTCTGTGACATTCAAAAACCAGCAGTGTTGGAACTGTAAATGCACTTTTAATGATTTTAATGAACAATGAGCCACTGAGACAGAAGTAGCAGTGTCATTAAATCCTTTGACGTGTTTGTTATGTATCACACAGAATACCAATATTGGCCAATAAGCAGAAATCCTAGTCTAGTGACGGATACAGAATATACATCATATTGAGCTCCAGAATGTAAGCACGATGATTAGTAAACACTATGAGCAGGACTCGCCATCTTAGCAAGTCACTTTGACCAATCCGTAAATGTACAGACATCAGCAAACTCAGTTTGGAATCAAGACAATTATGAATTACTAGGACTGTAGTGGGTTAAGGCGTCCGCATGCTTCCCATTCGAAACAGTTCGGAACACTTCGTGTATATATTATGACAACATTTGGTAAAGTTTTTGTACGTTTTGGATTTTGGCCCAAAAAAATTGGGGCTGTTCGTGCACGTAAAAAAAATGTCTCCAGGCAAGCCGAGGTCGGTAGCCGAAGTCTACGCCCCTTCGTTGGTGATTGATCAACAGCTAATAGCTATGGTATCTCAAGATGGACAAACAGTACTATTGCCGTTTTTTTCTCATTTTTCAAGCAAAGGTCTTTTAAGCTAATATGCTTGGACACTCGTCAGTCTAGCTGAGCTAGGTGCCAGCTGAACCAAAGCATGCTGAAGGCTTTAGGCCTTGTGCTCATGACTGCCTTCCACTGGAGAACAAAGCTGAGCACAATTAATAATGGGAACCAACCATGAAGAGAATCCACTCGAGTACTCCTTCAGTTAAGTTTAATCAACCTGTGACAGAACTATGCAGACAGCTGCTTCTCGGGGCTATTGGAATGTCAAATGAGAACACATTTTTGATCGGAGGTTGTATTTCTTAGGATTGGCTTCTCCTCCATTGCCTCATTATGCAAAACCGAGCTGTGATTTGTTTTCAGCCTTTTGTGTTTGTTTCAATCATTTACATGCTATTATAATCACAAGACCTACCCACATCGCATTCCCTAATACCTGTATTTTTATTTCTCTCTAACATAAAAATCTAGTGTGGTCATTAAACTCGTTGGACCGACTTTGAAAACAGACAGAGTACACATGGGGGGCCAGACTGAAGAGGGAAAAGCAAGATTAATTGAACAAACTAATGAGTAGTTCTTGTTTCCATGGGGGATATGCCAGTGAGATTGTTTGACAGTTTATCTGTGATAAATACATGCTTTAAGAGCTAATTAGCTTCCTGGCCCCCAGGGGAGGAGCGGTGGTTGGGTGTCCGCCTGTGTATGTTGCCACGGTATCTAGCAGCAGACACTAGTCCACTTCCTGTCCCCTCCCCATCTACCCCCCATCCCACCCCTGAACCCCCAACCACCCAGTGCCTTAGCCTCCCCATGGATCCACTCCCTAATCCAGCATCTCATTTCTGATTAAGACGGGGAGAGCTCAGGGCAACACCCCTCTCCAAACAGGAGAGAAGAGGCAAGGCACCAAAGCAGAGAAAGCTGTTCAACTAATCAAAACAAAATGACTGTGTATAGTACATATAGTAAGTACATGGTAGAAATGGAGATCCTTGGACCTTTCAACACTAGTCAAATTACGTCATGTTGGAAATGGCTCTGACTGCTCTTATGTTCTCATCCCATTGTGACCGGTGACCCCAACTTTGGCTCAGTAGGACCAGGTCAGTGTACCCTGCCCTGACCACTCTGTGTGACCAGCCTCACCTCCCCTTTCACCTGTGGTCTCTCCCACACTCAAGAGTTCCACCTCTTACATAAGTCCCTCAGAAACCAGCCCAGTCTGGAGAATGGAGCATGGAGCCAGGGGCAGACAGACACATAGCTCACCTGTGGTCCCTCCCACACTCCAGAGTCCCACCTCTTACATAAGTCCCTCAGAAACCAGCCCAGTCTGGAGAATGGAGCATGGAGCCAGGGGCAGACAGACACATAGCTCACCTGGAGTCCCTCCCACACTCCAGAGTCCCACCTCTTACATAAGTCCCTCAGAAACCAGCCCAGTCTGGAGAATGGAGCATGGAGCTAGGGGCAGACAGACACATAGCTCACCTGGAGTCCCTCCCACACTCCAGAGTCCCACCTCTTACATAAGTCCCTCAGAAACCAGCCCAGCCTGGAGAATGGAGCGTGGAGCCAGGGGCAGACAGACACATAGCTCACCTGGAGTCCCTCTCTCACCCCCTGTATAACATCACTGGGTGTCCTGCAGCCCTCCCTGCTGATATATGGCCCAAATACCTGACACTAACTGCCTTGGGCGCAGTAATAGGTCCGCTCATGGTCAAACCATATTTCATTCAAACATGTAAAACGGTCACCTGCACTAAGCATTTCACCTATCACACTGTACATGTCCCCCTCCCTCCTGGTCTTTTGCTGGAAGATGTATAGTACAGCTTGTCTTGATAAGAGGTATCTGGTGCTGCGACTGCGTTGGAGAGTCAGAGGTTGGCCCTATCTCAGTCTCAGAGGCGGAGTCCTCATCGCTGCATCTGTGTCCCTGTGGCAGCTAAGGCTCAATAGAATGAAGCCATCACTCAGGTTTGTTGTCCATGACTGCTTTTGCCCCGGTGGAGATCAGTGCAAGAGTCGGTGCACCCTGCAACGTTCATTACATAGAAAATTAAACTAAATCTATAGCGGTGATTGAAGTGTTTACAGACACCAGAAGCGACTGGGGCCCCGTTCCATTTGTCATTCGGCTTGAACAGCAACCGAAGCAGATAGGAGGATGTATGATGAAGACTACAGCATTGAGTTACTGAAAAAACCAAAACCTCTGTAATTCTACTACAAGACAACTCCACACTATTTCCTGAGCTCAAGGAATCCGCTCCTCGTGAAGATATGGCCCATTATCTAGAAGACCTCTGTCCTTGTGCCATGGTCAAATCACTAGATTGTGATTTTTTACATTTTTACACAATGACGGTGGTTTGGAGCAAGGACTTAAAGACTATAACTGGGTTGACAATACGCCGGAGAAGCAGAAAGGAGACAGAGCGATGATAATTATGCTGTTTCTGACATCTGTCACCTCGGAATGTCTTTCAACAAATGAGGAGGAATAAACAGAGAATGTTCTTCTCTTGTGAAGGAGTGTAATCCTCTTCCCTCACCATGCTTTCTTCCTCTCTTTAACAATGATAATTGCAGTTTTTGTTGGACGACTTTCAAGGATTTATCTATTTTTTTGTAGTAATAACTTTCTGCTTCTTGTAAACCCAAAAGTTGTGTGCTTTGTTGCTCACTGTAGTCATTGTTATTTTTCAATTTCTCATACTTTCTTTTGATATACTGAAAAGCTATAATTTGTAACATTTTGAGTTTATTTTTCCTACGTTTCCTACATTCCTCTTTCAGTTAAGCCTCTTTCAAAACCTTACAGTATGTCTAGGTTTTTTCAGTGTAGTCTTGCCTCTACATTACACATGGTGACATTGCTTTATCAATGTATCAAAATTCTCAATTTATAAAAATAATAATAACAGGCATCACAATTCAGCACCACACTGTCCCACATATCAAAAACAATTACATTTGTCCTCCGGACCTAAAATCAAAAGACAGTCCCTAAAACCACACCCTTGTTGTGCCAGGCTTTCAAAATGCCCGGTCCCTTTCAGGAAAATGCATGATTGACAGAGCTATATTCCCCTCCTTCAAAGGCCAGCCTTCATAACCAGGGTGGGTTTTTAATCTGGGCGCGCCACCTGTGAGGCCCGTCAGAACTTCACCCCACAGGGGCAGAGCTGGGCCTCATTACTGGCTCCCTGGTTGTGCCACAGTTCTCTAGTCTCTCTCTCTCTGCCTTCCTCTGCCACTTCACTCTACCTCGCAGGCATGGGACATAAATGAGAGTCGGCTGCTTGGTCCTCCCTATCACGCCATGGCCGCAATTTGTCATTTTTCACACGAGATGAAGCCTTTTATGAAGTGAAATGAGTTTCCCTAGAATGAAGCGCCACAAAAGCCCCGTGATTAATTTGCTTGTTAGGCTATTGCAGCTGTCACCTGTGGAAGACATCTGGACAGCAGATTGACTAATGCGGAGTGGGCCTGAAAAAATCTCTCTCTCTCTCTCTCTCTCTCTCTCTCTCTCTCTCTCTCGCTCTCTCTCTCTCTCTCTCTCAGTAACCTACCCTACAGTCAGCCTGACTTTCAGTGGGCTTTTAAAGGGACTACTGGCTGCTTGAAATTGTCCTTTTCTGAGGGGTAATTAATAAGCATTACTTGTGATTGACATGGTAATTATGGTAGTTGTATTAATGTGGCAATAAGAGGCTTTGAACAGGGAGGAGGGACAGTGAGCTGGCGAGGGGGCGGGCATTCAGTGTGAGGAGGGTCAGAGAGGCGGAGGGAGCTCAGTGACCTCACTTATATCTAATTGGCTGACTGATTATGACCACCATTTGACAGTGTTGTCATCCAAAATAATATGTCTAACTTAACACTGGTACTCATCTGGCTGTACAATACTGTAGATGTGAATTCTACATACAGTGCATATGTTTGTGTGTACAGTATTTGAAGGATACTGCTGTTCCTAGTCACAACATGCCTACAATACCCTTTGCAATCAGAGCCTGAAATTCATAAATTCAAACTCAAAAGGACAGTTTACAAATTAGTGCTGAGCGATTAACCAAAATGTTGACTAATTGACCAACGTTGGTTCAAATTGGAATTTGAATTCCATTTTGTATTTTTTTTCTTTCTGTGAGCTCAATGCGCAGATTCTCTAGAAATAAATCAGATCAAGCCCGAACTGTGTGATGTAGGATGGAGTTTTAGTTTCCAACAGGCCAATATTCTACATAGTTTAGCGGAGAAAACCTGGTAATTAACTGCAATGGCCATAATCCATTGTGAGCCTACTTGTCCGGTGTGAGTCAGACAGAAGACGAATGCACGATGGAGAGGGATAGAGATAGCATAGGCAGCAGAGATAAGAGATAAGAGATAAGATAATGACTAATATACACAACTGAAATATTTATTAAAGTAAAGTAATGTGAACAAATGATGGTTAATAAGTGATACGCAGTAATTCACTACCATCGTGAGACTTTTATTAATTGTTTTATTCTGTGTTGTTACAGCATTCAACCCACATAATGTATAGCGCATTTAGTAATCGAACAAAAACTGAACCGACTTCAAAAAGCGCTAATCGCTCAGCACTATTACAAATACATGTATCATATGTGTTTACAAGGTCCTTCAGTTGCAAAATCCCATCTGCAGTCCTTCAGGTTGGTTAGAAGGTTATTTCCCTGCAACAGAAATGGAATTTGTCATCTTTTTTTATTTTTATTTTATTTAACCTTTATTTAACTAGGCAAGTCAGATAAGAAAAAAATATTGTTTACAATGAGGGCCTACCAGAAGGCAAAAAGCCTCCTGCAGGGATGGGGATTGGGATTCAAAATGTAAAATAAAATAAAAAATATAGGACAAAACACGCATCCCTACAAGAGAGACACCACAACACTACATAAAGAGAGACCTAAGATGACAACATAGCATGGCAGCAACACATGAAAACACAGCATGGTAACAACAAAGCATGACAACAACATGGTAGCAACACAACATGGCAGCAGCACATGGTAGCAGCACAAAACATAGTACAAACATTATTGTGCACAGACAACAGCACAAAGGGCAAGAAGGTTGAGACAACAATACATCACACGAAGCAGCCACAACTGTCAGTAAGAGAGTCCATGACTGAGTCTTTGAATGAAGAGAGCAGTGTTGCAGTAAAATGTTCTCAAGCTAATTTGGTGATACACAAAGCATCAATAATGTCACTTCTTTTTTATACATCTCCCGTTTGGCATGTCTCTTGTGATGTAGATCACAGTAGCATTGACGGATGTGTTGACATGACAACTGCATCAGAGTTTTGAACGGCCTTCCCCCTTTTTGTTCCATGCTGGCTGAAGATCTAGCTAGCCAGTTACTAACACCAGACACAGATGAAGATCTAGCTAGCCAGTTACTAACACCAGACACAGATGAAGACCTAGCTAGCCAGTTACTAACACCAGACACAGATGAAGATCTAGCTAGCCAGTTACTAACACCAGACACAGATGAAGATCTAGCTAGCCAGTTACTAACACCAGACACAGATGAAGACCTAGCTAGCCAGTTACTAACACCAGACACAGATGAAGATCTAGCTAGCCAGTTACTAACACCAGACACAGATGAAGATCTAGCTAGTCAGTTACTAACACCAGACACAGATGAAGATCTAGCTAGTCAGTTACTAACACCAGACACAGATGAAGACCTAGCTAGCCAGTTACTAACACCAGACACAGATGAAGATCTAGCTAGCCAGTTACTAACACCAGACACAGATGAAGATCTAGCTAGTCAGTTACTAACACCAGACACAGATGAAGATCTAGCTAGTCAGTTACTAACACCAGACACAGATGAAGATCTAGCTAGCCAGTTACTAACACCAGACACAGATGAAGATCTAGCTAGTCAGTTACTAACACCAGACACAGATGAAGATCTAGCTAGCCAGTTACTAACACCAGACACAGATGAAGATCTAGCTAGCCAGTTACTAACACCAGACACAGATGAAGACCTAGCTAGCCAGTTACTAACACCAGACACAGATGAAGATCTAGCTAGCCAGTTACTAACACCAGACACAGATGAAGACCTAGCTAGTCAGTTACTAACACCAGACACAGATGAAGATCTAGCTAGCCAGTTACTAACACCAGACACAGATGAAGATCTAGCTAGCCAGTTACTAACACCAGACACAGATGAAGACCTAGCTAGCCAGTTACTAACACCAGACACAGATGAAGATCTAGCTAGCCAGTTACTAACACCAGACACAGATGAAGATCTAGCTAGCCAGTTACTAACACCAGACACAGATGAAGACCTAGCTAGCCAGTTACTAACACCAGACACAGATGAAGATCTAGCTAGCCAGTTACTAACACCAGACACAGATGAAGATCTAGCTAGTCAGTTACTAACACCAGACACAGATGAAGATCTAGCTAGCCAGTTACTAACACCAGACACAGATGAAGACCTAGCTAGCCAGTTACTAACACCAGACACAGATGAAGATCTAGCTAGCCAGTTACTAACACCAGACACAGATGAAGATCTAGCTAGTCAGTTACTAACACCAGACACAGATGAAGATCTAGCTAGTCAGTTACTAACACCAGACACAGATGAAGATCTAGCTAGCCAGTTACTAACACCAGACACAGATGAAGATCTAGCTAGTCAGTTACTAACACCAGACACAGATGAAGATCTAGCTAGCCAGTTACTAACACCAGACACAGATGAAGATCTAGCTAGCCAGTTACTAACACCAGACACAGATGAAGACCTAGCTAGCCAGTTACTAACACCAGACACAGATGAAGATCTAGCTAGCCAGTTACTAACACCAGACACAGATGAAGACCTAGCTAGCCAGTTACTAACACCAGACACAGATGAAGACCTAGCTAGCCAGTTACTAACACCAGACACAGATGAAGATCTAGCTAGCCAGTTACTAACACCAGACACAGATGAAAATCTAGCTAGCCAGTTACTAACACCAGACACAGATGAAGATCTAGCTAGCCAGTTACTAACACCAGACACAGATGAAGATCTAGCTAGCCAGTTACTAACACCAGACACCGATGAAGATCTAGCTAGCCAGTTACTAACACCAGACACAGATGAAGACCTAGCTAGCCAGTTACTAACACCAGACACAGATGAAGACCTAGCTAGCCAGTTACTAACACCAGACACAGATGAAGATCTAGCTAGCCAGTTACTAACACCAGACACAGATGAAGACCTAGCTAGCCAGTTACTAACACCAGACACAGATGAAGACCTAGCTAGCCAGTTACTAACACCAGACACAGATGAAGATCTAGCTAGCCAGTTACTAACACCAGACACAGATGAAGATCTAGCTAGCCAGTTACTAACACCAGACACAGATGAAGACCTAGCTAGCCAGTTACTAACACCAGACACAGATGAAGATCTAGCTAGCCAGTTACTAACACTAGACACAGATGAAGACCTAGCTAGCCAGTTACTAACACCAGACACAGATGAAGATCTAGCTAGTCAGTTACTAACACCAGACACAGATGAAGATCTAGCTATTCAGTTACTAACACCAGACACAGATGAAGATCTAGCTAGCCAGTTACTAACACCAGACACAGATGAAGACCTAGCTAGCCAGTTACTAACACCAGACACAGATGAAGATCTAGCTAGCCAGTTACTAACACCAGACACAGATGAAAGGGGAAACATATAAGTATCTTTGCCATAGATGAATAAGGTAACGTTTTAATTATATTTGCTGACACCCTACAGTAAAATTTGTCCACCAGAAGAGTAGTTACAGTATCTGGCTATATAAACCACGCCCTTCTGCAAACACGCCTTCTCCGATGTTGGTTACAAGGCGGTACTTATTTAAATTAGGTAAGAGAATATCATGTTACCATTGGTGTATTAAAACGAGAGAGTTATGTCACCCTATCCCCTTAATAACCCCACATCCTGAATGTGGCACAGGGGAGGGGACTAGTAACTTTATGATCAACCTTTATCAGTATAGAAGCCGTTTTTTGTAACTTGATCATCATACTTTGATCTGGCTTCATCCAAATATCATCCAAATTCATGAAAAACATGATTTTGACTATTCATGACCTTTAAACTACCAGTTTACTGAAATTATATTTTATTGCTCAGAATACAACCTGATACAATACTATAACGAGGGAAGCAATATGTTGCACTTTGAATACTGCATGGTATACACAAAATCTCTTCAAGAATGAACCCTTCAGCCCTGGGTGTGTTTAAAAGGGGCAAGGGCGAGTTTTGTTCTGAGAGTAGCACCGTCCAGAGTGCTGGGGCCAGGAAAGGCAGTCGTGATGAGATGTTATGCTGAGTGCAGACCCATGCTTAATTTTTAATTATTAAGGAATTAGATGGTAGCATTTATTTACATGTCCTGTGTAATCAGGAAACTGTTCTGAGAAGGCTGAGGCCTTCTGAGAACGCTGAGGCATAACTGGGAGCTAGTGACATCAAAAACGCAACACAATACTCTCACATTCACATACCTCACATTTGATCAGGCTGTTTTGGAATATAGATAGGCAAAGCATTGAACAGGTCCCATCATAATACGGCTGGTTATTGCCGTGACCATGTCCTGTCTTTACAAAACATAAACAAAAAACATTAAATTCCTGAGAGAGAGAGGTGGTGTCAGAGGAGGAGAGGGAAGGAGAAAAGGAGAGTGGGAAGGGGATTTATAAAATGAACAGCCTTAATCTAACCTGCTAACACTCTACATGAAAGCTGCAATAACAACATGACTGAATGACGAACGTAAATGCTTAAAATCATACACAGACGTCTGCATTTCTTTCCCCAAATCAATGTGCAGTTAAAGGACACATTCTGCACAGATGGGCCCATTTGAGATTAAAATAATTATTGAGGAGGCGTGAATTACTCTGGGCATCGATCACAGGAGCACAGGGCTTTTTGTGCTCACGGTGATAGTCTGAGTAAACCAGCCCTTCCAACCAATCACAAAGCAGCATGATTGTCAATGGGATGAGGTGCAGGGGGTCTTTATCTAGACAGGCTGATGATCAGACCTCTGAAAGGAGTCATATTCCATGGAGCTATTACAGTAAATGGAAATATGTGCTTTGTCCTGTTGTCTAGCTGATGTGTTCTGTAAAGTTGTATTTGTTGAAGTTTGTGAGGATCTCTGGCACCAGTGCAAACATATTTAGGGATGTGCCTTTCACACACTCTTGACAAAAGCCAATGTCCTACTCTTCTCTCCCTACTGTGTTAGTCCCAGTGACCAGCTATAGAGCATGGCCTAATCATCAAGTCACAGCACACAGCAGCCCTGCTCACTGAGACACACTCACAGGGGGAATCACGGGCCCTATACACAGTGTACAGGATACTTAACTTCTTGCGTAAACTTCTGTGACATCCCTGCAGCAATATCCTCAAAGTCATTTTAGAACAGAGGCTTGGCAGACTAATCTGGCCCCTTCCAGACACTTACCAAAGGGATTCTTTCTCCTAAGACCTCAGATCCCAGCATCTCCTCACCTCTCTGCCCTGATGTCGGTCCTCTCATAGCGGCCCCAACAAACCAACCAACACCACAAAAACACCACAACACATTACTGCAGCCGGCGTCAGCGAGTGTTTTTAAGATCAAAAGCAAAAGGTTAGATTAGAAGCAGCTAGCTACACACCCCCTGACTAAGAGGGTATGTTGGCTGTCGCCGGGCTATTTCAATAATCCCCAACATGTATGTTTAATGGCGAGGGCCCAACAGGAAATGATTGGCAAATGAAATGAAGCAGTGGGTTATTACGCACCTCTCTGGTGTCAGCCCAGGACTTCCCACCATTCCTTGTATTGTAAGTCATTTCTTCGGCCAGAGTGGAGCAGAATTTAATGTTTCCATTCCCCCAGTCCTGTTCTGCATGATAAATTGCTTTAATAAACATATCCTGGGTAATAATATAGTAATAATAAGCCTACCAGTCACCTTATATCACTGCAGTTAAATTTTCCCATCCGCCAACATTGGTTACAATGACAATTACATGGGAGCCAATCCTTAGCAAGCCAAACACAATAGACAGATTTAATATAGTTTGTAAATATGATTAGTGTGCTGTTGTATTATTGGTGTGTAGTATTTACATTTCTCTCCGGGGTTATTCACAATACAGATCAACATTAAATAAAGCTCTGTTTTTCCCTTCCTGCTTCCCTTTGTTCTTTCAGTATGCCTCGCTTCACAACTTAATGAAAAACAATGCTGACCGTTAATATTCCACGGATCAATCACCATTTTTAATTTTGAGGATAAATGTGCAGTTGTGAAACCCTCAAAGGTCTCTCCCCCATTGTGTGTGTGTGTGTGTGTGTGTGTGCGTGTGTGTGTGTGTGTAAGCTCACACCTGTGTTATTGTGTGTGGGTGTAGGTCTCTGTTACTGGAAGAGGGAGAGAATGTGTTCATGAAATGGCTGCTGGTTATTTGCATGGGGTAATTTCATGCTACATTTCAATTATTGCCTAGATTTGTTTTTAGTTCCTCAAGTCATTTGGTTCTACCTACAATTCAAGAAAAAATATAACATTTCCGACCAGTGTAGTGTGCACTTTTGGCTCAGTGGAGGAAGTTGTTTGGGACTTACAACATCCCACTCCAGCCTCTCGCTTAATGAAAAACAGTGTGGAGATTGGTGAAGTCAATTAATGCTGCAGCAATACATTTAACACATTCAGCTGTGAGAGCCAACAGAGGGACCAATTTAACAGCCCTTTGATACACCAATACACCCTGACCACTACCAAATGAATAAAATAAACTTGGCCACAAGATACTGTAGAAAAACATCAGCTCCGTTCAATATGTTTGGGAGAATTCACTGAGTCAAGTTCTAATTATTTGTAGCTTTCAAAAGCAGCTTTGAAAACTTTTAGGAGTGTTAATAAATAAAATATATACCGTTATACTGGAGAAAACAATTACCCTAGGAAAACATCAGTCCAATCAAGATGGGTTGACCCCACAAATGGGTTGAAGGCTAGGTGTAATATGAATTTCAGCACCCTGACAGTCTACCTAAAGCGTGATAAAAAAAAGATTGCTGGTGTAACATTGGTAATACTAATATTAGTCTCCTTGCTTCTGTCGGGTAGATTCCAGTAGATTAGAAATAACTTGTTCTGTCTGCCTGTCAAGCCATCATTCAGAGCAGTAAAAAAGGCCCATTGTATATGTGTACACAGGTAATTAGTACATGGAACTGTTGAATCTCATCTGGTTCTACTGTTCAAGCAGTGACTCCATCTTTCCCCCCTTGTAACCCCTGGAAGCTTTGGTTGAGTGTCGATGTTGTGGAGAATGAATAGGATTATGTTTGTGGGTGTCGTATCGCCTGTTCCATATCACAGCCAGTCTGCGTGTCATTCTCACTTCCCCTTTCTGTCACAATTAAAAGCAGTGGTCCTAATCTTCCCTCTAATCATAAGCGAATGGGTATTGTTAGAAATAAAGACACCAGTGCAATATATTTATTGTATGTAATAGTACATCCTAGCCATAATTGAAAGACACTGGCATTGCAAGAGTTAGGAACGTTATGCCCGAGCCTCCTAGATTGCCCAAGACATGTATGATGACATTACTGTGTCTGCTACTATTATTGCCCTGGATACAATATGAGGACTTGACTGTTTTATAGCAGCGGACTTTGCCTTTGAACATCAGTCCTGTCTGGAGGAACAGCGATGGCCCTGTGATGGGCCTGATCACTGGGAGACAGGAGGAGTGTGACGGCTAGTGCCTGGCCTGTCACCTCTCAAACCCACACCACTAATTGTTGTCAAGCATCGCCACGATCCTGCCGGGCACACTCAACCAGCCTAATAGAAAAAGGGCACAGCTTTTCGCCTCTCATTTGGACGGGGTCTTTTTAACCTTGCTACCGCCCGTCTTCAGTGGCACTTCCAAACCCCCCACCCACCTACCCACCCAAGCACCACAGTGACATGAAAGGGCCACATGCACCGCCTGCCTGTGTGCCATTGACAGTTTAATGAAATATTTATTTAAGATATAAAAAAACATGTATTCCTCCTCGGCACTGGTTACCGAGAACATTGGCTTCTGAAGCACCTCTCTGCTGCCACCGGAGCCTGGCCCTCCAGTGAGTCAATTAGGAGGGCTTATAAATGTCTGCTGCGGCTCCTCTGCTGCCTTTCTTTAAGGCTCTGCCCGGGCCCCGGCCCTCATTCTTCATCTCGCGCTCTCTTCATCCGCTTGCTGGATGGTGAAAACATGAAAACAGAGAAGGCCACAGCTCTTTAACCTGGACATGAAACCGAAGTCGAGATTCACATTTGGAGGTTTTCAGCCATCGATTCTGCAGAAAAGACATAGCCAGATCTCCAGCAGGACTCCCATGCTCTGTAAACTAGATAGGTGCCTTGATTATCTAGCCTCTCATAAAATAAATTGCTTGCCTTATTTGTCCCACAGGACTGATCACATTTTTACTGACTGTGATAATATTTGAGTTGGCATTAGGGTTTATATGCTTCCAATGATTTTGGCTTGCATCAACAAAGCCGTCTAAAGGATGAATGAGCTTTTCAAATAAATTCATATTTCCATAATTGTATTTTATGCTTGTTGCCCAGTGTTGGCTTGGTGACCATTTTTATTGCCTATTTTTTTTCCTCTCCAATTTCCAAAACAAATCTGGAAAGTATGATTAATATCTCTGAAGTTATTTTTCATTTAGTTTTTCTTCTGTTCTACATGGAAACATGTTGCGGTTAACCACATTATCTAGCAGAATGCCGACTGGAGGGGATGTCAGTGTAACTTGATGTGTTGTTCCAAATGGGAGAGTATTGGATTTCCAAAGAAGCCTAATACGGGGCTCTGCACATCTGCCAAAAAAGTCATGCTTTTTTTCTTTCTTGCTAATTTTTCAGCAGCTGCCTTCTTGGAAACCCATCCTGGCCCACTAGTCTGACAACGAGAGTGGCATCTTCTACCCACTGACTTGCCTAAGACCAGAACATACTGTAGCTGAACACACAGAATGTTCTACTAAAGACTGTAGGGGCCTATAGTCAGAGTCATCAGAGGATTTATTGGTTGACTTTGCTGCCATCTAACAGTGGGTTGGCTGAGGACATTGCAGGTGACAGAGACTGGGTATTATGGATCCACAGTTAGCCTCATTAGATCAGAACTAATATTGGTCATGGAAAGTTGGATATGGGCTCTACGGAGCATCACTGTAGTAATTGCACCAGCACACTGCCAGAGGGATTTTGTAACAGCTCCCCTCATATGGAAGCCCCCCTCAGTAAGATAATATCAGCTAAGGTAATATATAACTGAGGTGTGGAGAGAGTTGGACAGTGGAAGAGGCTGAGTGCTGTGTGCCAAACCTGACCAGCAGTGTGACATCATCAAGATCCACAGTGTAATTACCCAGTTCTTTCATTAGAAGGAAGATACACTGAACGCCTCTAGTTTAATCTGCTGGACTTTACTCTCAACATCTTGACATTCATGAAAAGAGCAGGGGGATAAAGGCTTTAGAGGCCTCCCTGAAGGACTGGCGTCGGGATGGAGAACCAGGGAGACGAGGGGGAAGTGTGGGTGGAGGAGGTGGGGTAGTAGCTCCTTGAGGTGTTGGAGAACACCTCAGCTCCCTCAGCCAGTCGTCTCTCCGTGATATCCTCCTCACGGAGGAGTGTGGAGGACCAGTGCGTCTATGTGACACTCTTCATCTCTCTGCCTCTAGAACCCAGGGCAGCCCCCTGTAGTGCTGTTGTGACGAGGGCCCTCTCTGTCGAGTCAAACAAGCTGTGCCCCTTGTGCTCTCTCCAACATGGTTGGAATGTTTTCCTGTTAGTTTAAGACTCGTCTCAACTAATTAATATTTTTGCTTATAGCGGTTGCAGCTCCCATGAGAGTCCCCTTAATTAATCATTTATAAATCTACACAGCCTCATAGTTTATTAGTCTCTGCCTTTGGCACTGGCTGGCTGCATTGGGAAACCGCAAATGATTAGTTACAGGAATGAAAGCTTTTTTTTCCTCCTCTCCCTCCCTTGTTTCCAACTGATTAGGGCCTCACACAAAGAGGCATTTCCATGGCCCGGCGCTGCACTTTCATTCATTTTAAGCGCCTGACACATTGTTCAATCTCTCCCCTCTGCTGCTACACTGCCCAGTCTCTGTGCCCATGTTTTGACTCAGCCGTGGTGGTCAGCGCGGAATGCCATGGTCAGAACAAAGGGCCTGGCAACAGGCACGTGAGAGGGAAATCAGAACCACTGAATGAGAGCACTTGACCCTACCTGGCACCCAGGTCGGGGCTACCGAGGAGAAGGTGGTTTCTGTCCATCCCGCCGAGGCCATGTTGGAGCTACGGGGGTGAAATCCATCCACGATTAATTCCGCCCTGACACACAGTGCTAAAGCTGTCTGGCTTTTATTGGAAAAGAGGCAGTATTTCCATCAGTTTAGCAAAAAAAAATATTAATTGAATCAACTAGAAGCAGGTTTTCATAATGTCTTAGCGCTCTCAGAGAAGGACGCTTTGTGCAACAGGGTTCCTCCATCCAATTATACCGTCACTGGCTCCCACACACCGGCCTCACACTGTTCTCCATTCCATCTTATCACTGCGTTTTCCCCTTTCTTATCATCAAAGAGGCTGCACTTTACTATGGAGCAGTAAATTAAAGCCAGCAATAAGTCTGTCTTCCTAAAGAGATAGACTAATGAAGTTATGAGGGACACACTGTGCAGCTTTGGATTGTGTGCCAAATGGTGCCATACTTAATTTTAAACACCGTAGCCCAATCACATTTCCACTGCGTCCAGGTAACTTTGATGTGTTGAGAGAGTGGGTGCTGCTGGGAGTCATGTGATCCATGTTGACAGATGAGGGCAGGAGCATCTTCAGGCACTCTTTAGCTGTAGACCTGAGACAACAATAACCAGAGAGAGAGAGAGAAGTCCTCACAGGCAAGATAGTTAGACTGCATTCATCTGAGCCTGGGACAAGAGTGTTGTGCAAACATGAGCATAGCTCGAATTGTCTACACAACAAGAACCTATAGCTTTTATTGAAATTAATCTCAATTTCCCCTTTTTCTATTACCGAGGGGTCGATTACAGATTCACAAGAGACACAATGAATCAGGGGGGAGGAAGAGGAGGAGGAGGGGGACAGGGACCGGTTTTAGCTGCCTTGGGTTCTGTGTTCATTACCTTGCACACATCTTCTTCCTCATACCACTCCATTGGTTACTGTGGAAACAACATACAGATGGGTCTGGTCCTTACATAACCATCACCCCATTCCCTATATAGTCCTACAGTTGAAGTCGGAAGTTTACATACACTTAGGTTATTAAAGTCATTAAAACTCATTTTTCAACTACTCCTCAAATTTCTTGTTAACAAACTATAGTTTTGGCAAGTCGGTTAGGACATCTACTTTGTGCATGACACAATACATTTTTCCAACAATTGTTTACAGACAGATATTTCACTTATAATTCACTGTATCACAATTCCAGTGTGTCAGAAGTTTACATACACTAAGTTGACTGTGCCATTAAACAGCTTGGAACATTGCAGGAAATGATGTCATGGCTATAGAAGCCTCTGATAGGCTAATTGACATAATTTGAGTCAACTGGAAGTGTACCTGTGGATGTAATTCAAGGCCTACCTTCAAACTTAGTGCCTCTTTGCTTGACATCATGGGAAAATCCAAATAAATCAGCCAAGACCTGATTGTAGACCTCTGATTGTAGTCTGGTTCATCCATGGGAGTAATTTCCAAATGCCTGAAGGTACCACGTTCATCTGTGCAAACAATAGTATGCAAGTATAAACACCATGGGACCACGCAGCCGTCATACCACTCAGGAAGGCGACACGTTCTGTCTCCTAGAGATGAACATACTTTGGTGAGAGAAGTGCAAATCAATCCCAGGACAACAGCAAAGGACCCTGTGAAGATGCTGGAGGAAACAGGTACAAAAGTATCTTTCTCCACAGTAAAACGAGTCCTACATCGACATAACCTGAAAGGCCGCTCAACAAGGAAGAAGCCACTACTCTAAAACCACCATAAAAAAAGATGGTTTGCAACTGCACATGGGACATAGATCGTACTTTTTGGAGAAATGTCTATGGTCTGACGAAACAAAAATAGAATTGTTTGGCCATAATGACCAACGTTATGTTAGGAGGAAAAAGGGGGAGGCTTGGAAGCCGTAGAACACCATCCCAACCGTGAAGCACAGGGGTGGCAGCATCATGTTGTGGGGGTGCTTTGCTGCAGGAGGGACTGGTGCACTTCACAAAATAGATGGCATCATGAGGCAGGAGAATTATGTGGATATATTGAAGCAACATCTCAAGACATCAGTCAGGAAGTTAAAACTTGGTCGCAAATAGGTCTTCCAAATGGACAATGACCCCAAGCATACTTCCAAAGTTGTGGCAAAATGGCTTAAGGACAACAAAGTCAAGGTATTGGAGTGGCCATCACAAAGCCCTGACCTCAATCATATAGAACATTTGTGGGCAGAACTGAAAACCGTGTGCGAGCAAGGGGGCCTAAAAACCTGACTCAGTTACACCAGCTCTGTCAGGAGGAACGGGCCAAAATTCACCCAACTTATTGTGGGAAGCTTGTGGAAGGATACCCGATTCGTTTGACCCAAGTTAAACAATTTAAAGGCAATGCTACCAAATACTAATTGAGTGTACAGTATGTACACTTCTGACCCACTGGGAATGTGATGAAAGAAATAAAAGCTGAAGTTAATCATTCTCTCAACTATTATTCTGACATTTTACATTCTTAAAATAGAGTGCTGATCCTAACTGACCTAAGACTTGGATTAAATGTCAGGAATTTTCAGAAACTGAGTTTAAATGTATTTGGCTAAGGTGTAAACTTCCGACTTCAGCTGTATATATAGTCCTATGGGCCATGGTCAAAGGTAGTGCAACTGTATGGATAATAAGGTACCATTTGGGGCTCTGCCCTAGATTCTTCAATGTCTCTTCGTCATGACACAGGACATGTACAGGAAATAGTACATGTTTGAAAATGGTCAAAGTGGAGGAAACACGTAACTCTTTGCAGAATTCTCTGTGTGCTAACGTGTTGTGTGTGGGGGGACATGGCCTAATAGCTAGAAGTACCACATAGTGAGTGTTGGCTGGTGATTTGGGTGTTATGTGTGTATTCACACCCAGGGTTTGTCATATTGTTGAGACGACCAGAGCAGTAACCTGATCCTCTCTGGTGAGTTTCCAAACACCAACATCTCCCTCCTCACACTGTTTTCCCTGGCAGCCCACAGACAATATAATACCCACCACCACTCCATAAATCTCAGGTCATAAAGATTGGTGAGAGCTCGGATTAGATTTGAATTTTACTCTGCCATTGTTGTGGGTTAAAAAAATGAAAGTAACTTGGAAATATTGTGTTGCTTCCAGCTGGAATGTATAAGACCCATGCCTGGGGGATTTAAAAAAATCTGTATTGTTGTTTTAATTAGATTGTATTTCTCATAATTGAACTACACAGACATCAGACCTCAGCACACAGCTAAAGTAAGTAAAAAAGGAACATCCACTGAAGTTCTCTTCTGTTTCCCTTTCTCTGTATTTCTCACTCTCTACACTCTACACCTTACTCTGTACACCTTTCTCTCTCTCTCCCTCCTTCCTCTCTCTTTCTCTCTCTCTCCCTCCTCTCTCTTTCTCTCTCTCCCTCCCTCCTCTCTCATTCTCTCTCTCTCCCTCCCTCCCTCCTCTCTCTTTCTCTCTCTCTCTCCCTCCCTCCCTCCTCTCTCTTTCTCTCTCTCCCTCCCTGCTCTCTCCTTCTCTCTCTCTCTCCCTCCCTCCTCTCTCTCTCTTTCTCTCTCTCCCTCCCTGCTCTCTCCTTCTCTCTCTCTCTCCCTCCCTCCTCTCTCTGTCTTTCTCTCTCTCCCTCCCTGCTCTCTCCTTCTCTCTCTCTCTCTCCCTCCCTCCTCTCTCTCTCTCTTTCTCTCTCTCTCTCTCCCTCCCTCCCTCCCTCCTCTCTCTCTCTCTCTCTCTCTCTCTCTCTCTCTCTCTCTCTCTCTCTCTCTCTCCCTCCCTCCTCTCTCCTTCTCTCTCTCTCCCTCCCTCCTCTCTCTTTCTCTCTCCCTCCCTCCTCTCTCTTTCTCTCTCCCTCCCTCCTCTCTCCTTCTCTCTCTCTCCCTCCCTCCTCTCTCTTTCTCTCTCCCTCCATCCTCTCTCTTTCTCTCTCTCTCCCTCCCTCCTCCCTCTCTCTCTCTCCCTCCCTCCTCTCTCTTTCTCTCTCTCTCCCTCCCTCTGCTCTCTCTCTCCCTCCCTCCTCTCTCTTTCTCTCTCTCTCCCTCCCTCCTCTCTCTCTCTCTCTCTCCCTCCCTCCCTCCCTCCTCTCTCTTTCTCTCTCCCTCCCTCCTCTCTCTTTCTCTCTCTCTTTCTCTCTCTCTCTCTCCCTCCCTCCCTCCTCTTTCTTTCTCTCTCTCTCTCTCTCTCTCTCCCTCCCTCCTCTCTTGTTCTCTCTCCCTCCCTCTTCTCTCTTTCTCTCTCTCTCCCTCCCTCTTCTCTCTCCCTCCCTCTTCTCTCTTTCTCTCTCTCTCCCTCCCTCTTCTCTCTCTCTCCCTCCTCTCTCTTTCCATCTCTCTGTCTCTTTGTTGAACACCTAAATTAAAACAGGTGAAATATCTATTTTATGAACAGCCCTGGAAAGTACAGGGAGGCTTGTTGCACTTGATTTGTTTGTGTAATAATGAAACTGCTATCACTCAGTGAGCTATTTGGTTGGGAAATTGCTGCACAGCAAACCTGCCGCATTAGAGGCCATAATGTGTTTTGGGGAGATATACTGTATGTGTGTGTTGTCACACTGAGATTGCATGTTAGAACACAGATAGCTTGAGCACTGCACAGAAAATAAAACAAAGAAAATAGCTGTAAATAAAATTACAATTTGATAGTCATGTGATGATTGTTCTGTAACAATGTCAGATTGCTGAAACCCATGTTATAGGTACAGTGTATCATCTCTTATATCAGGTATATTGTGCGTCTCTGATATGTAATTAAAGTGTTAGCTGGTCATTTCCAAACCTGTTGAAGACTGGACTTCCTCTGTTGACTCATTATTTTTCCTCCATCATTTCTCTGTCTCATATACCCACCATTTCACCTCATATTCTCTGAGCGGTAGTTTACATGCCCTGCCATCTCTCTCATTGAACAGGGAGGAAACAAAAAATTATGTTTATGAATGTGGAATTGATGGATTCATCTTCTGTGGGCGAGCTGATTTTAAAGGTGGCTTAAGTCTATTACAGGGATGCATTGTGATGGAGGCTAGTGGGGAGGCCTGGAAGGGCTAGGGAGGTGAACAGAGTCAGTGGCTAGTGGGGAGGGCTGGGGAGGTGAACAGAGACAGTGGCTATAGAGAAGGGCTGGGGAGGTCACCAGAGACCGTGGCTAGTCTGGTGGGCTGGGAAGGTGAACAGAGACAGTGGCTAGGGGAGGGCTGGGGAGGTGAACAGAGAGGATGGCTAGTGGGGAGGGCTGGGAGGTCAAAAGAGACTATTCTGAGGGGAAAAGGGGGGAATCAGCTCAATATTGGGAAGGTGTTCCTAACGTTTGATATACTCAGTGTATAGCCTCTGTAGGCAGGCCGTAGGACACCTACAGTGACACATGTAGGTAGCAATAGATAACTTTCATGTAACAGAGTATACCACATACAGTATGTGAACCCCCAAAACGCCATTTTCTCTATTACTGAAAGAGAAGGTGACTATAAGGGATAGGTGCTGCTGTATGGTGTGGTGATTGTGACAGAGTGGAGAGAAACTTTTAAAGGCTGGATTTGTGACAGGAGGTCTGGCGCTCCAGTCCTTATCCGTTCTAATAGAATCCTGATTGTTCCACTCAGAGATGAGTGTCAGGCTGATGAAGTGATCAGGATTCAGGCCTCTTCAGGTACACCGGCCATTTCCTCTAGCCCTGCTCATAAGGGAGACATAGCCCTGTGTTTTCCTTCCTTTTTTTGTCTCTGCCAAGGAAAGGACCTGGGCGCCTCAGAGTAGGAATGCAGATCTAGGGACAGTTTTGCCTTTTAGATTATAATGAATATGATTATATGGAAAGGGGGGACCTGATCCCACATCAGCACTCCTGCTTTTAAATGCTTTATGAATACAGGCCCTGTACTGTATTTGTTGTCTGTGTATGAAATGATTGATGGAGCTCAGATCTTCATTGACTACAATGATAGGAGTTTCAGACTGGCTACAGTAGGAGTATGCCTTTAAGAATAAACTTGAATCATCTCCCCACTCATATTGAAATTCTTGCAAGGCATATTTCCCCGTAGCGCAATATATATATTTTTATATCATTGTTAATGTTTTTGTCTGGCATTCCTGCTAAAAGACTGTGCTAACATATCTCATGTACTGCGTTTTGGCACATATCCTATACTGTCTATTGTAGCGAGCACAACAGATCCTCATACAGCATCAACAACAGCCTTTGATGTTGTATAACATTGACTGTGGGATATTGGATGTGGAATGGACATTGTCTTGCTCTGAAGAGAAAAAGTAATCTCCCTTGGTTATTGGAATTATTGTCACAAATGAATATTTCCCGACTCCACCTCCATCTCACTATAATTCAAACGTTATATCATGATGAAAGATGAATCAATACTTGAGATACTAAATTATGCATTTCTAAGGATATTGGACCATTTGGAACTGAGAGCCACTGCATGTAAAACAGGGTCTTTCTATACATGATTGAACAGTGTTGTGGAACTATCACAGGCTGTTACTGGAAAACCAGGCCATTTGGAAAATGGGTTCTATTAGTGACCTTGGTTGAAAGAATCACACATTATCTCCATCTGAACCAATGTATATTCCCATCACGAGGACAAAGAGAAATGTGTTGGTCGTATTCCCTAACAAAGCCATCCTCCCAGACACGGCTTGCATGCAGACAAATAGTATGATGTCACCGAATATGAGTAAGAGCAGCAAATCCTCCGTGACGCTAGAAAGAGTCTGGTCACCTTGTAAAAGACAATCGCCTGGGCTTCATATTAAATCAAATGCATCATAAAATGACTTGGCAGATCGTCCACTTAGTAAGAACCAGGCAAGCCCCAACTTTAAAGCTGTTTACCCACCTGACTATGTAACGCGGCGATTTGGCCACTATGTCCAGATTGAACATGCTGGTCATTTATGAACATTTGAACATCTTGGCCATGTTCTGTTATAATCTCCACCCGGCACAGCCAGAAGAGGACTGGCCACCCCACATAGCCACGCTCAAGGTCCTAAACGATATCTTAACCGCCATCGATAAGAAACATTACTGTGCAGCCGTATTCATTGATCTGGCCAAGGCTTTCGACTCTGTCAATCACCATATCCTCATCGGCAGACTCGACAGCCTTGGTTTCTCAAATGATTGCCTCGCCTGGTTCACCAACTACTTCTCTGATAGAGTTCAGTGTGTCAAATCGGAGGGTCTGCTGTCCGGACCTCTGGCAGTCTCTATGGGGGTGCCACAGGGTTCAATTCTTGGACCGACTCTCTTCTCTGTATACATCAATGAGGTCGCTCTTGCTGCTGGTGAGTCCCTGATCCACCTCTACGCAGACGACACCATTCTGTATACTTCCGGCCCTTCTTTGGACACTGTGTTAACAACCCTCCAGGCAAGCTTCAATGCCATACAACTCTCCTTCCGTGGCCTCCAATTGCTCTTAAATACAAGTAAAACTAAATGCATGCTCTTCAACCGATCGCTACCTGCACCTACCCGCCTGTCCAACATCACTACTCTGGACGGCTCTGACTTAGAATACGTGGACAACTACAAATACTTAGGTGTCTGGTTAGACTGTAAACTCTCCTTCCAGACCCATATCAAACATCTCCAATCCAAAGTTAAATCTAGAATTGGCTTCCTATTTCGCAACAAAGCATCCTTCACTCATGCTGCCAAACATACCCTTGTAAAACTGACCATCCTACCAATCCTCGACTTTGGCGATGTCATTTACAAAATAGCCTCCAATACCCTACTCAACAAATTGGATGCAGTCTATCACAGTGCAATCCGTTTTATCACCAAAGCCCCATATACTACCCACCATTGCGACCTGTACGCTCTCGTTGGCTGGCCCTCGCTTCATACTCGTCGCCAAACCCACTGGCTCCATGTCATCTACAAGACCCTGCTAGGTAAAGTCCCCCCTTATCTCAGCTCGCTGGTCACCATAGCATCTCCCACCTGTAGCACACGCTCCAGCAGGTATATCTCTCTAGTCACCCCCAAAACCAATTCTTTCTTTGGCCGCCTCTCCTTCCAGTTCTCTGCTGCCAATGACTGGAACGAACTACAAAAATCTCTGAAACTGGAAACACTTATCTCCCTCACTAGCTTTAAGCACCAACTGTCAGAGCAGCTCACAGATTACTGCACCTGTACATAGCCCACCTATAATTTAGCCCAAACAACTACCTCTTTCCCAACTGTATTTAATTTTAATTAATTTATTTATTTTGCTCCTTTGCACCCCATTATTTTTTATTTCTACTTTGCACATTCTTCCATTGCAAAACTACCATTCCAGTATTTTACTTGCTATATTGTATTTACTTTGCCATCATGGCCTTTTTTGCCTTTACCTCCCTTCTCACCTCATTTGCTCACATTGTATATAGACTTGTTTATACTGCATTATTGACTGTATGTTTGTTTTTACTCCATGTGTAACTCTGTGTCGTTTTATCTGTCGAACTGCTTTGCTTTATCTTGGCCAGGTCGCAATTGTAAATGAGAACTTGTTCTCAACTTGCCTACCTGGTTAAATAAAGGTAAAATAAAATAAAATAAATAAATAGCCTGGTTCCTCTCTAGGTTTCTTCCTAGGTATTGGCCTTTCTAGGGAGGTTTTCCTAGCCACCGTGCTTCTACACCTGCATTGCTTGCTGTTTGGGGTTTTAGGCTGGGTTTCTGTACAGCACTTAGAGATATCAGCTGATGTACGAAGGGCTATATAAATACATTTGATTTGATTTTGATTTGAACTGGAAAATGACTTGCTAATCTGTTTAGTTATTTGGAGTAATTGGGTCTGGTGCCGGTGAGGTGGATTTCCTTGACTGTTGAAAGTGTCTGCTAGTAGTCCTTTCCCAGCTCCTTGGTATAATTACTCTGACAGAGCTGTGGCCACAGGGCCTGCGAGGAGGGCTGCTTTTTAAACTGTAAATTATGAAGGATTAGCATTTATGAATTTTAAATCAGGACTGTGGTAGGAGACACTAAAGCTTCTTAGTGATTGCAAACGGCAGCGTCTGAGCAGGCGGCTTTGCTGTATACCCTCTACCTTCCAGTCAGTGTGTGTGTGTGTGTGTGTGTGTGTGTGTGTGTGTGTATGTGTGTGTGTGTGTGTGTGTGTGTGTGTGTGTGTGTGTGTGTGTGTGTTTGCGTGTGTGTGTTAGATGTTTATTAATACGCTCTACCTCATAGACACAAAGTGTTCACTGGACTCCCAGCATCAATGTTAAACGAATAAGGAGCTGACATGTTAATATCAGGCCCATCAGAGATACTGTATGTGCTAGGGGATGTGTGTGAGGGGATGTGTGTGAGAGGACGTGACATGTGTTAGCCAGCTACTGGGTGACTCTCCCTCCCTCTAAGGCTGGGGCTCTGCCTGCCTCTCACTGGAGTGGCATACCATACAGAATATCAAATGAGTGATTATGTTAATGTTGGAGTTGATCCATGCTAAATTATGCATAATGGATTGATGTGACAAAGTCATTAATTAGACGGATATCAACATTAAAAAGTGTGACGCAGTGCAATATTCTATTTTTTTATGAAGAATTAGTAAAATTATGTCGACATTAAATGTCAAATCTTGTCACCCCTGGGATGTGGTCTGTATGGTGCTGCCTGCCTTCACCTGCTTTAGCCACCCTGTGTCAGAGACAACTTTCTTTGTCTTAATTGTACAGTGCTCACACTGTTCAGCTGAGGTGCGAGCCCATGACTGACATTCTGCGTTATCAGAGGTTGTGTGTGGGATGGCTACGGGACACGGACTGAGGCCTGCCAGTCTCATATCACACCTCCAGAGCTGTCTGTAGTGGGATCAGTGGGACAGGACCCCCAGCCTGCCATCGTGTTAACTGGCTGAGTCTGGAGTCAGGCAGACAGGGGGATTCACTGTGTCAGTGTGGTGTTGTGTGTTAGTTAGTTCCCCCTACTGCATGTAGCAGCTATGCAAGCCCTGTGACTCATGAGCTGACTGGATGATTCCAGCCAAAGTCACATGAATTGATTCCATCTGGTTTTTTAAAGGAGGGCCGTATCACTGAACAGCAGAGTCCTTCCCTAGAAGACAGAAGACAGACAGCAGAACGGCATATAGAAGAAAGTGAGCCCAGTACTTCAGGATGACCTCTGTCTTGATAGCTATAGATTGTTCATCAACGCGTTATGCTGTCCTCCACCCAACGTTGTTGGACTTCTGTTTTCTAGAACCTTATGTTCTCCATGGCCATGAGGATAATTCTATATCTCAAAAGAATCATGATAAAGGAGACGTGTGACGAAGAAAAACTGAATTGGAATCCTCCCTGACGTTCTCAGACACAGACCCAGCAAAAGTAGAGGGGGACGTTTATGATAGTATTCTTATTAAACCTCTAGTGTTGGTTTGGCAGGCCTGGCCCTCCTAAGGCTCCTTTCCTACACTCTGAAGCATAAATGGACACATCTTATTGATTTTCTTTCAAGCCGGATTGCATTGATTTCTGTGAATATGGCAGACAAATCCAGCTGGCTGAGTCTCCACTGGGACAGTGTGGTGCTGGGGAGGGGAGCACAGACTCAGCCTCACACAGCAGGGAGGCAGGCCTCATTACACCAAACAGGGAACTAACTGCCTGCTGTCCATTCTCCTCCCCCCCACCATCCTAGTCCTTATCCCCAAATTAAATGGAGAGCTTTTTAATTATTTATCAATAACAGCCACTGGGAGCCGGATCAATCAGTGTGAATGGTTTTTATAGATAATGAGGCCCAGGCTGATGGACTTGTGAAAATTGATCGCCATCTTAACCATTTTGATGTAGGCTTTAAGCAAAGACGATTACTTTCCCTCAGCGGGGCAGTAGTGACAGTGGCTGGGGTAATATGGGACGGGGGCAGGAGGAGGGGTGCGTGGTGCGCCCCAGGTGGGTTCTTTAGCCAACTGAAGTGTGCCTCACTAAGAATAAACAACCGTCTCAGTGCTGAGAGGTCTTATCCTCCTTTGCCATTAATCAACCCCTTAAACAGGACACCTCCTCACACCCGTTCAGCACACAGCACAGAGCAGAGTACCCTGAGACCAGCAACAACACTCACTACTACTACAGAGGACACTTCCTAGGACAGGCCCATACCTCTCTCTCTGTGCTTCCTCTATCCTGTCCCAAGGTTTAGCTAAACTAGATTCATTGTGCTCCTGTAGCTGCTGAATGGTACCTAAGCAACCCAAATGTTCTCTCTCCTTGCCTCCATATTTCTATCAGAGGGCGTCATGTCAAGCTGCGTGAGGAGCTATTCCATCTGGAATTATTAGCCGGAGACACACAACGCAATCTAATTCCATACCACAGTATTCAATCACCATGAATCCAATGTTGCAGGTGTAGTAAAGAAGACATGGGATGGAGGTTTTTCAAATGAATTAATGCTCTGAGATGCATTTCTGTACCTGATTTAATACATTAATGAAATATCATATGTGCTCCACTTACATATTCATCCATCCAAGAGCTGTGAGTAAACAATCCAGGGTTGAATTCAGAAGATTGTTTATGTGTGGGAGACATGCCAACATAAAGGGACAATATAATGAGATTTTACTTCATCTTTTTTATCCTGGGTAGGGGTGGGATTGGATTATAGGGGGACTTATTTGTATGAGGTATTGAGCACCACAAAATAAATTCTCACCTATTCAATTTGAAATCAGACCTAGGTGCTGTGGATAATCCTTTTTAACACAGTATGAACTGAAGGTCCAAGCCCACACATTTGAAATAAATATACTATTCCCCCTCAAAAACAATTGATATATACTCTGCCAGGAGCATTCCAGTGCATATTCTTTGTGAAGATATTTACCTCAGAACGTGCTTGATTATTTTCCAAGAGCATAAACAGATCCATCCATATTCATTAGGAATTTGAAGCCGGCTCCCAATCATCATGTCACACAAAGTCTTAGCCAAAGCGTCTTTCCCAACAGCACATTTTTTATCTGGATCAGGATTCCTGATTTTGTTTTGAATTCCTCTCCCTTTCAGATGTCAGTCCCTGTCATAGTAGAGTCTCCTGATGGTTGTGGTTACATGGTGGCTCCACATTCAGGGATCATTTCAAGGCTTATTTCTGATGGAAACATTGAGACTTAAGCCTGGCAGAAGGACATGGTTTAGTGTGAAGATGAGAGGTGGGCGGTGGTGGCGGTGTTGGTGGTGGTGATGGCTGTGGTGGTTGTGGTGGCGGTGTTGGTGGGGGTGATGGCTGTGGTGGTTGTGGTGGCGGTATTGGTGGTGGTGATGGCTGTGGTGGTTGTGGTGGCGGTGTTGGTGGGGGTGATGGCTGTGGTGGTTGTGGTGGCGGTATTGGTGGTGGTGATGGCTGTGGTGGTTGTGGTGGCGGTATTGGTGGTGGTGATGGCTGTGGTGTTGGTGGTGGTGGTGGTGGTGTTGGTGGTTAGTGGTGGTGTTGGTGGTGGTGATGGCTGTGGTGGTTGTGGTGGCGGTGTTGGTGGGGGTGATGGCTGTGGTGGTTGTGGTGGCGGTATTGGTGGTGGTGATGGCTGTGGTGGTTGTGGTGGCGGTGTTGGTGGGGGTGATGGCTGTGGTGGTTGTGGTGGCGGTATTGGTGGTGGTGATGGCTGTGGTGGTTGTGGTGGCGGTATTGGTGGTGGTGATGGCTGTGGTGTTGGTGGTGGTGGTGGTGGTGTTGGTGGTTAGTGGTGGTGTTGGTGGTGATGATGGCTGTGGTGTTGGTGGTGGTGTTGGTGGGTTGTTGGTGGTGGTGGTGTTGGTGATGATGATGGCTGTGGTGGTGTTGTTGGTGGTGGTGGTGTTGGTGGTGATGGCTGTGGTGTTGGTGGTGGTGATGGCTGTGGTGTTGTTGGTGGTGGTGATGGCTGTGGTGTTGGTAGTGGTGGTGGTGGTGATGGCTGTGTTGGTGGTGGTGGTGTTGTTGTTGTTGGTGGTGGTGGTGGTGGTGGTGGTGATGGTGGTGGTAGTGTTGTTGGTGTTGGTAGTGGTGGTGATGGTGGCGAATGGCGAGAGGTTCTATTGTGAGAATTGATGAGGATGAGGAGGGAGGGTGATGTAACCCCCACATGAACCCATGGTAGATGTAAGATAGTTGAAACCCTCTCCCCCTTTCATGATAGTGTGTGCATTTATAGGGTGGGTCTGGATTGGGTCCGGTCCAGGGTTCCATAAGCTTGCTCTGCCAAGAGTGTCAGTCAGTTGGTGCTATGCAGAATCAATCTCACACAGGACCTGATGACAACAGCTCAACCTGTATGTTATAACCCCTTAGTCTATAGAATCCACTGCTTAACTTTGTACTAACTTTTACCAAAGCAGTGTACACACATGTTTGGGTCCAACTCTTCTTCTTTTACCTTCCTCTGGCTTTAGCTTCCGTGCCAGACCTTTGTACATTATGCAGTGTGTTGAATTTTTTAAAAGAACAACACAACTCCTATTATTTGTCCAGAAAGAAAAGACCTGTAAACACAGGAGGGAGGATGTTGTCCAGGGGTTTAAACATCACAGCACCTTACCTCATTAATTCTTCATCCACAACATACAGGCCTAAAGGTAATTACAGGTCCTCCCCAAACAATACTTCATCTCTCTCTCTCTCTCTCTCTCTCTCTCTCTCTCTCACTCTCTCTCTCTCTCTCTCTCTCTCTCTCTCTCTCTCTCTCTCTCTCTCTCTCTCTCTCTCTCTCTCTCTCTCTCTCTCTCTCTCTCTCTCTCTACCTTCTCCCTCTGTTGCGCCTGCCATGTAGCTCATTTCAGCACATGTCTGTTGATTAATCACTGGACACATGGGGTCACGTGACTGGCCAGTAACTGTAGGATCAAAGCTATCTCATGGTCCCTTGTCAATAAACCTGGTCTATCTACACAGTGCTGAGGCTAGTAGAAACCAGGTCTGTGTGTACACAGTGCTAAGGCTAGTAGAAACATGGTCTGTATACACAGTGCTGAGGCTAGTATAAACCTGGTCTGTGTACACAGTGTTGAGGCTAGTAGAAATCTGGACTGTGTACACAGTGCTGAGGCTAGTAGAAACCTGGTATGTGTACACAGTGCTGAGGCTATTAGAAACCTGGTCTGTGTACACAGTGCTGAGGCTAGTAGTAAACCTGGTCTGGGTACACAGTGCTGATGCTAGTAGAAACCTGGTCTGTGTACACAGTGCTGAGGCGAGTAGAAACCAGGTCTGTGTACACAGTGCTGAGGCTAGTAGTAAACCTGGTCTGGGTACACAGTGCTGATGCTAGTAGAAACCTTGTCTATGTACACAGTGCTGAGGATAGGAGAAACCTGGTCTGTGTACACAGTGCTGAGGCTAGTATAAACCTGGTCTGTGTACACAGTGCTGAGGCTAGTAGAAACCTGGCATATCTACACAGTGCTGAGGCTATTAGAAACCTGGGTTGTGTGCACAGTTCTGAGGCTAGTAGAAACCTGGTCTGTGTACACAGTGCTGAGGCTAGTAGGGAGAGCATGTCCACTTTACCAGCAAACACAATGGCAGAGAGGGACAGACAGGAAAACACGGAGAGACAGGGAGAGATGGAGAGAGACGTAGGGAGAGAGAAGGAGAAAGAGAGGAAGGTCAGCGCGTCAGATAGGACACTACAGCTGCTATCCTCTAGGGCCTTCTTCTGACACCTTGTTCCATCTCACAGTGTGAAGTGGCCAACAAGAGAAAAAAGTTACTGGGGTTGTAATAGGTGACCTTTCTGTGAAGCGGAACACGTGCATTTTATACCAGAGTGTAAACAGCTGAGCTACATAACAATTAAGGTAACCTTTCTGTTTGAATAAGAGGCCATTTCTCAGAGAACTGAAATTACATGAATGATAAATGATTTTTGTTGTACACTGGAGGGATGGAGAGAAATGGAATAGGGAAGAAGAGGGGGAGGGAGAGAAGGAAAGGCTGGTCTCACTTGTAAATCCCAGTTATAATGCCTCGTTAAAAAGATTTCGGAATGCGAAACAGAAGCAGACAAGCTCTCTCTTTTCTTAAAGGTAGACAGGCCTCAGTGGAATTCATTAATGTGAGTCCCAGTGGTGGTCTTACTCCTACAGTACAATCGCCTGGGTTAGCACCAATCCTGAAATTACATCTAATTGGACAATTACTCAAACTCAGAAACCTCCTGCAATAAGGCAACGAGGCCGCTAATAAACACCTTGTCTTCTCAATAAAAACAAGGAAGTCATTTACCTGACCCAAGAGGCACAATTTTTAAATATATTTTCAAAATAATTTCATGTGCTGTGAATGAGAATATTAAAAAGGTAGCTATAGTAGCTTTGCAGGGAAGAGTAATGCAGGTCTAGCTACCTCGGGCCTCGCACTGCAGCCTCGTCTCTCTCTCTGGGGGAAGAGCTCATTTGTTCCACAGATAAGAGCATTGCACACGCAGTACTGTAATATTATTGCTGTCGTGTCATAATGAAATAATTTTGTCTCCCTTTCAACCCCCCCACCCACTATTCCCTCTGCCCCTGCCTACCCCACACATTGGACAAAACCTATTCCCTCTGCCCCGGCCTACCCCACACATTGGACAGAACCTATTCCCTCTGCCCCTGCCTACCCCACACATTGGACAGAACCTATTCCCTCTGCCCCGGCCTACCCCACACATTGGACAGAACCTATTCCCTCATTATCACCTATCTATGACTGTCAGACTTTAGAGGCTAATCAGATCATCTTCCACATATAACGAAGTCTCCTCCACATCAGGGGGGTCCATGACACAGGCAGGAAATAGGGCCAGAGAGCTATGACACAGGCAGGAAATAGGGCCAGAGAGCTATGACCCTCTGTCACTGTTCCAGTCATGAACCCTTCACCCACCCTCCAACCAGCCTCCACTTACCCTTCACTCAGCCTCCACTCACCCTTCACCCAGCCTCCACTCACCCTTCACCCAGACTCCACCCACCCTTCACTCATCCTCCACCCACCCTTCACCCAGCCTCCACTCACCCTCCACCCAGCCTCCACTCACTCTTCACTCAGCCTCCACCCACCCTTCACTCAGCCTCCACTCACCCTCCACTCAGCCTCCACCCACCCTTCACTCAGCCTCCACTCACCCTCCACCCAGCCTCCACTCACCCTTCACCCAGCCTCCAACCTTCACCCACCCTCCAACCCCCCTCACCCAGACTCCACCCAGCCACTACCCAGCATCCTCCACCCATGCTCCACCCAGCCTTCACACACCTTCCACCCAGTCTCCACCCACCCAGCCTCCTCCACCTACCCTCCACCCAGCCTCCACCCAGTCTCCACCCAGCCTTCATACACCCTACAGCCACCCTTCCTCCAGTCTCCACCCAGCCTCCTCCAGCCTCTACCCACTCTCCACCCAGCCTCCACCCACCATTCAACCAGTCTCCACCCATAAGAGGGGGCAGGTAGCCTAGTGGTTAGAGCGTTGGGCCAGTAACTGAAAGGTTACTGGATCAAATCCAAGAGCTGACAAGGTAAAAATCTGTTGTTCAGCCCCCTGCACCTCTGATTCAGAGGGGTTGGGTTAAATGCAGAAGACATGTTTCAATTGAATACATTCAGTTGGAAAACTGACTAGGTATCCTCCCTTTCTCCAGCCTCCACTCACCCTTCACCCAGCTTTCAGCCTCCTCCAGGCACTAGCTCTTTAAGTCATGCTCTCTTCAGGATGCTGAACTGTCATCTCCCCTCTCTGTGCCCTCCACCACTGCCTCTCTGATGAGCCACATACCAGGGTTTTCACATCTCTCCCCCATGAAGGACCAACAGAAGGATGAATAAATAATCATGGTTGACCTCGCACGTCCAGGGACAGCAGTCTAACACCTTCACTGACAAGAGTTCACCCAAATGCCACTCCCCTGCCATAGACCAGAGACCAGAGAGAGAAAAAAACCTAGAGCGATGAGAAAAGTGTAGCCCGGGAGAGCTGGACGGTGACAAATGGTGTGGAAAAAACAACAGAGGCAGCCGTCTGAAGGGAAGACATGAGTAAAACTCACAAATAATTAACTGGGTAAATATTGGAGAGCCCACTGACTAATTACCTCACACGTCTCACTGCGCTCTCATTATTGTTCCTGTCGGAGTTAACCCCTTCCCTCCTGCCGGTGCTCGCCACCTACAGCCCCCTGAGCCAGCTTCTTACACCCCCACTCCTATATACATGCTTGTGAGTAGAGACAGGTACTTTAGGTATGATTACCGTATGGGTATCATGGATTATTATACACTTACACTGATAATGGAAGAGGCTTAAAGTTATCAGGCAAGGCATATGTTTAAAAAAAACTATCTGTCTAGTTGAACTAATAAATTATTTGTTTTTCAGATGGACAGTTGTCAGTCAAGCTTTTGTCAGCATATTGAACCAAGCTATACACCCAGGCACTCCTCTGCTCGTCTCCCCTCTCTGAAGACTGTTCCATCTGGCTAGGGGAGGTGTTGCTGGGCTGGCTATCGCTGGCCACTCTGCTTCTCTCCTCAGGTAGAGTGGAGGATCTGCTCACACAAGGACGATTCTCCAGTAATCTCCAGGACGATGGCTAATGACAGCAGCTGTGAGGCAGGCATGCACCACTTCCAAGCTGATTTAAGTTTAACGAGCCACTCCAGAGTGCTATTGATTCAAATCTATATTTGACAGGATATTCTCTGAGCATGTATTAAATGGATAAGAACTCCTCTCGTACCTTCTGAGAGCATCCCCAAATGGAGGGGAGAGGGCATTAGGCGAGAAAAGGGTGTTTCATTTGTTGAGTGATTTGAGTTTTGCTTCAGTCAATGGGGAATGTGTGTATCCGTAGGAGACGCCATGTTTTCACTCCACACCCTCTCCTTCTACATGCACACTGATGAGGAGAAAACACACAAGCAAAACAAACATGCTTTATCATTATTTCCCTGCTGTAAACAGGCTGGCAGTATGCACTGAGTGGATTCACAGCTGCTTTTTCTTTTAATTATCCCTCGCTATCAAAGTGAATGATGAGATTTATAATGAACTCTACATTTCCAATTTGCATGTTCCCCTGTAATTGCTTGGTACAGGCAGGTCTGGGGAAAAAATAACATCTTCCAACACCCGGAATTGGCGTATTGCCATCCCATTTCCCATATTTTCACAAAAGCAACAATGTTATTTCATTATCAGACGAGCTTGTAAACATTATGTTTTGGGGAGAAAGCTGAGAAAAGACAGAAAGAGAGGGAGAAAGACAGCTGTGAATATAGAACTAAACCACCATAACACAAAGAACAGGATCTGTTGTGGTGTACAGTAGTACGATTTCTCCAAATATCCCGTGTTTTCAGAGTACAGGGCCTCACTGTGAGCTGTGTTTCTATTCTACTATAGTATACTATTTAAGGCTGTAAAGGAACCACGGATGAAGGCTGCTCAGGGAATAACAGGCTTCTCTTTTCTATTGAGTCAACATCAAGGTAAAATGTGCACTAATATGAAAACACTGGTTTTATTTGGCCTCTTGCTTGAGCTGTGGGTTTTTCTCACTTTGCAGTATGCTTCTCTGGACAAAATAGTCTTGTCACTGTCAGAGCCACAATGTGTTTCTCATACCAGCTGATAGTGTGGCCCGGTTTTATTATACATGTTGGTAAAATGTTGGTGCAGTGTGAACAGTGTGTGAATTATACCCAGAGTACACAAGAACAACTCTTTCATCATACCCTCACCCTGCATCTATATGTGACGTTATATAGGACCTAAACTAAACCTCTGAAACCAGGAGAGAGAGAGAGAAAGACAGAGACAGCGAATGCACACACACCCTTTTCTTTAATCATCTTTAAAACCTGTATTGCTTAATGGTGGGGCTGTGGGAAGCAAAATGAAACATTCCTTCTCGATTATAAATGTGTTTTAAAGTGAGTGTAACAAATGTTTTCATAATCCTCGATGTGTTCAAGTCTGTTTTCCCCACCAACCAGCTGACAGCCTCCTAATGCTGCCACATTAAAGGGCTTTTCCAGTGCATGTGATGCAGCTTTAACTAGGTCCTGGGGGCATTGTTAGTTATCATTGCCTACTGCTGGAGTGAGCCGCGGCCCCGGTGAAAGCAATTTTAGCTTTCCTCCCAATCAGTGGCGCAACATGAGAGACGGCCAAGGAGAACAAACGGTCCGGCTCACCACTTCCCACCGACGATCTTATCTGCGCCTCCTCCAGTCCCGAAAGGGCCAGTTGACGCAACAACCTCCCCCTCCCCCAAAAGACATGGGATGCTTGGCCCCAGGAGCCCCAAAACACGCAGATATCTACAAATTAGACTCACAGAGACAGAAAACAACCTCTGAAGGCATCAGACATGAACATATATTCTGCAGAATTTGTGTGGCGATTTACATTTGTACGTGTGTATGTATGTGAGACAGACCAAGGCAATGACTGAGTGAGTTCTAAACCCATGTCAAAACAAGTCATTTCTGTGCTCCTCTGAAGTGAATCGACATGTGGAGGAATCAATTATTCTTCAAAAGTGAGTGTGAGGATAGGCCCTCGTGCATTTTAGCCACCTCATAGAGCAGACAGGCAGGTTCTGGTGGCCTTGAAAATAGTTGATCCTGTATCAGATATACATGATAAGGACTCTATTCTGTTCTATTTACTCACTTGCCGTATACATGAGGAATCTATTTACCATTAATAAAGTTATTGTAGGTATTTTTTTTTTTTTTTTACCTTTATTTAACTAGGCAAGTCAGTTAAGAAAAAAATATTATTTACAATGACGGCCTACACCGGCCAAACTTAGACAACACTAAGTTGGGAGTATGATTAAGGCTTGGCATACTGTATATTGTTAACTGTACTATTACATGTACCCAGTACATACACTGAGTATACTAAACATTAGGAACACCTTCAGTCAGGATTCACCTGGTCAGTCTATGTCATGGAAAGAGCAGGTGTTCTTAATGTTTTGTATACTCAGTATAGAATAGTTAGGGTATCAGAAATGTTTTGATCATGGTATATATCAAGCACTGTAACAAAGGCCATGTGGTTATAATGAGGAAACTTCTAAAATGTCCATTCCTCCTTCTGACTTCCTCCCTAGGCCTTTACTCTCTCTATATATCTCTCTCATTCCCCCCTGCCTCACTCTCTCTCTGTGTTGTTTCTAGAAGCCCTGTGATTTATCTGGTGTCAGATGTCAGATAGTCCAGGTACAAGGAGATACAACGTGCTGTCAGAGCTGGCTGAGTCATGGAGCTGTGGGGGTATTATTATGAGGGGGTGCAGTCTAAAGCCTGCTTACTCATTAGGGGGCACACTTAGCATCTCTCATAAATTAACTCAACTTCTTCTAAGCCGGGGTAAATGTACAGACTGTATCAAGCTTGGATGTGCACCAGGCTTCGTTTCTTTCTCCCAGGGGGTGTTGAGGGTGAGAGGATCATGGTGTCGGTTTTATTACAGTGGGATCTCACCAAAATACTTATGCCATTTTACAGTGTTTATTTTAACTTCTCAAATGGTTTCCTGTTGCCATTACCTGTGTCACAGAGAGAGGCCCTGTGCCCAGTGTAGCGAGCAGAGACACACATTTTACTGGCTCACCTCACTGTAAAGTTTTATCTTGGGGAACCAATTAAAGGTAATGTAATAATTGGTGACTTCAGTGTGATTGGGTGTTTATGTTGCTGATTTTATGCATCTGAAAATAATCTTGCCTTGTCACTGCGGGTCACGGCTGAGTTGGTTGGTGGCTGATGATTAAGATAAAACACATTGTGGTGTATTGAGGTGAGTGACCTGCCTCTCTGTGCAGATAAGATAATCCGAACTGAATTGCAGTAATGTTAAATTAAGATAATTACTAAATCACTAGCTTTGATACATGTTTTGTTACTCAGTGTTATTACTGAGAGGAATAAGACATTAAATGGATTGTATCACAGCCTTTTCATATGGATTACAACTTCTTTTAAATAACTGCATGTCAATTTCATCAGCCCTGCAATTTGAGAAGCCACTGACGGGCTCTGCATGATTCAAATTGAAAACACACGCACACATGTGCACACACACACTCACACACGCACACACACGCACGCACACTCACACACGCACACACAGACACACACACACAGTCACGCACACTCACACACGCACACACACGCACGCCCACTCACACACGCACACACAGACACACACACACAGTCACGCACACACACACACACACACACAAACACGCAGGCATGTACACAGACACAAACAACAGCCACACATACATACTCTTTTGATGAGGATAAGGCCTTTTAATTTATTCCAGGAAATAGTCAGACAATCAGATACTTGATGATGATCCAGCACCATTATACATGTGTACTCCTCCCCTTCTCTCAAAGAGGCTTAGGGCTTGCAGAGGTAGACAAGAGAACATTGCAGCAACTTTTTGACAGACGTCTTCAATAAACAGGGCCTTTCGAGGAAAGAGAGGGGGGTCTTAGGAATCATGTTTTATTTACTGCGTTTGAGGTTGGGTTTAAAAACATTAAATTGTGGACAGGCAATCAGAGGCATGTGATGAGAGATTTCACGGCCGGTTATCTCCTGGTCCTCACCGCTGGTTCTGTGTGTGCCGGGAGATTGGGGAGAAGTGTCCATGCCAAGCGCCCAGGGCCTCAGGCAGCAGCAGCAGACAGAGCTAGCTCCTTTAAAGCTATGCTGGCACAGGGCCCCCTATCGGAGCCAGAACACTGCTCTGTATGCATTCATTATGGCACCCATTAGAGTAAACATCTCAACCTCCCCCTACACCAGCCCCCTTGCTTTTAAGTGCCAAACGACAAGACAGCATCCAAGCCACAAAATGAGAACCTTGCCCACACTTCGTCTTATTTATTTATTCATTTATGTATTTAGACACTTTCATCCAGAGCGTTTCCTCCTGTTTTTACGTAAAGAGCTTTTGCATGTTTCCAGACCCGCTTCTCTCTGTCTCTCTCTCTCTCTCTCTCTCTCTCTCTCTCTCTCTCTGTCTCTCTCTGTCTCTCTCTCTGTCTCTCTCTGTCTCTCTCTCTGTCTCTCTCTGTCTCTCTCTCTGTCTCTCTCTCTGTCTCTCTCTCTCTCTCTCTCTCTGTCTCTCTCTCTCTCTGTCTCTCTCTCTCTCTGTCTCTCTCTCTCTCTCTCTCTCTCTCTCTCTCTCTCTCTGTCTCTCTCTCTCTCTCTCTCTCTCTCTCTGTCTCTCTCTCTGTCTCTCTCTCTCTCTCTCTGTCTCTCTGTCTCTCTCTCTCTGTCTCTCTCTCTGTCTCTCTCTCTGTCTCTCTCTCTCTCTCTCTCTCTGTCTCTCTCTCTCTCTCTCTCTCTGTCTCTCTCTCTCTCTCTCTCTCTGTCACTCTCTCTGTCTCTCTCTCTCTCTCTCTCTGTCTCTCTCTCTCTCTCTCTCTGTCTCTCTCTCTGTCTCTCTCTCTGTCTCTCTCTCTCTCTCTCTCTGTCTCTCTCTCTCTCTCTCTCTGTCTCTCTCTCTGTCTCTCTCTCTGTCTCTCTCCTGATGGCTGCCTGATGCTGGAGTGCCAACAAAGAGTGGATGTTGCATGTTTCCAGACCCGCTTCTCTCTGTCTCTCTCCTGATGGCTGCCTGATGCTGGAGTGCCAACAAAGAGTGGATGGATAGAGGCCTAATTGCTGATCTTTACTCCTCTTAATTCTGTGCAGGGCTAAGGTTATATAGGCCATCTTTATAGCTCAGGTTCAAGATAATTGAGAATGTATAAAATATGATTTGATTCCCCCAAAGAAAAGTCGAGCTCTGTAGCTCAATTAACTTCCCTTCATTTCTAGTTCAGGGAAATAATAGGCCACAAGGGATATTTGTCTTTCTGATACACTGCCTGAAGTAGCCCGGATATGAATTGAAATCAAAGGTAGTGGAATTATCGCTGTTTTGATCTGGAGTGAAGTGTCCTCGTGGTAACGACATAGCCCCTACTTGTATCTGTGTCTGGCTTCAAGGGAGTCCCGACGTTGTCTTGGTCTTACTCAGGAAAATGAATGGTGTATCTGAATGAGGCTTCAGAGATAAAGGCCTGGAAGAATGTATTTAGAAAAGCTATAGCCACATAGCGAGAGAGCCAATGTAGATAATCATTTCATCAGATGTGTTTGATTCTATCCATGGCCTCAATCAAATGTGGAAACCTCGAGTCAGCTTGTATTCAAATGAATAGTGTAGGTGTCATCATTTAAACTCCAAAAGTCTAAATGATGTCGGAGGAAGAGAGCATCTTTGATCTAATGGAGGCTTTGCTTCAGTACTGCGAGTCGTTTACTTAATTACCAAATTACACTTATTTATAGAGGGGTTAAGGCTCATGTGATGGCTCTGCATTAGCATCAAGGCAGAAATGAGCCCCTCGGGCCCTTACTGCTGCTGCTACTACTGCTCAGCTATAAGTGAAGGATCTCAGATTTAAATCCCTCAAATGTAAATATCTAAGTGACCTAATCTGCGACTCAGATACTGGCCTGAGGGAAAGGAAGATAGTCTCTCTCTCTCTCTCTCTCTCTCTCCTCTCTCTCTTTCACATTGTGATAGTCACTCTTTAACCCTCACTCCTCTCTCTCTCTCTCTCTCTCATTCACCCACTGTGTCTCTCTGTCTCATGTTGGGCCTACCCTGTCTGTCTGTACTGCCTGTAGAGTTGTTGACTGCTGGTCTGCCTTCATGTCTGTGAGTGTGATCTGGCTCTATTAAAGGGCCCACACAGCCGGGGCCATCACGCCCGTCCCTCTGTCTGTCAGCCAGACGGCCACCATCACAGGAACATGTGGTATTAACGAGCGTACAGCCAGGCATGTATACATGGGTCTGGAGTCTGGACGCAGGCAGCCTGGCCCTAGGCAGCGTGCCACAAGACACTGAAGGGGGAACAAGGGAACACGACAGGATCATGACACTTGCTTTTGTGTATCATATCATTTTACCAATCATCTGCATTTCATTTATCTGGGCTGTGCTGCATGTACTCAAAGTGGCAGGCCTGCTGGCCTAGTTAGGGTGGGAGAGGAGATGGAGACGGAGAGGGGGTAGCTGGGTAAAAATAGGGCTGATGAAATCCTCCTGTTCACAGCCCACTGACAGCGCTGGCACTCCAAATGAAACGCGTCACACATGAAATACAATAAGGCAGTGTTATTACATTCCATCCAACAAAGGGGGAAATAAATGCAAGTTGATTTCTGACAATGTCCTTTGTTGCTGTTCCTGTTGTTGTTTTGTTATGTTTTTAGTTTTTTTTTCTTTAAAAAATCCAGACATTGTTGTTGGAAGCTGAGCTCCAGCAGGGAAGGGAGACTCTCTGTTCCAGGGTTACTTCTCTGATGTTGATGTTTCTGCGTTTGAATTTCAAACGTAAGATAAAGCCATCCTAAATTCATCTCTCCTTAATAATCTGGTAAACAAGTGTGATATGCCCCTGAAAGGGAACTCAGGAGTTGTGCGACAGACCTGGCCTGGCAGTGTAAACTTCCATTGGTGTTCAGTCTGTTGTAATCGTTTAACTGCTGTATAGAAGTTAATGCAACTCAAACTCCTGCTGTTTAGAGTGAGGGCTCGTGCAGTATTTAAACTGAATGTAATAATGGATATTGAATGGAATATATTCTACAACCTTGAATTATTGATGGATTCACTGAGTCCCACAGCCCTATTGACACGTTAAATGCACTTCGTTGTAAATGCGATACTTTTGTTGTCAGAATATTTACCATCAACCTGTCTGTATTGATTCTTTTTATTCCCTTTTTGAAGAAAGTATTGGACATGCTTTGGAGAAAAAAAAGATGTATACTTAAATCATCCCATGGAGCTGAATACACTAAAGGGGAGAGGGTATAGAGAAAGACACAGAGTGACGTTTGTTGGGAATTAAGGGACATTTGCTAATTTAATGCTTGGATGCAGAAGAGCTATGTTCTTCCTCTGCAAATGTACAAGTAAAGTACCTAATAATGCCAGGCAATTAGAAGTGACTGCTGCTAGAAAACAGGGTCTGGAGTGATTGCATATGTGGATTAGGTTGCATTAGCCAACCGGTGGAGAGGAGAGAGGTTGACACTGAAAGGGGGTGTTATACGAGTACCAAGGACAATGCCTTAAATGCCACACTTCAGCAGCGAGAAGGGATTTGCTTCTAATTAATTTCCAAAGATTTTCATCCCCCCCATTCGGAAGGCCAGCCTGGTAGGAACTGAACGGAGGAGCTGCTCTCCTGCAGCGACAGCCCTGAACAAATGTTCGACATCATTAAAAACATCAAGTGCCTTTCACTCCCCTCACTGCTGCTATCTGGATCTGCTGTTCATGTCGCTGATAAAACACTGTGAACGTGATGCACCGTCACAGCTCTTTCTGCAGGCTCCAAACAGTCCTGTGCCTCCACTAAGGTACCTGTAGACCCAGCTTAATTTAATGTGCCATACAGACATGAAGAAGGAAACAGTTAAATTCTTTTAATGTTTTTCAAGGGTTGTTAATCAATTTAATCTCTCAGGGTTGATTACATTTAGCCATCAATTGATTAATCTACCAATTCATCTACTGGTTTGTCTATAGACTTTCTAATGGAAGTTTTCAAGGCCAAGAACTCATTTTGAAAGGATATCTTAAATGTATTTTACTGCCTCTCTCTTCTGAGTTTCACGGGCATGCACACTCACACACACACACACACACACACACACACACACACACATGCACACACACATCCCTAGCTCAGGGCAGTTTATCTGAGTGGTGCCATCTGATGGGAGGATTTAGAGTTGAGAAGGGCTGTGGTTCTGGATGACAGATTTTAATTACAGAAACATGGGCTAGTGACACAAGAATTGCCAGGTTGAGCGGAGCGGCAGCCAATGACGAGCCTGATAACCAGATGATGAGTGCAGGGCAGATAATTAGCTATAAAGGGGCAGTTCTTGCTGATGTGCCACGTCAACTGGAGGAATGCCATGCTGCACAGCCATCACTGACTTAGAACAGTTACGTCCTCACCTTTGACTATAGGCCCTCACTATGAGGCATATCACACCATGCTGCACGAAGCTGAGAAAAGTAGAACCAAAGTCAATGTTTGTGCTGTGTATTCACCTCACCACTGCACACACCTCATTGGTTAGTATGGAATCCCTGCTGTAATTATTAGTGGATGTAGTTTTAAGGCCATGACCCTTCCTTCCTGTTTATTTACCACTATAAAACGAATTACAAGCTTTTTCTGATCTCATAAGTGCACATTATTCTTGGTCTGTGTGCAGTCAATGTTTTCTTGCAAGCTACCTGTATACTAGAGCTCTGCAGTGTTCAATTTAAAGTGTTCTACAACTTTGAATTTAGTCTCCACTGCTCTGCAGGCTTCTTTGCTCCATTGCTCTGTTGGAATGGAGCACTGCTTCTATCGTTAGCGTCGATCATATAGTGCATTCGGAAATGATTCAGACCCCTTGACTTTTTCCACATTTTGTTACATTACAGCCTTATTCTGAAAGAAATATATATATTTTTTATCCTCATCAATCTACACAAAACACCCCATAATGACGAAGCAAAAACAGGTTTGTAGAAATTAAAAAATATTACATTTTCATAAGTATTCAGACCCTATACTTTGTTGAAGCACCTTAAGCAGCGATTACAGCCTTGAGTCTTCTTGGGTATGACACTATAAACTTGGCACACCTGTATTTGGGGAGTTTCTCCCATTCCTCTCTGTAGATCTTCTCAAGCTCTGTCAGGTTGGACGGGGAGCGTTGCTACACAGCTATTTTCAGGTCTCTCCAGAGATGTTCGATCAGGTTCAAGTCCTGGCTCTGGCTGCTCGACTCAAACACATTCAGAGACTTGTCCCAAAGCCAGTCCTGCGTTGTCTTTTTGTATTTGTATTTATTATGGATTAGCAGCTACTCTTCCTGGGGTCAAGCAAAATTAAGGCAGTTTATACCATTTTTAAAACACATTTACAGATTTCACAACACACTGTGTGCCCTCAGGCCCCTACTCCACCACTACCATATATATACAGTACAAAATCTATGTGTACGTGTGTGTATAGTGCGTATGTTATCGTGTGTGTGTGTGTATGCATGTGTCTGTGCCTATGTTTGTGTTGCTTCACAGACCCCGCTGTTCCATAAGGTGTTCTTTAATCTGTTTTTTTAAATCAAATTTTACTGCTTGCTTGAGTTACTTGATGAGAAATAGAGTTCCATGTAGTCATGGCTCCATGTAGTATTGTGCGCCTTCCATAGTCTGTTCTGGACTTGGGGACTGTGAAGAGACCTCTTGTGGCATGTCTTGTCGGGTATGACATGTATAGTGTTGAGTCATCCACATACATAGACACTATGGCTTTCCTCAAAGTAAGTCTTGGCTGTGTGCTTTTGGTTGTTGTCCTGTTGGAAGGTGAACTTTCGCCTTCGAGGTCCTGAGCGGGTGGACTAGGTTTTCATCAAGGATCTCTCTGTACTTTGCTCCTATCATCTTTCCTTCGATCTTGACTAATCTCCCAGTAACTGCAGCTGGAAAAAAATCCCACAGCATGTTGCTGCTACAACCATGCTTCACCGTAGGGATGGTGACAGGTTTCCTCCAGACGTGACGGTTGGCATTCAGGCCAAAGTGTTCAATCTTGGTTTCATCAAACCAGAGAATCTTGTTTCTCATTCTCAGATTATTTTGGTGCCTTTTGGCAAACTCCAAGTGGGCTGTCATGTGCCTTTTCCTGAGGAGTGACTTCCATCTGGCCACTCTATCATAAAGGCCTGATTGGTGGAGTGCTGCAGAGATGGTTGTCCTTCTGGAAGGTTCTCCCATCTCCACAAAGGAACTCTGGAGCTCTTTCAGAGTGACCATCGGGTTCTTTGTCACCTCCCTGACCAAGGCCCTTCTCCCCCGATTGCTCAGTTTGGCTGGGCGGTCAGCTCTAGGAAGAGTCTTGGTGGTTCCAAACTTCCTTTAAGAATGATGGAGGCCACTGTGTTCTTGGGGTCCTTCAATGCTGCAGACATTTTTTGGTACCCTTCCCCAGATCTGTGCCTCAACACAATCCTGTCTCGGAGCTCTTCGGACAATTCCTTTGACCTCATGGCTTGGATTTTGCTCTGACATGCACTGTCAACTGTGGGACCTTATATAGACAGGTGTGTGCCTTTCCAAATCATGTCCAATCAATTGAATTTACCACAGGTGGACTCCAATCAAGTTGTAGAAACATCTCAAGGATGATCAATGGAAACAGGATGCACCTGAGCTCAATTTTGAGGTTCATAGCAAAGGGTCTGAATACTTATGTAAATAAGATATTTCTGCGGGGGGTTTCAAAAATGTCTAAAAACCTGTTATTGCTTAGTCATTACGGGGTATTGTGTGTAGATTGCTGAGTTTCTATTTCTATTTAATATGTTTTATAATAAGGCTGTAACGTAACAAAATGTGGAAAAGGTCAAGGGGTCTGAGGACTTTCCGAAGGCAGTGTATATACAGTGGGGCAAAATAGTATTTAGTCAGCCACCAATTGTGCAAGTTCTCCCACTTAAAAAGATGAGAGAGGCCTGTAATTTTCATCATAGGTACACTTCAACTATGACAGACAAAATAAGAAAAAAAATCCAGAAAATCACATTGTAGGACTTTTTATGAATTTATTTGCAAATTATGGTGGAAAATAAGTATTTGGTCAATAACAAAGTTTATCTCAATACTTTGTTATATACCCTTTGTTGGCAATGACAGAGGTCAAACGTTTTCTGTAAGTCTTCACAAGGTTTTCACACACTGTTGCTGGTATTTTGGCCCATTCTTCCATGCAGATCTCCTCTAGAGCAGTGATGTTTTGGGGCTGTTGCTGGGCAACACAGACTTTCAACTCCCTCCAAAGATTTTCTATGGGGTTGAGATCTGGAGACTGGCTAGGCCACTCCAGGACCTTGAAATGCTTCTTACGAAGCCACTCCTTCGTTGCCCGGGCGGTGTGTTTGGGATCATTGTCATGCTGAAAGACCCAGCCACGTTTCATCTTCAATGCCCTTGCTGATGGAAGGAGGTTTTCACTCAAAATCTCACGATACATGGCCCCATTCATTCTTTCCTTTACACGGATCAGTCGTCCTGGTCCCTTTGCAGAAAAACAGCCCCAAAGCATGATGTTTCCACCCATGTTTCACAGTAGGTATGGTATGCAACTCAGCATTCTTTGTCCTCTTTACCAAAGAGTTCTATTTTGGTTTCATCTGACCATATGACATTCTCCCAATCTTCTTCTGGATCATCCAAATGCTCTCTAGCAAACTTCAGATGGGCCTGTACATGTACTGGCTTAAGCAGGGGGACACGTCTGGCACTGCAGGATTTGAGTCCCTGGCGGCGTAGTGTGTTACTGATGGTAGGCTTTGTTACTTTGGTCCCAGCTCTCTGCAGGTCATCCACTAGGTCCCCCCGTGTGGTTCTGGGATTTTTCCTCACTGTTCTTGTGATCATTTTGATGTCTTCCATTTCCTAATAATTGCTCCCACAGTTGATTTCTTCAAACCAAGCTGCTTACCTATTGCAGATTCAGTCTTCCCAGCCTGGTGCAGTTCTACAATTTTGTTTCTGGTGTCCTTTGACAGCTCTTTGGTCTTGGCCATAGTGGAGTTTGGAGTGTGACTGTTTGAGGTTGTGGACAGGTGTCTTTTATACTGATAACAAGTTCAAACAGGTGCCATTAATACAGGTAACGAGTGGAGGACAGAGGAGCCTCTTAAAGAAGAACTTACAGGTCTGTGAGAGCCAGACATCTTGCTTGTTTGCAGGTGACCAAATACTTATTTTCCACCATAATTTGCAAATAAATTCATAAAAAATCCTACAATGTGATTTTCTGGATTTTTTTTCTCATTTTGTCTGTCATAGTTGAAGTGTACCTATGATGAAAATTACAGGCCTCTCTCATCTTTTTAAGTGGGAGAACTTGCACAATTGGTGGCTGACTAAATACTTTTTGCCCCACTGTACTTGAGATCAGTGAGTGCTCCTAACATGCAGGCCTTGGGATTGTTCAGTCCTGGACAGAAGCTGCAGTAAGCAGCAACACACAGGCGCCAGTGGCAGAGAGTGGCCCTCCTGTCTGCTACAGAGCATGGAGTGGATCCCTGAGCCGGCTCTTTCTCCTTATTCTCCAGTTGCAGCCTGCTGGTCTGTAGATACATTGGCGTCTAGACGACTGGCTGGGAGTAGTGCAGTGTGAACGGTAACACCCAGGACAAATTACACGGCAGGAGAAGAGGGGCCTCTCCACCACTGAGCCATGGTGGCATCACAGGGGCGGAAAATGACAATTCCCTGAAAAGGTCATACAAGACGCCTGCGCTGCGATACGAGCTTACAGCCAATCTGACAATCTTAATTCAAATCATGACATTCCCCAAAAAGTAGAAGGTTTTCATCTCCCCATGTCAGAACAGCGAACTGACCTTTAGCATTTCAGAACTTCACTGAGTTTTAACAAATGCTAATCAGTCCCCTTCATTAACAGGTCTCCTTCCTGTCGCCTCTCACACCCGCACAATATATGCGTTTCACACAGAGATCCAAAGAGTAATAGGATTTTCTATTGTATTCTATTAATATGCATATATTTTCTATGAATTGCATTGCCTGATATGGTTTTCAGTGATATATTGAATACTTCTCTTAATAAAATGTAAATGTTCTATGCATTCTTTAAAATGCTCTCTAAATGATTTTACATCCAATATGTCCAGTAGGTCTCTTTTTAACAGATTATGAATTTTGGAGTACAATAATAGCATTTTTATACAAAAGCAGTAGTTGTATTGTGACAGAGGAGGTAAAACACCTTGATGCTTCTAGTTAATCTTTAAAACCTTACGATATCACTGTATTGTATAGTATCTCATCATAGTAGCAGTATGAATAGGAGATCAGCTAGTGATGGATTAATTATGAATGTGCTGCAGGAGATAATATTCTCTCTCTTTCTTTCTCTCTTTCTCTCTCTCTCTTTCTATCTCTCTTTCTCTCTCTCTCTTTCTACCTCTCTCTACCTCTCTCTCTTGCTACCTCTCTCTCTCTCTGGTTTCAGAATGGTGACTGAGACTATGCAGCCACTATGGGGAGCTGCTCTGTGCTAAAGCTGCTCAGGTAACAGGCTGTGTGGCACTGTGCAGTACTTTCACATACCAGTGTACGTGTGTGTGTAGTGCACACATGTGTCTGTGGCAGTTAGCTCCGAAGAGTAGCAACTGAAAAACACTAACTCTCTGGCCATGTATCTGGTGTGATCGCCTTCCCCCGAAACGACTCAGAGCTCCCACTGAAATCCAAACATAGCGAGTGATACCACCCCTGTTTGCGTCCCGAGTGGACCTGGGGAAAGCCTGGAGAGATAGGCCAGCCTCCCGCTCACCTGCACAGCACAGCTGGGTGCCCAGATTAATAGGCAAGATAGACCTATGTACTTAGTCATCATTCTGATTGGGTGTGGCCAGGCAGACCCAGGCTGTGTGCCCAGGCTGTGTGCAGGTGGGGAAGCCAGATGATGAGCTATGGTGACATGGTAAATGAAGATATGCTGAGAAGCCTTGGAACTGCATAATGACTTCTGTTTGTCTCCATAAAATCCACAGCTCATATCTCATACACCTCACCGCTGGGGCTCTCTGGCTCCCCCTCTGTTCTGATGTAGTACAACAGTGTCTAACGCCACTCTACACCTGTGGCCTTTTCCTCATCCCCCTACTCAAAGTATTGCCATTACACCATAGGACAACATGATGCTTTGTCACAAGAGATCCTGTATGGCTACTTAAAAGGAGAGTGGTGGGCTCTACATATCAATCCTATAATATGTGCTCTGGTTTCATGCACACCTTCTGTGTAGTTGGTTGTAACTGTTCTCTTTCCCGGGGTTAAAATGGGCTTGCCTCCTGTTACTCTTACCCTGTCCTGTTGGAGTCAGTCAGACAAGGTTACCCTCCTTTCTCTACACAGGCCTTCACCCCCACCCCCATCCTAACCCCCCTCGCTGCCAAAGCTGAAAACAGCATTTTTTTCCCCCCAAGCGGTGGAAGGTCACCTGTGCTCTCAAGACTGTTTAGCAAGGTCAGCCAGTAATGAGCTGCAACTACTTTATTTGCGAGTCGGAGGCTCGGAGGGATTAATTGTCCCCACTCTGTCTCATCCATGATCTGAGGGCCCTTTGTCAAAATGATCCATGGCTTTCGTCCCGCGGGCCGACGCTTTCATTATTGAGGTGCTGGCTAATCGATAGATGCATTTTTAGCGTTGTGCCCTGTAACTTTTATCAATCCTTATTATCTAATGAGTAATACAGACCTGTTAGAGGGCCCTATCTGCACATCCAAGGCCTCATGCATTTTTAATTGGACCTGATAGCATTAATGGCTGAATATGCAGCCAGCCAATTCACAGACCTGCCCCAGCCTTAAGTGAAGTGCCTTAAATTAAAAGCCCTATAGAAATCAATAGTGCTGGCGTCTATGAGAGAGGAGAGAGCACATATCCTGGACGGCCAGGCCGCTGACACGCCTCTCACCATATGCTGCTGGCTGTGCTGAGCCTCTCTAGCCTCTCTAGTCTGTTTAGTGTGTCCTAGTGAGCACCAGGAATCACCCCTCCAAAATAGAGGCCAATATTGGAGGGCCTGTTTGATGGGGCTTAAAAGTTTGCATTAATGCTGCATTAATGGCTTGTCTAGCTGGATGACTTTTTTTTAGAGTGAAGCATAACATGCTGAGCGGCACTGTCAAAAAATATTACATGGGCAAATGGCATGCAAAACATTCATTTAAAGCTGAGATCCCACTCTGTGTGACGCAACAAAGAGAGACTGACAAACAGCTTGCAAGTGGGCAATTACTACTGACAGAGTGCACTTTGACTCTGCATTAGGCAAATTCATTTGACAGTTGCTCAATACAATTCTATAACATGCCAGGCTTATATTGTACATGTTAGCCGGATGTTGAAAGTGCTTGAGAGTATTTTTAATAATGCATCTTTAAATCACATCAAATGAAATTCATCTCCAGAGAACCCTACAGTGTGATCGGTGGACTCAGAATCTAAGCTCTCAGACACAGAGACAGGGAGAGAGATGCAGCTTCTGAGCAGTGTGTTTGCTGCAGGTCATTTTCAGTAAAGGACTCACATGATTTGATATAAATTTCATATTGGCTGGAGATTGTCTATTTTTTCCCCTCAAAAGGTTTGGATCATTTCTGGGTATATATTCCTCATCTTCCGTAAATTGGAAGGTTTATCCTACACATATACTCTGACACATAGATTTGTAAGGCAGAGTAAAAACAGGCAACTTCCACCGAGCGGGGGCCATGGTGAGACTGTGTGAACAGAACTCATTAAAACTCCAGCTCACACACAGAGACTCCTCTGCTTGTGCTGCAAGCGCAGGGTTGAGCTAATTTGTGAGTGAGTCCAAGGCTGTTGTCCAACAACACATTTCTAATTGTCACTCGCACCACCCCTACTCCCACCACCTCCACCCTCCCCTCCCACCACCCCAGCTCTCCTCCTGCAGGAGCTGTGAGTCGCAGCTGAAAAATAGATGAGATCTTTGTCACTCAAATCGCTGTACGTTCTTTAAGTGCTGTCAGAGTGGGGATGAGGCCAACATGTATTATGGAACACAGTAGGGCCTGCTAAGGACCTCTCCTCTGCTCTCCATCCTGCAACCCGTCTGGACTATGTTACAGAACTGTCTGAGCATGGGCGGATTGGCCATTTGACAATTCTGGCAAATGCCAGATGGGCTGAACCATTTTTTTGTTGGGTGGGCTGGTCCCCCAAAAAATGTATCATGGACACGGTCAGTGGCCCATAGTTCTGTTAAGTTTTTTATATTTGTATATTTTTGTGCAATTTCCCTGTTGTGGTCATAATATATTTGAGCATTTGCTTGATCAGTGGGCAATGGCCGGCCCCCCTACCAAGATGTGCCGGCCCGGTTATCTTATTGGCTGAGTCTGTGCTGAGAAATGACTCTATGCTTAGCACCAACAGATCAGCTGCTGCTGCAGAAGACAATTCGGTTGAGGTAGGGAGAAAACAGAGAAAGATAAACACACTGACACAGATTTATCCTACTGCTTCCAGTTAATATTTTGGCTGTATATCGTATGAAATAGTAGGCTGATTAACACTTAGGCCTAATTAATGAAGGGGGTATTCGGGGGAACGCATATGACAGGCAGTAGCTTGCAATAGCCTGAAAGTTGTTTGATTGGCTTTTATAAGACATAAGCCAACCACCATCTATAAGACATTAAATACAGTGCTACTGCTTTTTATGTCATACAAATCATGTATAACAATGGAACACTGAATTAATGCATAATAATTGCTAAATAATCCTCTGTTAAAGGTCAGTGTATGGTCCCCTGGTCGTCTGGTCCCAGTGATGCTAGGCTTAGTAGCACAGACAGCTCAGCTGCTGGAGGTAAGAAGAAGAAAGAGAAAGACACACTGACACATGTACTGCCAGGTTTAATATTTTGGCTCTATAATATGGAGGGGTATGTATGAAAGCCAGGCACTTACAGTATATTTGCAATATAAGTAGTTTTGCTATGATGATCCAATGGTTATCTATTAGGCATTTCTTCAGTCATCTTTCTTCTTTATCTAATACATGTGTTTATTCATTCAGGCAGTGTGGTCCTCTGGTATTCTGGTACCAGTGCTGTGGGAAAGGATGCTAGGCTTAGCAGAGACAGCTCAGAGATGAGTGCATTGGAGGTAGGAAGAAAACAGAGAGACACGGATGTATTGCCAGTTCCTTAATATGTTGGCTCTATATGTAATAGCAATTAACATTTAGGAGTGAAAGACAAACAGACAGTGCGACAACAGAGGAGCACAAGGAGAAGCACAGTCAGAGTGGTGCCCAGTGATGTTGGCTGGTGTGGATAAAATGTCAGGGCTGAATTTTCATCCCAATCTGCCCCTGTATCTGAGGAAGGGAGTCGGACACATGGCAATGCCCGTTGTAATATAGAATTCTATAATATCTCAAGTTTAAAGCTAATTAATCTCAGAGGTATCTCTGGGTTTAAGGCCTTTCTGCTCTGTCTGAGGCAGCTAATTCCCCCCATCTGGAGTGTTGAGCAGCGTTTACCAGAGTTGACCAGATTAGGCCCAGACACAGGCTCTGTTAAAGGGAGCTGCTGTTCCCTTCAGATTGGAGATCTGCCCTCATTGTGTTACTGTGTAGGCCCTGAGTAGGGGATAGATGAATAAAGGGCTATTGTCTGTGCCTGTGACAGGTTTGACTGGAGGGCTAGAAACAGAACCCTTACCACAAAAGAAAAACCTTTTACTGGTGTGTGAAGCAGGACATGCATGCCATGGCATGTTGAACATTATCATTTTAATCCATGTACATGAACGCTTCGGCATTTCCAATTTTATCCTGCATTCTGTTTTGTGTTTCAGCTTACTGGCCCTGGATGATAGATATTTCTTGATGAATGTTCTTTTTCAGGGCGAGCTTAAATTGCATGAACGAGATACACATCTCCACAGATTAACAAAACGCTACAGTGTCCCCCAAATGTTGGAATTAGACCTGTCTAAAACATCTTTATTGTGTTCAGTGGATGTGCTCATAGCCAGTAAATTGAAATAGTTTATCTAAAGTTCAAACTCACTCACTTTAAACTTTTTCTCTGTAGTGATTGTTTCATGTCTGTTTTTGAGGGCATGGACCTGTTCTGATCGGCCCAAGGTCACACATTATGAAGGGCTGGATGAATAGGGCTGAATAGGGAATGAGTCGGGCCTTCCATGGGAATTGGGCCTCTGCAGGAAGCTTACAGATGTGATCTACCACCATAGCCAAACCAGACGCGCGCGTGTATGCGCCATCGTGTGCAAATTGATTTTGTCCCCCACACCAAACGCGATCACGACACGCAGGTTGAAATATCAAAACAAACTCTGAACCAATTATATTAATTTGGGGACAGGTTGAAAAGCATTAAACATTTATGGCAACTTACCTAGATGGCTTGCAGTTGCTAGCTAATTTGTCCTATTTAGCTAGCTTGCAGTTGCTAGCTAATTTGTCCTATTTAGCTAGCTTGCTGTTTCTAGCTAATTTGTCCTGGGATATAAACGTTGTGTTATTATTTTACCTGAAATGCACAAGATCCTCTACTCCGACAATCCACACATAAAATGGTCAACTGAATCGTTTGTAGTCATCTCTTCTCCTTCCAGGCTTTTTCTTCTTTGGACTTTATATGGCGATTGGCATCGGACTTTCATAATAAGGTGTATTACCACAACTAACCGACAAAACATCAGTTCATCTTTCAATCACCCATGTGGGTATAACCAATGAGGAGATGGCACGTGGGTATATGCTTCTATAAACCAATGAGGAGATAGGAGAGGCAGGACTTGCACCTCGTTCAGCATTCTATTTTAGCACTTGGCAACGCAGATACTCGTTGGAGCGCATGAGCAATGTGGGTACAATGATTAAATAACATGTATGTGTACATTTATTTTGCAATACTCGCACACGCGACGTGAGCGGTGTGGTCAGCATGTAACTCCCCTAGAGGCAAACAGGTGAGTCAGCCCAGTGCCTTACAGCCCTGCCACACTCTGCACCATGTCTCTGTTTGGAAGATAAAAAATTATTAAAAAAGAGAGCGAGAGAGATACATAGATAGAGACAGAGAGATACAGAGAAACAGACAGAGCGTGGACAAGAAGGGTAACAGCGACAGTCGGATAGAGCGAATGAGAGGAATATATATGTGAAAGGTGTTATGTATTTGTCATAATGTTTCCAAATGTAGAGAGCAGGAGGTGGAGTGAGAAAGGATGAGAAGTAAAAAGAGGCACGAGATCAAAGGTTCATCTGAAACCCTCAAAATGATGTCAAACCCCTGTGCTTAGATTATACTTGACCACCTCTGTTCACAGTTGGCCACCTCTATTCTATATTACCGGATTGGATCCTGAATACAGCTGACTCACATTAGTTAAATGAATTTCTCCATGTGCCATTTAGGATGGGCATTGTGAGACACCAGGCTTCCCCAATCATGTCACTCACATCCGACGGTGACGCGCATCACTGAGGTGGTTTTGACACAAGATGTCGGACGGAGTCACACTCCACCTCTACCTTTTCCCCATCCATTAGGCTCTGCACGCCATAGTTGAGAGGGAGCGCCAATCGCCTAGCATCAGCTCAGAGAGCGCTGTAGCATCAGCTCAGAGAGCGCTGTACGGCAGCTCTGGGTTCTCCTCCCCCGCAGATGCACCTTTGGCCGGTGGAGGCCTCCTCCTTCCCTTTGTTCTGTGCATCTGTTCAGCATCAGGTGACAAGGCTTATCAACCTCACTATGGGTCTTATTAAGACAGCCAGGCAGAGTAGAGCAGAGCGCTCACAGTCTATACCCAGTCTATCTCTGCAGAGACCAGGCCTCCCAGCTCTAACTCCTGTAGATCATACTGCGTGGGCTGAGAACCAGCCCTATTCTCCATCTCTATCTCTTAGGAAAGAGTTTTTCTATGTTGCATTGTGAGCAAGTGTACTTGAGGGTGGCTTTGGTGTTTGAATTCAAGAGGCGTTTAATGTTTTGGATGCTTTGTTTGCTGCTCCATTTGTTTCCCTGCTGTAAAGTGTTCAGAATATTCAAATCCTACTCATTCAAATACCCTCGGGGAAGGAAAGTTTAGAGGTGTCTGTTTTCCACAGGGACTCCTGACTAGAGTCTGAGAATGACCTTTGATCTCTGACCTAAGCTGTTGTTACCTGTATTGCTATGCTGCAGAGCCCTTCTCCCTTCTCAATACTCACTAATGTATGCCACTGATAACACTGAAGTAATACTAACATGGAATCAATTCTTTATAGACATTATTAAGTCTTGTTTCAAAAACAGTTGTAATTTCACATGGCCTCATACAGCATTACATGCTAAAGGAAAACCTATTCCGCTATTAATATTGCTTGTTATTTTTACTCCAATGATCATCCATCGGGACATTTGTTGAATTGCACCAGGTTGTAACGTATACTGTAAAGCAAAAAAATTATCAGTTCAGTTTTCCCAGTCAGTGTGGTGATGAGTGGGAGTGGAGCCTCAGGTCTCTGTGGTGCTCTGTATACCTGCAGGGTGATCTGAACCTCTCCCACTCTGCTCCGCCATCTCTTCCACCGCCTCTTGGTGGACGGCATCTAACTCTGTGATGTGTGTCCCAGCCCACCTGTTCAGGCCTCATTACTGTCAGACCAGTGTTAATAAATATCCAGGTGCAGTGGGCTCCTCAGCGCCTGCCGTTCATCACCATAGATCTCAGTCTGCAGGGTCCTGTGTACCACAGGGCTGCAGCCGCCCAGACGGGAACCATGATTACACTGTAAGCACTGTAGTTATTCACCCTCCGCCCAAACTCTGGCACAGCGCTCCATCTTAGACACACACATACACATACAAGCGTACGCACGCACGCCCCCCCCCCCCACACACACACACATAGGCACACACGCACAAAACACACATAAACTCATGCTGACAAACCAACACTTGCAGATATTCGCTCTCTGTCATTCACACTCTGTTTTGTGCACACATACAACACAGGCACCCTGACTGTGACTGTGAGTTAGCAGTGGAGTTGGAAGATCCCATTTGCCCTGCACTCAAAACCATTACTGTAAAAACAGCCCTTACAGTGCTCTCCTGCTATGGCTGCCTGGAGGCATATTATGATTTGAATAAAGAGTACACTCACAAGTAACAGATTTTGGGGAAATGATCAATGGGCAGCACTCTGAATGTGTCAATAAACTGTTACTGTAATATTTGTTTATGGAAAATTCCAAATAAATGACTAACAAACAGACATGTTGTTTTCCAAACTGTTTGATAAGGGGGTAGGTGGGCTTATTTTGATGTTTGATAAGGGGATAGGTGGGCTTATTTTGATGTTTGATAAGGGGATAGGTGGGCTTATTTTGATGTTTGATAAGGGGATAGGTGGGCTTACTTTCATGTTTGATAAGGGGATAGGTGGGCTTATTTTCATGTTTGATAAGGGGATAGGTGGGCTTATTTTCATGTTTGATATGGGGATAGGTGGGCTTATTTTCATGTTTGATAAGGGGATAGGTGGGCTTGTTTTCATGTTTGATATGGGGATAGGTGGGCTTGTTTTCATGTTTGATAAGGGGATAGGTGGGCTTATTTTGATGTTTCATAAGGGGATAGGTGGGCTTATTTTGATGTTTGATAAGGGGATAGGTGGGCTTATTTTGATGTTTGATAAGGGGATAGGTGGGCTTATTTTGATGTTTGATAAGGGGATAGGTGGGCTTGTTTTCGTGATTGATAAGGGGACAGGTGGGCTTATTTTCATGTTTGATAAGGAGATAGGTGGGCTTATTTTGATGTTTGATAAGGGGATAGGTGGGCTTATTTTCATGTTTGATAAGGGGATAGGTGGGCTTGTTTTCATGTTTGATATGGGGATAGGTGGGCTTGTTTTCATGTTTGATAAGGGGATAGGTGGGCTTATTTTGATGTTTCATAAGGGGATAGGTGGGCTTATTTTGATGTTTGATAAGGGGATAGGTGGGCTTATTTTGATGTTTGATAAGGGGATAGGTGGGCTTATTTTGATGTTTGATAAGGGGATAGGTGGGCTTGTTTTCATGATTGATAAGGGGACAGGTGGGCTTATTTTCATGTTTGATAAGGAGATAGGTGGGCTTATTTTGATGTTTGATAAGGGGATAGGTGGGCTTATTTTGATGTTTGATAAGGGGATAGGTGGGCTTATTTTGATGTTTGATAAGGGGATAGGTGGGCTTATTTTGATGTTTGATAAGGGGATAGGTGGGCTTATTTTGATGTTTGATAAGGGGATAGGTGGGCTTGTTTTCATGATTGATAAGGGGATAGGTGGGCTTATTTTGATGTTTGATAAGGGGATAGGTGGGCTTATTTTGATGTTTGATAAGGGGATAGGTGGGCTTATTTTGATGTTTGATAAGGGGATAGGTGGGCTTATTTTGATGTTTGATAAGGGGATAGGTGGGCTTATTTTGATGTTTGATAAGGGGATAGGTGGGCTTATTTTGATGTTTGATAAGGGGATAGGTGGGCTTATTTTGATGTTTGATAAGGGGATAGGTGGGCTTACTTTGATGTTTGCTAAGGGGATAGGTGGGCTTATTTTGATGTTTGATAAGGGGATAGGTGGGCTTACTTTGATGTTTGTCACAAAAACAATGATGAAAACAGTGGATGTCCACTCCATTTAAGTCTGGCTGTGTGTTGTTGGGTCAGTGTGAATGGGGTGGTGGGTCTGCGTCCCAAATTGTAACCTATTACCTATACAGTGCACTACCTTTGACCAGGGCCATAGGGCTTTGGTCAAAAGTAGTGTACTATGTATGAAATAGGGTGCCATTTGGGATGCAGCGTGGGTCAGCTGGACATTAGTGGATCTCCCCAGCAGTAGCAGCAGCAATGGTGGTGTGGCGGCCAGGGGAATGACAAGGAGGACACAGCCACTTGACTCTGGAGAAGCAATCAGACTCTAAGGGGTTTAATGCACTGCCTTGGGTCTGAGCCACAGCAATTGGGTTTGATAGCCATGTCATTATGAGAGGAGGGCGTCTGGAGGTCTTCAGCAGCCAGGGATTAGAGGGAGAAGGGACAGAGAGGGGGACAGAGGGGGTCTATGTGTCTCACTGTACTGGACCCTGCCCTAACTTACCTCCTCACCCCTCTCCTTACCCCCTCACCCATACTCATCACACCCACACAATCTCACTGATTTCACTTCACACAAGTGCCACTGGCTGGAGTGGAATCCTGGATAAGACAATAGGTCTCTTCTCTCTGGCTGTGTGTGTGGACAGCTCAGTGTTTCTGAGCTTGTTAACCACTCAACATTTTTAATTTGCAGCAGTGGAGGAAATTATTGTTTATCTCCTCCAGATTGGGTAATTAAGAGGATGTCAGTGATAAGATTCTCTCTCTCTCTCTCTCTCTCTCTCTCTCTCTCTCTCTCTCTCTCTCTCTCTCTCTCTGTGTTCCAGGAGAAAAACAACAGAATCAGTAGAAACCAAACTAATGTTTATCTCTGTAGTTGTTTCAGTGCATTATATTGTCATTTTATTTTCGTATCCAAAGTATTATCATGTTTACTCTCCTATGGCCGCGTAACATGTGCGATCGTTAACTCTCTTGCATAGAATTATCAGACTGGGCTTTGCAATAAACAATGACAGCAATGACAAACATATGACAAAATACAACATGTCTGATAATAGGTAGGAGACACATTAGTTGAGCAAGGCTTGATGTTGTTGATGGCTGTAGATGAATAAATTCGTAACAACAAATGTGTATTAGCAGGGAGCTAACTCGACCATTACATTTAGAGCATGCTAGCAAACTCACTCCAAGGCCAATATACATACATACAGGAGCACATCACAGCAAGTACCGTACAGCAACTAACAGGTACCGTACACATACAATACCAGTCAAAAGTTTGGTCACACCTACTCATTCCAGGGTTTTTCTTTATGTTTACTATTTTCTACATTGTAGAATAATAGTTAATAAGACATCAAAACTATGAAATAACACATATGGAGTGTTAAACAAATCAAAATATATTTTCTATTTGAGATTCTTCAAAGTAACCACCCTTTGCCCTGATGACAGCTTTGCACATTCTTGGCATTCTCTCAACCAGCTTCACCTGGAATGCTTTTCCAACAGTCTCAAAGGAGTTCCCACATATGCTGAGCACTTGTTGGCTGCTTTCACTTCACCTTGTGGTCCAACTCATCCCAAACCATCTCAATTGGGTTGAGGTTGGATGATTGTGGAGGCCAGGTAATCTGATGCAGCACTCCGTCACTCTCCTTCTTGGTCAAATAGCCCTTACACAGTCTGGAGGTGTGTTGGGTCATCGTCCTGTTGAAAAATGATAGTCCCACTAGGCGCAAACCAGATGGGATGGTGTATTGCTGCAGAATGCTGTGGTAGCCATGCTGGTTAAGTGTGCCTTGAATTAAAAAATAAATCACTGACAATGTCACCAGCAAAGCACCATCACACCACCTCCTCCATGCTTCACGGTGGGAAGCACACATATACGGAGATCATCCGTTCACCAACTCTGCATCTCACGAAGACATGGCGGTTGGAACCAAAAATCATACATTTCCACCAGTCTAATGTTCATTGCTCGTGTTTATTGGCCCAAGAAAGTTTATTATTCTTACTGTTGCCCTTTAGTAGTAGTTTCTTTATAGCAAGTCGACCATGAAGGCCTGATTCACGCAGTCTACTCTGAACAGTTGATGTTGAGATGTGTCTGTTTCTTGAACTCTGTGAAGTATTTATTTGGGCTGCAATCTGAGGTGCAGATAACTCTAATGAACTTATCCTTTGCAGCAGAGGTAACTGTGGGTCTTCCTTTCCTGTGGCGGTCCTCATGAGAGCCAGCTTCATCATAGCGCTTAATGGTTTTTGCGACAGCACTTGAAGAAAGTCTTGAAATGTTCCATATTGACTGACCATGCCTTAAAGAAATGATAGACTGTCATTTCTCTTTGCTTATTTGAGCTGTTTTTGCTATAATATAGACTTGGTCTTTTACCAAATAGGACTATCTTCTGTATACCACCCCTGCCTTGTCACAACACAACTGATTGGCTCAAATGCATTAAGAATGAAAGAAATTCCCCAAATTAACTTTTAACAAGGCACACCTGTTAATTGAAATGCATTCCAGGTGACTACCTCATAAAGCTGGTTGAGAGAATGCCAACAGTGTGCAAAGCTGTCATCAAGCTACTTTGAAGAATCTCAAATATAAAATATATTTTGATTTGTTTAAACTTTTTTGGTTACTACATGATGTGTTATTTCATAGTTTATTCTACAATGTAGAAAATAGTCAAAAATAAAGAAAACCCCTTGAATGAGTAGGTATGTCCAAACATTTTACTGGTACTGTATATACATCAGGAAATGTACATAGTGAACTCGTACACATTGTAAATATGTAAATAGAATACGGTATTTCAGAAAGTGACCTGCCACTTGCGTAGAATTATCAGACTTGGAAGAATTGACGTACGCGATCTCCACCTATCTGCAAGCGTACCCAATAAATAACACCTTATTGGCATCTTAATTGAATCGGAATAGATAAACATTGAATGCATATTTCTGCAGTGGCACGTGGAAACATAACCAACCCATCTACAGCTGCACCATAGTAGTTTGGGTGACGTACGCAATCTCCACCTATCTGCAAGCGTACCCAATAAATAACACCTTATTGGCATCTTAATTGAATCGGAATACATAAACATTGAATGCATATTTCTGCTGTGGCACGTGGAAACATAACCAACCCATCTACAGCTGCACCATAGTAGTTTGGGTAAGGGCGTAACTTGTTACTCTAGCTCACCGATGGTTTCCTGTTCGGTGGGTGCTTCTCTATTGAGTGAGATCCCTATGAGCTGCTGATGAGTGTGGGTGAGAAGACAAACTGGAGAGGTTGTGATGGCAGATGCCGGGGTAAGAGTTGTCATCAGCGTTCCTTATGGAAGAGAGCCAGGTCCGTCTCTGATTGGGCTGGCTGCGGCTCCATCATTTGCCACAGCTCAGCTTTGATTAGCGCCTCCATGAAAATGTATGCCCCACGCTCAAAGAAAACCGGGGGAGTAGCTACCTGTCAGAAAATTCACAAACAAGGCTACTTAGTGCGCAGGGAACTGTATATTTTAAAGTCTAATGCTCCCAGCCATTTCATTGTAAGGGATTGCCAAATCCCTCATGACTCCACCCTCCTGCTTGCCCCCCTCCCCCCGGGCCCTTTCTGTGGGTCCCCAGATACACACAGGAGTTACACAGCCAGCCCCCAGAACAGGGATGTGAAGAAAGGGCACTCTCTAAAACGCACAACAAAGGCTCCCACCAGATGCTGTGAATACCAAAAAACCCTGCAACACAAACACACAATATATAAATGAATCAGGGTGCAGGTAAATAAATAAATAATGTATATGAGGAGCTAATTAAATGTGTTTATTCCTGTTATCATATGCTGCCCTCATTTCCCCCACTTGAAGCCATGAATCATTAAGTGGCTGCTAAATTGGTCTCTGGGGCAGCCACGATGGCAGGGGGCGGTCAGATCCTGTCTGGCAGAAGGCAGGTGTGCAGCGGACTGACGGCCCGTTCTCCTCGGACGGCGGCGCGTGACGGAGGGGAAGGGAAGGGAGCGGGCCTCACGCTGGGAGGTGAGCGGCCAGAGGAGAAGCTGGAGCACAGCGGCTGACAGGGCTTCCCGTCACACAGCCCGCTCCGTTTTGATTAATGAGGGCATTTGAAAGACAATTAGTGGGAGCAGATTTGCCTTCAACCTCCTTATCAATCAGGCCCCTTTAATTCAACGCGTAGCAGCCTCTGCGGCGAAAAGGGTGTCTCAGCATTGTGTATCCAGCGAGGGATGGGGGAACAGTTGGTTGGGAGGATGAAGGCTCCATAAACAGAAAACTTTTTAACACACATGACTTCATGTTAATGTATTGAGCCCTTGCAGTTATGTATCTAGCAATTTGAGAGCTTGGGACTACAAGGTTCCTAAAAATATGATTCTGAGACAATTGACTTTAAAGTTCCAAACCCACATTGGTTTGAATGGTGTCAGCAATTTTTTGTATTGTATTCTTTTGAACTTAACATGAATTGTGGGTATTTAATATACTATACAGGTAGAGAACATTGAACAGAACAAGGCTATGACAATGACTATATTTTGACAAAAATGCAGATAGAACCTTATAGTCCCAAGCTCTCGTATTGTCTTATTATAGTTAACCAGCACAGATATAATGTGTCTGTGTACCACTTGCTTCACAGAGGAGTGACCAGTTCATAATTGGGGAGTCATGTTGGTCAACTGTCTCAGACCACACTTCACATCAGCAAAACGTGGAGTGTGTGTGAGCGTACAGTAAGCTGTCCTCATACTTGCCTACTTGCAAGTTTTAAAACTGCTATATACAGGTCTGAAACGTAACTTTGTTGTGCACCTGTTATCAACATCTTGATCACCAACGTCATGAGAGTCCTGTCTCTAATGTGAAATTATACAGTGAGGTTTATTTCAACGTCCTCTTCCCTGCTTTTATCACATATGGTCAAATTGTATTCATGTATGCAATGTCAGTACTGTCTTTTTAAACTGATTCTATTTCATAGCTGGGACAAAATAAGGGTTTTTAGCTACCTTGTGTGGATAGATTTGATAAAGCGCCAGTCAATTGACATTTAACAATGTTTTAAGCTGCCTAATTATGAAGTAATGATCCTAAATTGTGGACATAACTCAAATCCTGTGGTATTATATAGGAGGATTGGTATTCAGGCTAAGTCCCAGAGAGACACAGTTAAGAAAGTCTCCAGGTAGAAACTATGAAAGTCTTCCATTCACATTTAAGTGACTTCTTAAAAAACGGAAAGTTAGAAAGGTCGATATCGATATAGTGGAGATATTTTGCCTAGTTCCTGACAGCCCTGAAGACTGCTCTACAAATATACATATGAAGAGTCAGCCTATCTCTCTCTACAGCAGCCCTCATCTCTCTCTACAGCAGCCCTCACACACAATTACACTTGTCAATCATTTCAACCCAAATGATTTGAACCACTGGAGAAATGATGCAGAGCCGCTGATGTGCTTAAGGGTGTGAAACTTTGTGTTTTCATAGAGTTGGAAACAAGCAAGTACAGACGCGTCTCTATTGATCCTGTTCCCTGGAAATAAAATGAGTGTGATATACGAGAAGAAACAAACACAACGAGGAAGACAGCAGCCGGGGAGGAAATCGATAGATTCCCTAACTCTGAGGTCAGTCTACTCTCCTGGGTTAGGATGTCTGGAGAGGCAGGCGATGGGTATAGAGGAGGACACGGTCAAGCTCTTCCTAATTTCCCAACATACAGTATCTTAAGCTGGAACGAGGGCCTGTGAACGCAGCTCATATGCGTTTAACCTAGACAGTGTGAGGAGCTGGTGGAACGGGCTCTAGAAGGGCATACACATTAGTGACTCATCTTAGAAATGTCAGATAGTTTCCAGCTAAGGGCTTATTTTTTCTCAGTAGGAGGGATGCAGTACTTAGTAGAAGCAGTGGTCTCAAACTTAAACTTTTTAATGCATTGGTTTAACTGGCGAGCTCCCTGTTATATTATGTGTTTTTGTCCTTGGAAAACATGCACATAGGGTGAGTGTATTTTCATGTCTGATGCACATGTTGTAAAAGGATATACTGTACGTAAGGACTATTGTAAAAATAGACTTCATACTGCATGTTACAGTCAAGTATGGAATATATTGGACTTCCACTGCACCACTCACTGTGAGTGCTCTGATACAGAGCCTAATGGATAGGTTAAGAATTGTGAGAAATATATATATATATATAGTAGGCCTACGTCTATATTTCATTATAAAGAAATGTAATGTAAGTGAAGAGCCTGACCATGAGTGTGGTGATCAGGTTGTCTCTGAGGGCTGACACATCTACCTCCATCTCATTAGCGATGGTGCATTAGGCCCCACCGCGCTACAGTAGGTTATGTCCAGCTGTGGTCTCTCACTGGTTCTCCCTGCCTGACTCTCCCCCTGGTGCTAGTTAAGCTAGCAGAGAGGAATGCTCCTGCCTGCCTGCCTGCCGCACTCTATTTCCCATTAGCTGTTTTATTTCACGGGGAATTTGCTTCCTGCATGCTGTAATTGGTATGTAGGCACCTCCTGACGTGGGGCATTAGGATTTTTAACGCAATCTTTTACGCAGGTGAAAGATGCATAAATTACCCCTTCAGTGGCCCGTTATTTGATTGTAATTCTCCATTATTTACCACAACATTGTTGTGAAACACTTGGTTTCAGCAGAGTTAAACATTGTAACTAATGTTATTAGCTGGGTTGTGGGCCTAATGTCTCCCACCAACTTCTCTCATAACACACTGAGATAATAACCTCATCTGAGGCCTGTAAAGACATGGGCATCACTTTTTCCTCCAACTGACTTCTGCCCCAGTACAAAACATGGGAAACAGATCCATAGTAGCAGCATGGTTGGCATGGTAGCTTTCATTGGTGGTTCTTGTATTTTCTTTATTATACTACTAGATGGTTATAATGTAAGTATAATCACCATATCGTTTCAACCGTCAACACTGTATTGGCCCAGCAAAGGCCTTACTGTGAGAGGAACTTTGATCCTTGGTCTGTGACTCCATCAGAATTGTTTTCCCAGAGGCCTGAATCCATGACAGCCATTTGGAGTTTGGTGATTTGTTTTTCTTTGTTCCTGGTAACCAAGAGACCGGGCCATGTATATGTATTTAGTTTTAATAATAAATGTATAAAAAATAAATATAATATAAAATATATTTAATAAATAATATTTGTTCATGTTGAAAGGAAAAAGATAGAAGATAATTGTACCTCAGTAATGAGGGCAGGGTGATTACGTCTGTTTCTGCTTCTTCTTTCATGATTTTGCTGGTGTCCAGTTACTGCAAATTAGTGGTCAATTGTGTGTTTAGAATTCTAGACACGCGGTATTGAATGACAAAATTGCAATAAGACTTACTCCAGCGAAGGCCAAGTCCGGGGGCCATAATGATATTCATTTTCAAACAGGAGAACATTCTAATGGGCAATTAAGACGATCAATCCTGCCAAGCTACATGGGAAGAACGAAGTCGTGGTGCCAGCGATTCCGTGTCCTCCACCCTGTGCCTCCTTCCTCCCCTGGCCTGGGCTTTGTCTTACATGTGTGTGCATAAGAAGCAGGCAACAGAAGGGGGGAAAGGCTCCAAAAGCACAATATAATTGAACTTTCCACATTATTTCTCACTAATATGTGCTGCCACTTGGTCTCATTAGTGGAACGATGTGCTCTCCAGTTCTGGAATGAACTCTTTGCCCGAGTAATTAAGGCTCCTAAAGTTTCCAGTCCTTTGTTTAAAGAATTCGTCCTTGTGCTCTCTATGCCCCATCAGCTGCCTAATTAGCAGGCCCTTTGTGTGATTAAAAATTCTCACAGATTCCATTGGATATTTTCCTCTGTTTGTGGACAGCTGGGAACGGGCGCAAGCTCCCTCCTCACAGGACCTCTTGTGCATTGGGCAGACCTCTGTCAGGGCCCAGGAGTGAGAGCTGTCATTTCCGTAATGGGGATGGAAATTGGTCAAAACCTAGCCCGGCCCCCGCAGGAATGGAAATGCCTTGAAATATAAATGAGGATGAATATTCATATTTCTTTCTACTCTCAATAAAAGTGCTGAGTATTAATATACACGTCTGTCAGTTTAAGCAGCTCCCAGAACTTGGCGAGCTAGTGTCTACCCATTAATGCGGCCCCTGGCTTCATTTGCTATTATCCTCAGGTTCTTTTTCTCCCTAATGTTGGGGTCACCCTCTCCACTGAGGATTGTGCACTGGAAGCTTTCCTTTTGTAACGTTTCTCCCACTTAGTGAGGGAGAGAGAGGGCTGTGAAAGAGCCAGAGAGGCATTTAATGAAGCCCACTCGGAAGTAAGGAAAGCAGGGGTCAAACTCAAATGAAAGGAACAAGGCAGGCAATGTGTGCAGTTGGAGGAGCAAGAATCCAGAGGGAGAAGGAGGCTGTTAGGAGGAAGGGCCCCTGGAAGCTATGGTCTACATTGGTTTGGCTGCCTGGATAGGAGGCCAGCAGCTCCTACTGCAGCTGTTACATCGCCTCCACTCTGACATCATTTGTCTTTTTTCACAAAGTGATGAGAGAGCACAAATATTAATGCTCTTGTTCCTATAATACATATCTATTTCAATGATAAAAGTCCATAAGTGTTAGTACAGAATGTCTATTAAGGTCCTGTTTAAAACCGATACTGCTAAAACAAACTTCCTTCCCCCCTGAGAGGAGAGGATAGCCTTCAAAGCTGGATGTGCTGTGCTGGAGGCACAGAGAAAATTAAAGCAACGATAAGGAGTTGGCCTGTACGAGGAGAAACTGTTGAACAAAGCAATTCTGGAGAAGTTTAAATACAAAGTGGAGCGATGGATAGATTTCTGGAAACATCATTATAAACAGAGAGGGGCATAATGAGCTGCCTGGCTGATTCTAGTTCTATTTAAAGATCTAGCATCTCCAGAGAACACAGCAACCATGATAGAACATCTCACACAACCATTTACACCTGAAAGGACAAGTGTAGCCTTGAAAATAAAGATCCATTGAAATTTGCATGAACAAAAGGGAAGGCAAATGATTTCTTGCCCCGTCTCAATATGATTTTCAAAAGCAATCTGATGTGCTCATGATAAGTGCCCTGCAGTGAAGGTTAAAGAGATTAGGTTGATTATCAAATCATACATCAGAGACTGTGGTATAGTCTTAATTGCTGGGTTTGTGGAACGTGTTTGTTGATGTAGACGCTGCATTCTCTTTGATTGACTCTAAACTTCTCATTCTCTTTCTCCTGGCTGTCTTCTGATATCCAGTGTTCTGCCTTAAGATGAGTTCTTTTGATGTACTGTACTGTACTGTACTGTATGTGTGCCCACATGAAACAAATACTACAGTTTACTAAAGAATACTACAGTACAGTACTTACTATAGAATTCTTAAGTAAACTGTAGTATACTGTAGAATACTATACTACACACTGTAGTATACCACGATCATGTGTAGTACTTACTATAGAATATTGTAGTATACTGTAGAATACTATGGCAAATACTACAGTATACTACAGACCACGAAAACGCTACAGTAAATACTACAGTAATGTTTGCAAAAACACTACAGTAATTACTATAGTAATGTCCTCAAAAATACTACAGAAATTATTAAAGTATATACTAAAGTACAGATTTGCATATACGCTGCCCATTCCCCTTCCCCATATCCCACCCATAAGTGAGAAACGTACATGCCAAGTATAGACCATGTAGCGTGTTCCTTACATGTTATAAAAAGAGGAGAAGTTCTGAACTGTCTGTTCAGACCTCTGACCTACCTACATACAGGTTATGGAAAATTAGTTTCTGAGTATTTTGGCCAGTAGGTTTTCTCAAGTACAAAGCCCCAACTGCTATGTCCAAGCAAAGATAATAAAACAAAAACACTATAGTAAATACTACAGTAATGTCTGCAAAAACACTACAGTATACTACAGTATACTACAGTCCACAAAACACTACAGTAAATCAAATCAAATTTTATTGGTCACATACACATGGTTAGCAGATGTTATTGCGAGTGTAGCGAAATGCTTATGCTTCTAGATCCGACAGTGCAGCAGTATCTAACAGATAATATCTAACAAATTCCACAACAAAACCTAATACACACAATTTAGTAAAGGAATGGGATAAGAATATATAAATATATAATATATGGATGAGCAGTGACAGAGCGGGTAAGATGCAATAGATAGTGAAGGATATAGTATACAGTATACACATATGGGATAAGTAATGCGAAATATGTAAACATTCTTAAAGTGGCGTTATTAAAATGACTAGTGTTCCATTTATTAAAGTGACCAATGATATCAAGGCTGTAGGTAGGCAGCTGCCTCTCTGTGCTAGTGATGACTGTTGAACAATCTGATGGCCTTGAGATAGAAGCTGTTTTTCAATCTTTCTGTCTCAGCTTTGATGCACCTCTACTGACCTCACCTTCTGGATGGGGGTGGGGTGAACAGGAAGTGGCTCGGGTGGTTGTTGTCCTTGATGATCTTTTTTGCTTTCCTGTGACATCGGGTGTTGAAGGTGTCCTGGAGGGCAGGTAGTTTGCCCCCGGTGATGCGTTGTGCAGACCACACCACCCTCTGGAGTGCCCTGTGGTTGTGGGCGGTGCAGTTGCCGTACCAGGCGGTGATACAGCCCAACAGGATGCTCTCGATTGTGCACCTGTAAAAGATAGTGATGGTTTTCGGTGACAAGCCAAATTCTTTCAGCCTCCTGAGGTTGAAGAGGCGCTGTTGCGCATTCTTCACCATACTGTCTGTGTGCCTGGACCATTTTAGTTTGTCGGTGATATGTACACAGAGGAACTTAAAACTTTTCACCTTCTCCACCGCTGTCCCGTAAATTTTTCCTGAAGTCCACGATCATCTCTTTTGTTTTTCTGACATTGAGTGAGAGGTTATTTTCCTGACACCACACTCCGAGGGCCCTCACCTCCTCCCTGTAGGCTGTCTCGTCGTTGTTGGTAGTCAAGTTATCACTGTAGTGTCGTCTGCAAATTTGATGATTAAGTTGGAGGGGTGCATGCATGGCCACGCAATCATGGGTGAATAGGGTGTACAGCAGGGGGCTGAGAACGCACCCTTGTGGGGCCCCAGTGTTGAGGATCAGCGGAGTGGAGATGTTGTTTCCTACCTTTACCACCTGGGGATGGCCGTCAGGAAGTCCAGGACCCAGTTGCACAGGGCGGGGTCAAGACCCAGGGACTCAAGCTTAATTATGAGTTTGGAGGATACTATGGTATTGAATGCTGAGCTGTAGTCAATGAACAGCATTCTTACATAGCTATTCCTCTTGTATAGATGGGATAGGGCAGTGTGCAGTGTGATGGCGATTGCATCGTATGTGGACCTACTGGGGCAGTAAGTACATTGAAGTGGGTCTAGGGTGACAGGTAGGGTGGAGGTGATATGATCCTTGACTAGTCTCTCAAAGCACTTGATGACAGAAGTAAGTGCTACGGGGTGACAGTCATTTAGTTCAGTTACCCTGGCTTTCTTGGGAACAGGAACAATGGTTGCCTTCGTGAAGCATGTGGGGACAGCAGACTGGGATAGGGATCTATTGACTATGTAATGACTATAGTTAGTATACACTACCATTTTTTTCTTACTACAGTGTTTAGACTATAGTAAACTGTAAATACTACAATATACTACAGGCATGTCTGCAAAACTACAGTGAATACTACAGTAAAGTTAGCAAACACATTACAAAGAATACTATAGTATTTAACCATAGAATACTATAGTATTTTTTCACGTGGGTGTGTAGGCTACCCTGTCATCTCCTCAACCATGTTAACTCGGATGGTGCCACAGTTCATTGTGGATTTGTAAAAGTGACCTGAAGAGTTCAAAGTTCCCTGTGCTTGGATGGAGAGTTACATTTCCTTCCACTTTCTTATGGTCATTTGTTTGTTTGTTTTTAATTCAAATCTAATGTCGACTTCTCAGCCCTGGCAGCTCTGATGCTCTGCCCAGTGTCTGGGGAATATTTAGTAAGCTGCAGCGCTATAAGTTGTTTCATTAAGTGTGAAAACGGCCGATAACTCAATAGCTACCAGCCAAACATCCTCACGGTGCCGGCTGCCTGCTTCCTTAATCTGTTTTTCATTCCATCTGGCATTGCTGTAGCAGTACAGGGGGCTCCACACAATGGAAAAGACATTCATCACCATCGGGTCCCCAACAAACCTGGGGGAGAGGGAGAGGGCCAGCCTGCTAAGCTGGGGAGTAGAGGGCCTCAGCCAGGCTTAGCATCCCAGTCAAGACACCTTAGTGTTTCCGTATGGATGGGCTGCTGGTGCTGGAGTGACAGAGGAATAGTAGTCTGTCTGCACCATCTCCACAGTAACAGGGTGGGTGAAGTGATATGATATGAATGACCTCCTTGGGTCCCCCGAGGCAGCCCAGGCAGTGACCTTAGTCCCCCTGCATGCCTGCCAGTCACCTGCTAATGCATTCTGAGAGCCTATCCTTTGACATGCTGGTAATGTACCCACACTGGAGCTCTGCTTTCAGTTAATGGTGCGTGTGTGGACAGGTGACCGGGGTCTTTGGGGAGAGCAGGCACCAGTGCTGGTCTGAGAGCTGTTAGAGCCCACATGCTTCAGTGTCTCAGACAGACAACAGCTGTGGATTAGTAACATCTTGTATACAGGGTGGAAGTGAATACACTGCCCCTGATGTCTGGGTGGGATGGGAGTTATGGGGTTAATAAGACCCTTCTCAGATGCTCTTGGTGTGGTTAACTGGTTGTGACATGTACTGTATAATGGCTTGCCACAAAGCAGCAAGTTTATTTAGCATGAACCTATCAAATCAAATCAAATTGTATTTGTCACATACACATGGTTAGCAGATGTTAATGCGAGTGTAGCGAAATGCTTGTGCTTTTAGTTCCGACAATGCAGTAATAGCCAATGAGTAATCTAGCTAACAATTCCAAAACTACTACCTTATACACACAAGTGTAAAGGGATGAAGAATATGTACATAAAGATATATGAATGAGTGATGGTACAGAATGGCATAGGCAAGATACAGTAGATGGTATCGAGTATAGTATATACATATGAGATGAGTAATGTATGTAAACAAAGTGGCATAGTTTAAAGTGGCTAGTGATACATGTATTACATAAAGATTCAGTAGATGATATAGAGTACAGTATATACATATACATATGAGATGAGTAATGTAGGGTATGTAAACATTATATTAAGTAGCATTGTTTAAAGTGGCTAGTGATATATTTTTCCATCAATTTCCATCAATTTCCATTATTAAAGTGGCTGGAGTTGAGTCAGTGTGTTGGCAGCAGCCACTCAATGTTAGTGGTGGCTGTTTAACAGTCTGATGGCCTTGAGATAGAAGCTGTTTTTCAGTCTCTCGGTCCCTGCTTTGATGCACCTGTACTGACCTCGTCTTCTGGATGATAGCGGGGTGAACAGGCAGTGGCGCGGGTGGTTGTTGTCCTTGATGATCTTTATGGCCTTCCTGTGACATCGGGTGGTGTAGATGTCCTGGAGAGACGGTAGTTTGCCCCCGGTGATGCCTTGTGCAGACCCTCTGGAGAGCCTTACGGTTATGGGTGGAGCAGTTGCCGTACCAGGCGGTGATACAGCCCGACGGGATGCTCTCGATTGTGCATCTGTAGAAGTTTGTGAGTGCTTTTGGTGACAAGCCACATTTTTTCAGCCTCCTGTGGTTGAAGAGGCGCTGCTGCGCCTTCTTCATGACACTGTCTGTGTGGGTGGACGTATTCAGTTTGTCTGTGATGTGTACGCCAAGGAACTTAAAACTTACTACCCTCTCCACTACTGTTCCGTCGATGTGGATAGGGGGGGGGTGCTCCCTCTGCTGTTTTCTGAAGTCCACAATCATCTCCTTTGTTTTGTTGACGTTGAGTGTGAGGTTATTTTCCTGACACCACACTCCGAGGGCCCTCACCTCCTCCCTGTAGGCCGTCTCGTCATTGTTGGTAATCAAGCCTACCACTGTAGTGTTGTCCACAAACTTGATGATTGAGTTGGAGGCGAGCATGTCCACGCAGTCATGGGTGAACAGGGAGTACAGCAGAGGGCTCAGAACGCACCTACATGTAGCTATAAACTTGCCACGATTGTTGTCATCCCACTGCTTTTGTACTGGGCTGGTTAATATGGGCCTTGCAGAGGAAGTGGTGCACTGAGTTTTACAGAGGAGACAAGAAAAGAAACCCTTAAAGTAGAAAATTCACTAAGGAGACATGAAATAACCCTCCATTCTTCTACCTGACAGATCTGACAGGCCAAGTGTCTCCCGCTCCCTTTTTTTCATCCTGAATAGATTATCACAGGCCCTAATTTGCTAGCTGAGGTCTGTGGCGTACAGTAGCAGAGAGAGTTCCCTCCCCCCGCCTGCTTCTTCAGGGACGACTTCTGAAGCTGTTAATAAGGAGACAAGTATGCCATCACGTATTGAACTACATCAAAACCACTAATCCTCGAAGATTGGAACAGCCCACTGATTTAGATTGTCATTACGTGTTTCATAAACGTACCACTTGGATGTTTAATGCTGCAGAAATGTGGAGTGGTGGGGGTGGAGCTGAAGGTATAAATGGTCTGTTTCATTAGCATCCCTCTCTTTATGCAGACTTTAACTGGGCCGGCTCACAGCGGAGATGTAGTCTATCAATGAATCTGTTCCACCTGAGATGAAAGCCCATTTTCACCCGGCGATAATGGCTGCAATGCCTGGTAACGATTCCAAGCCGCTCGGATTTCCCTGTTCACTGTCATTTGACTGGGGTTTAAGGAGCGTAGGAACACTGCAGACATTGTAGCCATCACACCTAATTGACCAGAGGAGCTGTAGTTAGTGTGAAACATCAGCATGACAACTGAGGAGGCGAGGCGAGCATCTTCCTCCACATTAGCAGATGTATGTTACAGTCCAGACACAGGCCAACCTCCTCCTGTGACACAAGACAGATTTTCACATTTGAGGAAGACAGACCCAGTGCTCATTTATGAACATGTAAACTAAATGGCACTAGTAGACTGATCCTCATAAATGTTAAGCTGGAAGGAATAGTTTTCTCTCGCTCTGCTTTGCAGATTTCTCTCTCTCTTGCTCTCTCTCTCTCACCCTCTCGCACACTCTCTCACACTCTCTCTCTCTCTCTCCCTCTCTCTGTATCTCTCTTCTCCGTGCGTGCAGAGTTGATAAGTTGATTGCTGATAAGTGTTATTAATTTCAATAACTAAGCCAATTAAAAATGGAATTTTATCTAATTCCTGCTTTGATAGTTGGACATTATTTGCCAGAGTTTAAAACTGAAAGTTCTCAGTTAATAGTGTGATATATTTAATTTCCCCTTTTCTTTTTGCTGGAATGATGTGGTAACAGTATTTAGTCATTGTCCTCCAATTGCACGATTCCATTTGGCTTTTCAATTAGCCTGTTTTGCCATTCAGAACAGTGCATAAGGTACAGCAGGAACCATTTCTCAGCAAAAATGTTTTATGTATAATTCAATGTAAGTAAAAGCCATAATAGTTTTTTGCAGCTAATAACAGTTGTCTGAAAACGTGCCTGTAAGGATAATCGATTTAAAGGTAAACACACTATTATTACAACACATTGTGGAGGAAGGAAACTTTGCCTACAACTGGTAGCCAAGGGGAGTATAGACATAACTTCAAATAGGAAAATGGAGCTATACTGAAAGACTCCTCTATTTTTCATGACCAAGGTCACTTATCAGTGACCGGAAAGTCACCAAGTTCTCTTCATCATTTCAATAAGGGACTCAAAGTCAGAAAAAAATTGCATGGACATTTCTTTGTAATACACCCCTGGGCTTTTTATTATGACTTCATTTCCCGTTGTAATATTGGAACGTCTCTGTAATTGTAAAAGTGTAATAGACTCTAATAGAATTTCATTTTGAACCCTGAATGGTCTATGCCATCTCTGCTCAATTTGAGTAGAATAATGATTTTTAATGTCCACACATGGCTTCCTGTGACCTTATTCAATCTCGGGGCTGATCAGGAAATATATTGATTCAATTACAGGCCTGATGACAAGCGAACAGAGGAGAGGAGGGGAAAAAGGTCAGCACATATTTGAAAATGTAAATCTTAACAATGTCTTTTGGGTTTGCTGAAAAAAGCCATTATCAAATGCCATTTGGGTCCAGCGGCATCAAGCCCTCCGCCTGCCTTTCCTCCCAGAGCAATGGGAATCGTTAGAATGTGTAGGACATTGCTGCTAGTGGAGCTTTCCATTGTCTGGAACAGTGATGTGACTAATTCAAAGTGTGCATGGCCTCTATTTTGCCACATGATTGTTATGTTCACGCTGGTTGTTATGGTCACTGCTATTTCTTCAGCACAGCACTTGTTATAAACTGACCTAGTACAATAGGAGAAATGTGTCAATGTTTTTGACTTATGACTTTCACATGTCTTCCTATACATGTAATCAGCTATAGCATAAGGTGGACTCAGCCAGTGGAATTACCAGTGATGTGCTCTACCCAAACATTGAACAAAGCTCTGAAATTCATTCCTGAGCAAATTACATGCACACACCACACCGGGTACTAATTCTTTGTTTGGTCATTAAAACCTAATTAAAATTAAATTGTTCATTTGCATACAACTGTGTGTCGCATTATAAATTATTAATTGAAAATGAATAAATGAATGATATTAGAAAAATAAGTTATGTTACATATACATATACACCTACAGTGATGCTGTGATTGTCTTTCTTTTGACATTGAGGAGGAAGGTGAAGCTTTTTTCAAGGGAAATAAACGGTGGTAGTATAAACAACAGAACCTGCCGAGGAAAAGGATGGCGGTTCAAAAGGATAGGGGTGGACTGTATGTGAATCTCAAAGACCAGATCTGAAGAGCTTTCTGATTAAGTTCTGTAACCCTGTAAATGTAGCATGGACAGAATGGTCCTGCTGTTAAATCCCCAATGCATCAGACAAAAGTGGATAGCATTTTTCCTCCTCTGCTTTTCATTTCACTGCAAATTGATTAACTCTGTCTCCCCTGCTGTCATTGCTTGACTTTGGCAAATTATGAATAAATGGACTTTTCTCCTGCTGACAAATATTTTGGTTATCCAGCCCAAAAAAGGTCCTTTAGTGGGTCATTTTCCACAAGCCGCCACATTCATTCTTTCACATCTGCATGTGTTTACGGCTGGATCATCCTGTTTTAATGCTGGAATATCCACCCCATCTTCAAGGGTTTCAACAACCTATATTTTAGCCTTCATTATGTGTTCGATTTTTCTCCTGTTGCTAGAATTCCAGAATTTTCAGTTTCAGAAATTGCTAATTGCAGCAGCCCCCTTTTCAAATTACTTCATTAATGAAATGGGATTGGGAAAGATTCTGAGCTAATGGATTATTCTGGGGCTGGGTGGTTCAGTCCTGTTTACCGGAGGTCACATTTCATTTGCTGCCTATGTCAGGCGACTAGCAGCAGGGCCTCTGAGGCAGTCTAATCAATGTCTCCGTGCCGTAGCCCTTGAATGAATCCATTAAAGTTATGCGGATGCATCCTGCCCAGGAAAGAAAAAGTCTCCTGATACCTCTGATAGAAATTAGCCATGTATTAGGAGAGAGGCTGTCTCATTCTGGAAGCAAGCCAAAGCAGAATTAATAGGCCATCAGAGCCTCTTGTGTGTTAAATCCCATTTGTTCGCCCATGCTTTATGAAAGCTTTTCCTCTGCTGCTTCTCCCCAGCCTGGTGTGGGACCCCCACATATCCACCACCAAACTTCACTCATTAAATAAAGTTCCAGCCGGGTGCAGACAGGGAGGGTTGGAGACTGGGGACAGGGCTGGGGTTTAGACTGGGGCTGCTGGTGGTGTTTCTGCTGGGGAGGTGGATGATGATGAGGCTTCATAGGAGAGGGGCTGGAGCTGTGATTGCAGCTGGGGGTTTGGTTGGGATGTCTGAGTCTGTCTGTGGCCAAGGCTCCAGCTAAGAGGACTTTAGCAGGACACTGGGGGATCCTGGTCATGTGGACCTCTTCAGCACCAAAATCATCTCTGCAATGTCCTCTAATCCTACAGATTGCTCTTCAATGTGTTTATGAGGAAGAAAGGCTCTGGCCGAATCTCTTTGAAAAGGATGTCTGGGGTGCCTGAACCAATCAGAACAAAAGGTCCTACTCCTGCTATTTTTCAAACACTTTTTTGGAGCAGGATCATTATTTCCTGTATGTTTGAAAACACGCAGGATGACATGATAATTATTGGACATATACTTTACTTAAAGAGTAAAGGCTTTTGGCATGCCTGACTCAGAGACAAATTCAGACGGGGTGTTTTCTTACCTTTTGTTTTGTAGCTCTGCATAATTCATTGGGATGCTGCCTTTAACAAACTTACTGTCTCTCTCTGTGAGGTTTTCATCACAGACTTTCTTTTTTTCCCCTTGAATGGATATTTTTTTCTTATTCCTAAAAGACCAATTAACTCAGCCTTCGTTTATGGTGGTGTAATCATTTATATCTGGTGTGAATCCCCTCTGACGGAGGTCTGCCTACAGAGAGGATGAACGAGGGGGGAGGAGCTTCTCCCTGGGGCTCCAGCCAGTCCAGACATCTGCCCAGGGTTGAGCCTATAAACAATCAAGGCACTGACTCACCTTGACAAAACCAATGATAACCTCTAAATGCACTATGTGCTAGCCTCAAATCAAGCAGCCAACCAAACTAACATGGAGACAGCACAAAAGGACGGCCTCAGACTGCCGAAGAACAGAACGTCCACATTCTGAACACACTGGAGAGCCATTACAACTCAACCATCCTCTCTACAAGACAGACAAACAACAATTCCCAGAGTCCCTCAGTCCTCCACGGTGGTCATTTACATTAAGTTTATGGCTTAGGTGCGTGAGACTTCTAGAGGTCAGTCTGAGTGTGGTACACACACGTGCACGTACACACACGTGCACGTACACACACACCTCACTCAATGCAACCCACACACACATACACGCTTGCTAATACACGCGACTCACACAGACACATACACACACGTAAATGAGATCTAAAATGACTCTCATGTTTGCCCTCTTCCACCAGTGCCAGAGTCACGCATCATTGTCAGCAGCCGGCAAAACAAGATGAAATAAAATTCTAAGCCGTCCTGGCAGTCAAGGACACCATTCCCTCACCGTAATAGCCTGTATCGTCTGGCCACTCCATGTGTAGCTTTTCTTCATTGCTCTGGGCTTTTATTCCTGACAATAAGCTCTTTATCACTCCTCCACACAATTCATTTAAAACCACCGTCAAGAAGCAATCAAACCTTAAGTAAGAGGATTCAAAGTCAGTGTGTTATTGTTAAGCAAAGTAGCGTTACTTCATTTCCATAATGCTCACCAGCCAATATGCCAGGGAGGTAATAGTAAGTAACAGCATACAGGAAAATAATAAACACTTCATATTATTTCAGTTTGAGCCCAAATGTAAACCCTATACTCCATGACCTCTGTCTTGCATCTGTTTGAACTTTTTGGTTTATCTCCCACCCCCTCTCCTCTTCTCTCTCTTTCTCTCTAAAGGATGACATTATGTTTGGCTTTCTTGTCTATCTGCCCTGGACACCTATGATTTAGAAACTCTTGACATATCCATTACACCGCACAGATTGGCTATTCTCCCCTCCCGGTGTCTCACCACCCTATAGAAATGACATGGACCTTTCTGTTTTTTCTCTAATGTCCTCAATTCATGGCTGGTGCTTTTAGCAAGACGTGGATTCTAATTTCAAGAGTCTTCCCCTACTATTAACTAGAGTTTTCAAGAGCTACAGGGAAGACATCAATCTTGACAAGGTATTTTTGAGCCACGGCTGAAAAGGCAATCCCATTGTGTATTTTTTCACCTGCTTTCTACGGTCTGACAAAAGATGGACATGAGTGCTTGTTTGTTGTTGGTAGCCTTGGTAATATTACTACTCTCATTGGTCACATATATATAATCAGTGATAGTAGTGGTAGTGATAATAGTACTATTATTAATAGCAATTCTCAACAATCAGCTGTTGTTGCTATTTAATTATTTTTTGTCCATCATTACTGTAATATCATTATCATCATCATTACCATCATATGAAGTAGGATGCTTGTATTCTTGTCTTGCCAGTTTCGTTCAACATTAGTTGTAAATACTTTAACCGCACAGTCCATGTTGTTGCCCGACACGGCTGTTTACATGTGGATTGGTCTGCATCCCCATGTGTTGGCTGATTTATTGAGTGGTGATTTGTGGATTCCTGACTGCAGCCATGGATTGATCCAGTAGGGAGGGAAGTTCATCAGGAGGACCCCTACTCTGTGAATGGATTCTTCATGATGATGGGACCACAGGGTCATACACTGGCAGGAGTTCAATGTGTGTCCAAAATGGCACCCTATTCCCTATATAGTGCACTACTTTTGATCTGGGCCCATATGGTCAAGCCATAGGGCCCTGGCCAAAAGTAGTGCACTGAACAGAGAATAGGATGCCATTTTGGATGCAACCCAGGTGTGTGAAACACTCTGCGTCCAATCATGACCAATGATACCGGGCATATATTTCAAATGATCCCATTACTTTCAAATGATCCCATTTGTTATGCGATTTGTGGATCTTTACTGTCAAATAGATAAGGAGGAAAGTACTATGGGCAAGAATTTGCTATTTGTCATGCAGATGATAGGCCTATGTATAAGTTGGTCCTGTATTAGGCTACTTTTGTGTCCAATGTACTTTCTAGATACAGTATTTAGATCAATTATGCCACAGAGAAAAGGACTGCATAGGAGGCATATTCACCTGTATAGGAAACGCATTAACATATATCTGCATATCTGTCATAAAAGAACCCACAGTACACCAATAGTAAGACTAGCTGCATTATTATTGAGATAATTCCCTGTTGTAAAATGGTCTAATAAACATGGGTGTGAAATGTTGTGTCCACTCTCTTCCCTACCTGTACTTGCTTCGAGTGCCTCCCATTCCTAACACTAACTTCATCATCAGGGGATTAATGCTAATGCTTTCAATGAGCATGGCCCAGAAATGAAAAGAATTAAGGGCAATTAGCATGCTAACAAATGGCTAATAACATGTCAATTGTTCCATTTTATGACATTACCTGTAATCTTTGTGTTGAGAACCTAATTTTCCATCCTAATGAATGGGGTGGAGTGTTAAATTATTCAACACTGCTCTGTAATTCTCTTTTAATATTCATAATTTCTATTTGTTAAAAACCGTGACTAAAATAAAGCAGTGCAGGATTAATATTTGCACCTTTTTATCACGACTCTGCCATACTGTCACCGGGGAGTTCTCTTTTTGTTCCCAGAGTCCTTAGCAAACGTGGGGCAGCACTCCTATGTGGGTAGAAGACAAAAGCGAGCATTACGCCAAGGCCATGGCTAATGCTACGGCTACACTGTACCGCTAAGGCCATGCTAACTGCTCCCTCGTCTTATTAACCCCATGTAATTAACAGTAGCACTTTACTATGGTACTTTACTTTCTGCAATGTGCACAGCTCTTTGTGGATGTGTGGATTTCCAGTAGGCTGCAGGCAGTAAGCCCTAGAATGTCATTTGCAAGCCATTGTCACAGGGACAAACAGTGAGATGGGCAATATGAAAAAGCCTGGTGCTGAGTGAGCTATGATTTATTGGATCTCTCTGATAGCTATTGGGTAGAGTGGGTTTTCTCTTCCCCTCACCGATACTACCTGCCATCTCCATCCCTGCTCTCTACACTGCAGTAAGCTCTAATAATGAAAATAATAATAATGATAACAATAATAGCATCACTTCAATCTCACTTTCAGTGATTACATTGTTCCACCAGTTTCCGTTTCTGCTTAAATTATATTTAACTTCATCTACTGCGCACCGCAAACAGGATTACTGGTACTTATCTGAAATGAAAGTGCATTTTCAACGCGGTTTAATAACGAGAGTGGAAAATCCAGTCCATAGCAATAAAGCTGAAACTAATTCATTAGAATGGCTGTCTGCGTTGAGCGTTTCAATTGTGTTTCGCATGGCCATCCCTGCTCCCCTGTACTGAAACAAACAGTCAAAGAAACGAGGGAGAGGGCCATTTGTGTAATCTGCCACAACCTGAAATGAGAGCAGGCTACTGGAGAGATCACAGCAACAGAGAAGCAGCTGCATCCACACTCTTCTCTTCAAGCAGGGCCACTTCAAAGGCCCACTAAATGGACAACTTAAAGGCAAACAAGACTATCAAACTCTGAAACTTTCCTTAAGTGTCTTGAGAGGAGTGGAGAGGAGTGTAGGGTTGGGGGTGGAATGGAGGGTGGAGCGGAGTGTAGGGTTGGGGGTGGAATGGAGGGTGGAGAGGAGTGGAGGGTTGGGGGTGGAATGGAGGATGAAGAGGAGTGGAGGGTTGGGGGTGGAATGGAGGGTGTGGGGAGAGAAGAGAAGAGTGCTGTACGTCCTCATGCATCTAAAGTGGTCAGCAGTTTGAGCCCGTCCGTGCCTCCTGTTCCATTATGGAATAGTAACACAGGGGCCTGTTTGTTCGCCAAACACAATTAACAAGGTTTCTGCAGCACATCAATACTGCTATTTGCATAGCGTATTGATCTGGAGTCCTTATAATCACAAAATGCTAATTGCACCAATTAATTCTCAATCTGTTTGTGCCCTTGTCTGGCTGCCCGGAGCCCTGAAGGTCAGAGTGAAAATGAACTGTTCTTTGATTCTCCTCCAGGAAAAGCTTTTCTCCCAAGACAACACTGTTTTCTATCAGAAGTCCAGAGGCCTGACCGTCTTTTATCATTATTATCATTCCCGGTGAGTAGCGCCTAATGGGTTGGAAATCTTCTGATCTGATTTGTCCTTTTAAACAAGGTTTTTCTTGTCTCATTCATTAGTGAGGGCTGCCCCCCCCCCCTCTCTCTCACAGTACCCTGAAAAGCCACAGTATCCGCCTCATATTGACTAATAAGTCATTCTCCCACGTTTGATTCATACCCCCTACGCCATGTCTGTGCTGTGTCTGTCGCTCTCTGGCCTTGTTGCTACACCGCGTTACTATATGGTGGAACATGACCTCGTGCTCTGTTGTCTGTTTGAGATGATCAGAGTAATAAGTCAGGAGGATTCTATTCCCAGACCATTCCCCTTGTTAGTCTCTGTGGCATCTATGGGTGATAGTGAGTGTTTGTCTGTGTGCCCTCTTCTCCTTTCCAGCCCCACCACAACACAATGAGCTATACTGTGATGTTACGTTATTTACAGTAGTTATAGGTATAAATTAATAATTGTTTTAATGTGTGGAATATTTGTTATTGTCTTGAAAGGACATTTCAGCACGAGATGCTGTCCATTCCTCAGGACCATGAGTGAAGACCAGTGTTACCAACACAATGTTAGATCTGGTCTATGCCCATCCATGGACACTCTACCTATTAACCTAAAGCCTGACACCTGCATGACATCAGCATCATGGACATAACATTTATTGAAGATAAGTAGTTTTGAGAACATACTGGTTAATCTTCCTATTCATACCTTTCCATACATACCGTACTTACAATGAGAGGTTATCCAGAGGCTTTTCTGAGCATGAATGCTCACACACATCCCACTCTTGAATCCAAGAGGGCGTAGCAGTGCAGACGTGTTTGTCGTTGTCCCATGTCAATTTTGTAATTTTTCTTTTTTGTTGTTGTATATATTTCAATACATTTCAATCTCTTTTTCCATTTTTAAATTGTGTGATACAGATCTGTTATTTTTAGACCTTATAGCTAGAACCTCCATCGGGAGCTAGCCATCAGATGCTAACCAGCTAATTAGCTACTAGCTATTTAGTCATTGTTAGCCACTGCTAGCGGCCTTTACCTCTAGCTTAGACACCAGCCGTTTTTACCCTGGATAATACCTGCCAGTCTGCACAGCGCGATATCAACCCTGAGCATATCGGACTGCTTTTCTCCACCATTACTCCAGATTACTTCATTACTGGACCAGTACTCCAGATCATCGCAGCTAGCTAGCTGCTACCGAGTGGCCCAGTCCCGAAGCTACCCTTTGAGCCAGGCCCATCTCCTGGCCTGCTTAGTGGACCCTATGACCACTCGGCTACACAGCTGATGCCTCCCGGACTCTTCACTAACACGACTAAAAGCCACTACATCGCCGGATTCCTGCTGTAAGCTCTGGACCTTTGCATCAGATCATCGCAACTAGCTAACTGCTACCGGGTGGCTATAGGGGCTAACGCCCTTGTACCGAAGCTAGCACCAATTAGCCTCGAGCCAGGCGCATCTCCCGGCTAGCAAACAAAATTACTCCAGCTACAATACCTCTTTTGCCAATTGGCCTGGACCCTTTGTCGACACGGAGCCCCGCCGATCCATCACGACTGGTCTGCCAACGTAATTCCGTCCGATGTGCCCTCAACTGGCCTTTGTCGGACATCGGTGAAGACGCTTCTGCTAACCCCGGCCTGCTAAGTTTATGAACGCTGTGTCTCCCGCTTGCTAGCATAGTAACGACTTCCCTGTTTCAACTATTACTGTTCACTGGACCCTATGACTACATAGATCCTCTGGCTACATAGCTGATGCCTGCTGGACTGGTCATTAATCACGGTACTTCATTTTGTTAATATTGTTTATCTGTCGGCCCCAGGCTCGAATTGAGGCCCTGTGTGTAGTTAGCTGACCCTCTCTGCCCATTCATCGCCATTATACCTGTTGTTGTTGTCTTAGCTGATTAGCTGTTGCTGTCTTACCCGTTGTCTTAGCTAGCTCTCCCAATCAACACCTGTGATTGCTTCATGCCTCGCTTTTCAGGTCTATGCCCAAACAGTTTGAGCTTCTAGTATTTTTTTTTGTCTCTCCAGAAATAAGTCTCTCACTGTTGCCGCCCATCATAGACCCCCCTCAGCTCCCAGCTGTGCCCTGGACACCATATGTGAATTGATTGCCCCCCCCATCTATCTTCAAAGTTTGTTCTGTTAGCTGACCTAAACTGGGATATGCTTAACACCCAGACCATCCTACAATCTAAGCTAGATGCCCTCAATCACACACAAATGATCAAGGAACCCACCAGGTACAACCCTAAATCCGTAAACATGGGCAACGTCATAGATATCATCCTGACCAACTTGCCCTCCAAAATACACCTCTGCTGTTTTCAATCAGGATATCAGCGATTACTGCCTCATTGCCTGCATCCGTTATGGGTCCGCGGTCAAACGACCATCCCTCAACACTGTCAAACGCTCCCTAAAACACTTCTGCATACAGGCCTTTCTAATCAGCATGGCCTGGGTATCCTGGAAGGATATTGACCTCATCCCGTCAGTAGAGGATGCCTGGTTGTTCTTTAAAAGTAATTTCCTCACCTTAAATAAGCATTCTCCTTTTAAAAAATGTAGAAAAAAGAACAGATATAGCCCTTGGTTCACTCCAGACCTGACAGCCCTCAACCAGCACAAAAACATCCTTTGGCAGACTGCAATAGCATCGAATAGTCCCCGCGATATGCAACTTTTCAGGGAAGTCAGGAAAGCAAAGGCTAGCTTTTTCAAACAGAAATTTGCATCCTGTAGATCTAACTCCAAAAAGTGCTGGGACACTGTAAAGTCCATGGAGAATAAGAGCACCTCCTCCCAGCTGCCCACTACCCTGAGGCTAGGAAACACTGTCACTACCGATAAATTTCAAAAATCATTTCTCTACGGCTGGCCATGCTTTCTTCCCGGCCAACAGCTCCGCACCCCCCGCAGCTACTTTCCCAAGCCTCCCAGCTTTTCCTTCACCCAAATCTAGATAGCAGATGTTCTGAAAGAGCTGCAAAACCTGGACACGTACAAATCAGCTGGGCTAGACAATCTGGACCCTCTCTTTCTAAAATTATCCGCTGCCATTGTTGCAACACCTATTACTAGTCTGTTCAACCTCTCTTTCGTATTGTTCAGAGATTGCTAAAGATTAGAAAGCTGCCGCGATCATCTCCCTCTTCAAAGGGGGTGACACTCTATACCCAAACTGTTACAGACCTATATCCATCCTGCCCTGCCTTTCTTAAGTCTTTGAAAGCCAAGTTATCAAGCATATCATTGACCATTTATAATCCCACCGTCCCTTTTCCGCTGTGCAATCCGGTATACGAGCTGGTCAGGGGTGAACCTCGGCAACGCTCAAGGTACTAAACAATATCAAAACAGCCATCGATAAAAGACAGTACTGTGCAGCCGTCTTCATCGACCTGGCCAAGGCTTTTGATTCTGTCAATCAACGTACAGTGGGGCAAAAAAAGTATTTAGTCAGCCACCAATTGTGCAAGTTCTCCCACTTAAAAAGATGAGAGAGGCCTGTAATTTTCATCATAGATACACTTCAACTATGACAGACAAAATGAGAAAAAAACTGAAAATCATTGTAAGATTTTTTATGAATTTACAAATTCAAAAACAAAAAAAACAATTTGCAAATTATGGTGGAAAATAAGTATTTGGTCACCTACAAACAAGCAAGATTTCTGGCTCTCACAGACCTGTAACTTCTTCTTTAAGAGGCTCCTCTGACCTCCACTCGTTACCTGTATTAATGGCAGCTGTTTGAACTTGTTATCAGTATAAAAGACACCTGTCCACAACCTCAAACAGTCACACTCCAAACTCCACTATGGCCAAGACCAAAGAGCTGTCAAAGGACACCAGAAACAAAATTGTAGACCTGCACCAGGCTGGGAAGACTGAATCTGCAATAGGTAAGCAGCTTGGTTTGAAGAAATCAACTGTGGGAGCAATTATTAGGAAATGGAAGATATACAAGACCACTGATAATCTCCCTCGATCTCACCCCGTGGGGTCAAAATGATCACAAGAACGGTGAGTAAAAATCCCAGAACCACACGGGGGGGGGATCTAGTGAATGACCTGCAGAGAGCTGGGACCAAAGTAACAAAGCCTACCATCAGTAACACACTACGCCGCCAGGGACTCAAATCCTGCAGTGCCAGACGTGTCCCCCTGCTTAAGCCAGTACATGTCCAGGCCCGTCTGAAGTTTGCTAGAGAGTATTTGGATGTGTGAAAACCTTGTGAAGACAGAAAGCGTTTGACCTCTGTCATTGCCAACAAAGGGTATATAACAAAGTATTGAGATAAACTTTTGACCAAATACTTATTTTCCACCATAATTTGCAAATAAATTCATAAAAAATCCTACAATGTGATTTTCTGGATTTTATTTCCTGATTTTGTCTGTCATAGTTGAAGTGTACCTATGATGAAAATTACAGGCCTCTCTCATCTTTTTAAGTGGGAGAACTTGCACAATTGGTGGCTGACTAAATACTTTTTTGCCCCACTGTATATAGATTTTTCTATAGTGTTATTGACTGTACTTTTGTTTATCCTATGTTTATCTCTGTGTGATTGTTTTTTGTCGCACTGCTTTGCTTTATCTTGGCCAGGTCGCAGTTGTAAATGAGAACTTGTTTTCAACTGGCCTACCTGGTTAAATAAAGGTGAAATAAAAAATAAATAAAAAACTCTGAGTCCCCGTCTCTCTGTCATCCCTGCCTGGTCACACACAGCCCATTCTGAGTCCCCGTCTCTCTGTCGTCCCTGCCTGCTCACACACTGCCCATTCTAAGTCCCTGTCTCTCTGTCATCCCTGCCTGGTCACAGCCAAGTGACAAATGAGCCAGCCCTGTGTGAAAGATTAATTTCAATCCACTACACCTGTGCCGCCCCACCAAATGAAAGGACTGATTGCCTCCAATTGCGTATTTAAAATGCTTAATTCCTCCATTAGAAAACCTATTTACATGAATTAGGGACAATTAGCATTTTCAGACCCCCCATTAACATTTGAAAGTGTCGGCTACCAGACACAAGAAAGCCTGGGATCTGATTTACTCTGACCCCCCACATCGGGCGCCTAGATGGGCTTTTTCATCTGTGCCGACTGCGCTGGAGGAAGGTACTGAGAGCTGGCCGTGTGTCTCTCTGAGTCGCCTCAATTATGTCTAATCAACAAAGAGCATTCAATGAAAGACAGCAGAGTGGAGGACAGGACAGGACCCAGATTGAGCTATTCATTAGTACCCACTTTCACACCAAAGGAAATATGCATTCCATTACAGTGAAGGAAGGGAGGGAGGTAGGCCTCTAAAGTCACACTGTACTGCACTGCTGAACAGTGGAGAGAAATTAACAACATAGGCCTCCAAACAGCCTGAGCAGTCGTATGGAGAAATATGGCAGAGGAGGGGATGAGAGGAGTAAGATGCATAGAGTGAGTGAGAAGGAGAGAGGAAAGCAAGAGGAGGGAGGGTAGGAAAGGAATGGTGGCAGGGAGCCTAGTGGTTAAGAGTGTTGGGTCAGTAACCAAAAGTTTGCTGGTTTAAATCTCAGAGCCAACTAGATAAAGAGTGCCTGCGAAATGACTCAAATGTAACTGAATGGAGAGAGTGTCAGGGTATGTAGTCTGGACCATGTTGCTCAGGCTTACCATAATGACACTTCTCACGGTAATGGCTTTACCTGCTGGATTTGTCATTTCTACCAGTTTCAAAGTGAGGCCAACGCCCTTGTATACTGTTTTCACCTAGCCCCTAGGTTTTCATTGTTTTTCTTTCTCACTGGGCACAAATTACAGTGTCTGACCCCAGTCGCTCACACATCCGGCCCCATGGTGGAGAATGGGCCCTAACAAGGCCAAAATGAAGATAACAGAGGCCATCTCATTCTGAAGGAATTTATTAGACTGAATGATTCAAAGTGCAACGCTTTTTATTACAAAGGCTGCCATGGATTTCATGGGGGAAGAGCAAGTTAGGATGATATTTTCACTCCAACTTGAAATCACATGAAAGCCAGGGAGGGGGAAATCAGACAGGTTTGGAGCAGACGTATCTATTTTTCTTGCGCATGATGGTGAGTTTGTGTGCATCATCGCACAAATTGGCCCAGTTTTGTACAGCATGCTCACCAAAAGGAAAACCTTTGATGCAGGTATATTCTGCTCATCTTATAAGGGCCTTTCATGATGAAAGTGGCCTTAAATCTCTCTTTTGAGTGGAGCGATTTTAGGCAAATGATCAAACTGGGATCTTATGGTTGTGCACAGAGACAGTGCCAACACTCAGCTGCACAGGGTGGAGAAGAAGAAAGCCAAACCGCTTCTAAGCATCACAGCGTTTTCTCCTAAAACCCATAAAGTGTAAAGCAAACAAGCATTTTTTAACTATAGTTGCATAGAAGATTTAGCTCACATTTACCTCACATCAAGATAAAAAACTTTGGAATTTGAACTGTAAAATACACAAACACACGTGTACGACAAGTTAGCGGAGACATTTGAGCTGTTTCACTGTTCGCTCAGTTAGAGCTGAAGAGAGGAGGAGGGTGTCACTTCCTTCAGTTCAAAGCACTCTGAGAACAACTCATGCGATAGGGCTATTATCTGTAATGAGTTAAAGTGACTGCTGGTATTCAAATGATCACGTCGGTTGCTAAACTTACAAATGTAAATGTCTGAAAGTAGATCTGTTAGAATGTTTGATCTTTCGCCTCTAATTGCATTTCAAACTGGAGAGGGAAAATGTCAAAACCTTCCCCATACTTCACAGTTGCATAATGTTTTTCATGTGCACAATTAGTCCTGTGTTCTATTTTAGGGCTTGACATCATACTGTATTTGCGGGTGGAGTGATGATGGGGTTACCAGTCAGTCTTTCAATGGCTGGCTGGCGTAGGCCTGAGTGCCCATCCCTGCTAAGACACACCACTGGGGAGAGAGAGAGAGAGAGAGGAAACCACATGGTGAAGAGAGTGATGAGCTGCCAGCTGATCTGGTGGGCTTGAGAAGCACCATACAGTACATATGGAAGGGAGTGGAACAGACCTGGGACGGGGTGGATCCATGTCTGTCCTTAGGTCAGCTGGCCTAATAGATGACAGGTGGTAAAAGCCGATGACATTCACTGGTCTGACTGACACCATTAATGCAGACCAGAGGCAGTGGGGTTCAATAAGTGGGGGGAGTGTCTATCCATCTCTCATCTCTTCATGTCTCTCACTTTCCCTCTGTCCATCTCTCCCTTTCTTTCGCTTTCTCCTTCTCTCCGTCCAATACTCGTGGTTCATGTCAGCAGTGACATAACCGGACTGAATTAGAGGTTTACTGTTTGTGCTCATCCTCATATGGAGATTCTCTCTGTCTCTTTGTGCCCTCGACCCCCAACATGCCTACAAATGACTGTCTGAGTGCTGTGCTCACACGCACTGAACCAGGCCTCATCTGTCACCCTAGGGGCTCTGAGGGGCTCTCGGGAATGTGGGGCTTTGTCAGAATTGAATGATTTCATTTCCCATTTTTTCTTTGACATACATTTCTTTACAATGAGCAGATTCAACCATAACACTGTTTGAGTGTAGTTCATAGGAAGTACAGGCAACACGAATGCTGATTTATGGTGTAAATATTTCAATGATTTAATTCATAGCATTGGAGTTTCAGTGCAGTGTCACCTATATTTCAGTTGTTCCAGCACCTTTTATATTTTGTGCTGTAGTATTCTGTTTGAATTATCTTTGGCAACAGGGGTAATATCTTATCAATAATTCCTCAAAGAAAAAACACAACACTGTCCAGAAAAGTCTCTCTCTAATCATTGTGGTTATTGATTTTGCCTTGTGCTATTCCAGAGGAGCGCCAACAGATAGTGAAGCAGAGACAGAGTAGCCACTGCTGCTCAGGTAAAAAATAAAACTGCAATCCAGCCAATATCCTAGGGTTCACCAAAGGACACAATCAAATGCCATTGTCTCCTCGGATTTCACAGCGATATTGTGCTCCTCTCCTGACAATCCCCTTCCAATATGTTTCACTACAAAATGGGGCACTGCCAAAGGTTCCAATATTGTAATGCTTCTGCAGGGTGCTTTTTTGTCTTTCATACTCATGGAGGTGTAGAGAAGTTCCATCAGGGTTCAGAATGGTCCTTGTTGTGCTGTTAGAATGTTACCCTTACATCCTGGGTGATTACTGTCTCTGACAATGAGAGGACAGAAGTATCTTTCTCTCTACCTGCAGGGCTGAAATACCCTGTAGTTTAAAAGGCTAGTTCACACTATTTTATGGTAGACTGTCACCCAGCTATTGTATGCTATGGGACATTTCTGCAAGAGTGATGCACTCTCTTTTCATGTTGATCGACCTATCAGTCATAGTAATGCATAAGCCGTCTGAGTTTGTGTGCAATGTGGCGCTGTGTTATATGATAAATGAATGTAAAGATGCAAGACTAAACTCACACACACACACACACATACACACACACAAACACACACACACAGTGCAGTCTGTTTGAATGTGCCTACACCACAAAGACAAGCTCTATTATAATAGCTGTGCTATTGATTGTGCATAACTCACTTTGTCTGATTATGATTACAGTTGAATGTTGACTTTCCCTGTGCAATGAATTCATTGTAATAATGCCAGTCTTGTTGGCTTGTATGATCTATGATTCATCAATACTATTGATTCTCCCAAAGTTCATCCATCCATAAGTGACTGGCATATCAATGTTTTACATAAAAAGATTGAGTAGAGGCAATCTGCATGTCAGCAAAATGTCTCTTTAATTGAGCCTGGCCAACGTTATTGTCCCTTAAGGAAGTTGTGACTGTTTTCTAAACAGGACAGGGACACACGGCAGCAGTCACATGGGACATGGTTAACATTACGAAGGACAAGCGCATTGACAGAAAATAGCTCTAATGCTAGAAGTGCCACTCTGTTTCCAATCCAATGTACACGTGATGTGATGCATTGTCGTGCACAGCAGGTAACAGTGTGCTCTGCATGGCGATACTTGTTCTATTCTATTCTCCCGAAGAACAGCTTACGAACATAAAGTAATGACAGGAGAAAATGTGTTTGATGGTTTCTGAACAATAGAGGGTATACAATAATAACATTCCACACCAGCACTTCAGCACTGCTAGGGCTAATTGGAAAGAGGCGTGAGAATCTGTGAATAAAAAGTCACAATGTTCCATCTGATTTGGTGTGTGGGTGCGCTTGTATCAGTGTGGGTGTGTATCTGGACATTGCTCGGGTGGTGGATAGTGCTGTTGTGACAGTGGGCTGCCCTCAGAGGTCTGTGGATATCCAGTGTAAATCCAGCCCAGGGGAGCTGGGAAAAAGCTAATAATACGTTATTGCAGTAGAGATCCTTCCTGTCGCCTCTCCATCACCACACCAGTGCCACCCTACACATGGACCACAGCGGGATAATGGCCAATAATGTGGAGCAGCAGAGAGTGAGAAGTCCAATCACACTGGCCGTTGAGTGGTGTGAGAGGGCCAGGGTCGAGAGAGAGAGAGGACAGGGGTAGAGAGAGGACAGGGGTAGAGAGAGGACTGGGGTGGAGAGAGAGAGGGCTGGGGTAGAGAGAGATAGAGAGAGGGCTTGGGTAGAGAGAGAAAGAGGGCTGAGGTAGAGAGAGGACTGGGGTAGAGAGAGGACTGGGGTGGAGAGAGAGGGCTAGGGTAGAGAGAGATAGAGGGCTGGGGAAGAGAGAGAGAGAGAGAGAGGGCTGGGGTAGAGAGAGGACCGGGGTGGAGAGAGAGAGGGCTGGGGTAGAGAGAGATAGAGAGAGGGCTTGGGTAGAGAGAGAAAGAGGGCTGATGTAGAGAGAGGACCAGGGTAGAGAGAGGACTGGGGTGGAGAGAGAGAGGGCTTGGGTAGAGAGAGATAGAGGGCTGGGGAAGAGAGAGAGAGAGAGAGAGAGAGAGAGAGAGAGAGAGAGAGAGGGCTGGGGTAGAAAGAGAGAGAGAGAGAGAGAGAGAGAGGGCTGGGGTAGAGAGAGGACCGAGGTAGAGAGAGAAAGAGGGCTGAGGTAGAGAGAGGACCGGGGAAGAGAGGGGACTGGGGTAGAGAGAAGACTGGGGTATGGAGAGAGAGCTGGGGTAGATAGAGAGAGAGAGAGAGAGAGAGAGAGAGAGAGAGGGCTGGGGCAGAGAGAGAGGGGGCTGGGGCAGAAAGCGAGAGGGGACTGGGGTAGAGAGAGAGAGGGGACTGGGGTAGAGAGAAGACTGGGGTATGGAGAGAGAGCTGGGGTAGATAGAGAGAGAGAGAGAGAGAGAGAGAGAGAGGGCTGGGGCAGAGAGAGGGAGGGCTGGGGCAGAGAGAGAGAGAGAGAGAGAGAGAGAGAGAGAGAGAGGGAGGGCTGGGATAGAGAGAGAGGACTGGGGTATAAAGAGAGGCCTGGGGTAGAGGGAGAGATAAGGAATAGAGAGAAAGAGGAATGCTGTAGAGAGAGAGAGGGATGGGGTATATAGAGAGAGGACTGGGGTAGAGAGTGAGGGATGGGGTATAAAGAGAGGGCTGGGGTAGAGGGAGAGATAGGGAATAGAGAGAGAGGAATCAAATCAAATGTATTTATATAGCCCTTTTTACATCAGCTGAAATCTAAAAGTGCTGTACAGAAACCAGCCTAAAACCCCAAACAGCAAGCAATGCAGGTGTAGAAGCACGGTGGAAAAACTCCCTAGAAAGGCCAAAACCTAGGAAGAAACCTAGAGAGGAACCAGGCTATGAGGGGTGGCCAGTCCTCTTCTGGCTGTGCCGGGTGGAGATTATAACAGAACATGGCCAAGATGTTCAAATGTTCATAGATGACCAGCAGGGTCAAATAATAATAATCACAGTGGTTGTCGAGGATGCAACAGGTCAGCACCTCAGGAGTAAATGTCAGTTGGCTTTTCATAGCCGATCATTGAGAGTATCTCTACCGCTCCTGCTGTCTCTAGAGAGTTGAAAACAGTAGGTCTGGGACAGGTAGCAAGTCCAGTGAACAGGTCAGGGTTCCATAGCCGCAGGCAGAACAGTTGAAACTGGAGTAGCAGCATGGCCAGGTGGACTGGGAACAGCAAGGAGTCATCATGCCAGGTAGTCCTGAGGCATGGTCCTAGGGTTTAGGTCCTCCGAGAGAGAGAAATAAAGAGAGAATTAGAGAGAGCATACTTAAATTCACACAGGACACCGGATAAGACAGGAGAAATACTCCAGATATAACAGACTGACCCTATCCTCCCGACACATAAACTACTGCAGCATAAATACTGGAGGCTGAGACAGGAGGGGTCAGGAGACACTGTGGCCCCATCCGATGATACCCCCGGACAGGGCCAAACAGGCAGGATATAACCCCACCCACTTTGACCATGTCAGTGACTCAACCCACTCAAGTGACGCACACCTCCTAAGGACAGCATGGAAGAGCACCAGTAAGCCAGTGACTCAGCCTCTGTAATAGGGTTAGAGGCAGAGAATCCCAGTGGAAAGAGGGGAACCGGCCAGGCAGAGACAGCAAGGGCGGTTCGTTGCTCCAGTGCCTTTCCGTTCACCTTCATACTCCTGGGCCAGGCTACACTCAATCATAGGACCTACTGAAGAGATGAGTCTTCAGTAAAGACTTAAAGGTTGAGACCGAGTCTGCGTCTCTCACATGGGTAGGCAGACCATTCTGTAAAAATGGAGCTCTATAGGAGAAAAACCTGCCTCCAGCTGTTTGCTTAGAAATTCTAGGGACAATTAGGAGGCCTGCATCTTGTGACCGTAGTGTACATGTAGGTATGAATGGCAGGACCAAATCGGAAAGATAGGTAGGTGCAAGCCCATGTAGTGCTTTGTAGGTTAGTAGTAAAACCTTGAAATCAGCCCTTGCCTTAACAGGGAGCAAGTGTAGGGAGGCTAGCACTGGAGTAATATGATCAAATTGTTTGGTTCTAGTCAGTATTCTAGCAGCCGTATTTAGCACTAACTGAAGTTTATTTAGTGCTTTATCCGGGTTGCCAAAAAGTAGAGCATTGCAGTAGTCTAACCTAGAAGTAACAAAAGCATGGATTCATTTTTCTGCATCATTTTTGGACAGACCATTTCTGATTTTTGCAATGTTACATAGATGGAAAAAAGCTGTCCTTGAAACAGTCTTGATATGTTCGTCAAAAGAGAGATTAGGGTCCAGAGTAACGCAGAGGTCCTTCACAGTTTTATTTGACACGACTGTACAACCATCAAGATTAATGGTCAGAGTCAACAGAAGATCTCTTTGTTTCTTGGGACCTAGAACAAGCATCTCTGTTTTGTCCGAGTTTAAAAGTAGAACGTTTGCAGCCATCCACTTCCTTGTCTGAAAGACTGGCTTCCGACGAGGGCAATTTTGGGGCTTCACCATGTTTTATGAAATGTACAGCTGTGTGTCATCCGCATAGCAGTGAAAGTTTACATTATGTTTTCAAATGACATCCCCAGTAGGTAAAATATATAGTGAAAACAATAGTGGTCCTAAAACAGAACTTTGAGGAACACCAACATTTTTATTATTATTATTTTTTTACCCCCAATTTCGTGGTATCCAATTGTTAGTAGCTACTATCTTGTCTCATCGCTACAACTCCGTACGGGCTCGGGAGAGACGAAGGTTGAAAGTCATGCGTCCTCCGATACACAACTCAACCAAGAGGCACTACTTCTTAACACAGCGCGCATCCAACCCGGAAGCCAGCCGCACCAATGTGTGGGAGGTTAGCGTGCACTGCGCCCAACCCGCCACAGGAGCCGCTGGTGCGCGATGAGACAAGGATACCCCTACCGGACAAACCCTCCCTAACCCGGACGACGCTATGCCAATTGTGCGTCGCCCCACAGACCTCCCGGTCGCGGCTGGTTAAGACAGAGCCTGGGCGTGAACCCAGATTCTCTGGTGGCACAGCTGACGCTGCAGTACAGCGCCCTTAACCACTGCGCCACCCGGGAGGGCCGGAACACTGAAATTTACAGTTGATTTGTCAGAGGACAAACCATCCACAGATAAGATCTAAACCAGGCCAGAACTTGTCCGTGTAGACACATTTGGGTTTCCAATCTCTCCAAAAGAATGTGGTGATTGATGGTATCAAAAGCAGCACTAAGGTCTAGGAGCACAAGGACAGATGCAGAGCCTCGGTCTGACGCCATTAAAAGGTAATTTACCACCTTCACAAGTGCAGTCTCAGTGCTATGATGGGGTCTAAAACCAGACTGAAGCATTTCGTATACATTGTTTGTCTTCAGGAAGGCAGTGAGTTGCTGTTCAACAGCTTTTTCTAAAAATGTTGAGAGGAATGGGAGATTCGATATAGGCCGATAGTTTTTTATATTTTCTGGGTCAAGGTTTGGCTTTTTCAAGAGACGCTTTATTACTGCCACTTTTAGTGAGTTTGGTACACATCCAGTGGATAGAGAGCCGTTTATTATGTTCAACATAGGAGGAACAAGCACAGGAAGCAGCTCTTTCAGTAGTTTAAGTTGGAATAGGGTCCAGTATGCAGCTTGAAGGTTTAGAGGCCATGAATTTTTTCATCATTGTGTCAAGAGATATAGTACTAAAATATAGTACTCCCTTGGTCCTACGTCCTAGCAGAGTTGTGCAGACTCAGGACAACTAAGCTTTGGAGGAATACACAGATTTAAAGAGGAGTCCATAATTTGCTTTCTAATGATTATAATCTTTTCCTCAAAGAAGTTCATGAATTTATTACTGCTGAAGTGAAAGTGGGGAATGCTGCTTTTTAGTTAGCTTTGCGACAGTATAAAAAAATAATTTTGGATTGTTCTTATTTTCCTCAATTAAGTTGGAAAAATAGGATGATCGAGCAGCAGTGAGGGCTCTTCGACACTGCACATTACTGTCTTTCCAAGCTAGTCGGAAGACTTCCAGTTTGGTGTGGCGCCATTTCCGTTCCAATTTTCTGGAAGCTTGCTTCAGAGCTCGGGTATTTTCTGAATACCAGGGAGCTAGTTTCTCATGACAAATGTTTTTAGTTTTTAGGGGTGCGACTGCATCTAGGGTATTGCACAAGGTTAAATTGAGTTCCTCAGTTAGGTGGTTAACTGATTTTTGTCCTCTGACGTCCCTCCTAGGCAGAGGGAGTCAAAGGGCATCAAGGAATCTTTGGGTTGTCTGAGAATTTATAGCATGACTTTTGATGATCCTTGGTTGGGGTCTGAGCAGATTATTTGATGCGATTGCAAACGTAATAAATGGTGGTCCGATAGTCCAGGATTATGAGGAAAAACATTAAGATCTGCAACATTTATTCCATGGGACAAAACTAGGTCCAGAGTGTGACTGTGGCAGTGAGTAGGTCCGGAGACATGTTGGACAAAACCCACTGAGTCGATGATGGCTCCGAAAGCCTTTTGGAGTGGGTCTGTGGACTTTTCCATGTGAATATTAAAGTCACCAAGAATTTGAATATTATCTGCTATGACTACAAAGTCCGATAGGAATTCAGGGAACTCAGTGAGGAACGCTGTATATGACCCAGGAGGCCTGTAAACAGAAAAAAGTGATTGAGTAGGCTGCATAGATTTCATGACTAGGAGCTCAAAAGATGAAAACTTCTGTTTTTTTTGTAAATTGACATTTTCTATCGTAAATGTTAGCAACACCTCCGCCTTTGAGGGATGCACGGGGGATATGGTCACTAGTGTAACCAGGAGGTGAGGCCTCATTTAACACAGTAAATTCTTCAGGCTTAAGCCATGTTTCTGTCAGGCCAATCACATCAAGATTATGATCAGTGATTCGTTCATTGACTATAACTGCCTTGGAAGTGTGGGAACTAACATTAAGTAGCCCTATTTTGAGATGTGAGGTATCACAATCTCTTTCAATAATGGCAGGAATGGAGGAGGTCTTTATTCTAGTGAGATTGCTAAGGCGAACACCGCCATGTTTAGTTTTAGGCACAGACACGGTCTCAATGGGGATAGCTGAGCTGACTACAATGACTGTGCAAGTGGCAGACTCCACTAAGCTGGCAGACTGGCTAACAGCCTGCTGCCTGGCCTGCACCCTATTTCATTGTGGAGCTAGGGGAGTTAGAGCCCTGTCTATGTTCGTAGATAAGATAAGAGCACCACTCCAGCTAGGATGGAGTCCATCACTCCTCAACAGGCCAGGCCAGGCTTGGTCCTGTTTGTGGGTGAGTCCCAGAAGGAGTGCCAATTATCTACAAATTCTATCTTTTGGGAGGGGCAAAAAAACTGTTTTCAACCAGCGATTGAGTTGTGAGACTCTGCTGTAGAGCTCATCACTCCCCCTAACAGGGAGGGGGCCAGAGACAATTACTCGATGCCAACACATCTTTCTAGCTGATTTACACGCTGAATATATGTTGCGCTTGGTGACCTCTGACTGTTTCATCCTAACATCGTTGGTGCCGACGTGGATAACAATATACCAATACTCTCTACACTCGCCAGTTTTAGCTTTAGCCAGCACCATCTTCAGATTAGCCTTAACGTCGGTAGCCCTGCCCCCTGGTAAACAGTGTATGATCGCTGGATGATTAGTTTTAAGTCTAATAAATCAAATCAAATCAAATTGTATTTGTCACATACACATGGTTAGCAGATGTTAATGCGAGTGTAGCGAAATGCTTGTGCTTCTAGTTCCGACAATGCAGTAATAACCAACAAGTAATCTAACTAACAATTCCAAAACTACTACCTTATACACACAAGTGTAAGGGGATAAAGAATATTTTTTTATTTTATTTTTTTATTATTTTTATTTCACCTTTATTTAACCAGGTAGGCTAGTTGAGAACAAGTTCTCATTTGCAACTGCGACCTGGCCAAGATAAAGCATAGCAGTGTGAGCAGACAACAAAGAGTTACACATGGAGTAAACAATCAACAAGTCAATAACACAGTAGAAACCAAAGGGGGAGTCTATATACAATGTGTGCAAAAGGCATGAGGAGGTAGGCAAATAATTACAATTTTGCAGATTAACACTGGAGTGATGAATGATCAGATGGTCATGTACAGGTAGAGATATTGGTGTGCAAAAGAGCAGAAAAGTAAATAAATAAAAACAGTATGGGGATGAGGTAGGTGAAAAAGGGTGGGCTATTTACCAATAGACTATGTACAGCTGCAGCGATCGGTTAGCTGCTCAGATAGCTGATGTTTGAAGTTGGTGAGGGAGATAAAAGTCTCCAACTTCAGCGATTTTTGCAATTCGTTCCAGTCACAGGCAGCAGAGTACTGGAACGAAAGGCGGCCAAATGAGGTGTTGGCTTTAGGGATGATCAGTGAGATACACCTGCTGGAGCGCGTGCTACGGATGGGTGTTGCCATCGTGACCAGTGAGCTGAGATAAGGCGGAGCTTTACCTAGCATGGACTTGTAGATGACCTGGAGCCAGTGGGTCTGGCGACGAATATGTAGCGAGGGCCAGCCGACTAGAGCATACAAGTCGCAGTGGTGGGTGGTATAAGGTGCTTTAGTGACGAAACGGATGGCACTGTGATAGACTGCATCCAGTTTGCTGAGTAGAGTGTTGGAAGCCATTTTGTAGATGACATCGCCGAAGTCGAGGATCGGTAGGATAGTCAGTTTTACTAGGGTAAGCTTGGCGGCGTGAGTGAAGGAGGCTTTGTTGCGGAATAGAAAGCCGACTCTTGATTTGATTTTCGATTGGAGATGTTTGATATGAGTCTGGAAGGAGAGTTTGCAGTCTAGCCAGACACCTAGGTATTTATAGACGTCCACATATTCTAGATCGGAACCATCCAGGGTGGTGATGCTAGTCGGGCATGCGGGTGCAGGCAGCGACCGGTTGAAAAGCATGCATTTGGTTTTACTAGCGTTTAAGAGCAGTTGGAGGCCACGGAAGGAGTGTTGTATGGCATTGAAGCTTGTTTGGAGGTTAGATAGCACAGTTTCCAAAGACGGGCCGAAGGTATATAGAATGGTGTCGTCTGCGTAGAGGTGGATCAGGGAATCGCCCGCAGCAAGAGCAACATCATTGATATACACAGAGAAAAGAGTCGGCCCGAGAATTGAACCCTGTGGCACCCCCATAGAGACTGCCAGAGGACCAGACAGCATGCCCTCCGATTTGACGCACTGAACTCTGTCTGCAAAGTAATTGGTGAACCAGGCAAGGCAGTCATCATATGAATGAGTGATGGTACAGAGCGGCATAGGCAAGATACAGTAGATGGTATCGAGTACAGTATATACATATGAGATGAGTATGTAAACAAAGTGGCATAGTTAAAGTGGCTAGTGATCCGTGTATTACATAAAGATGCAGTAGATGATATAGAGTACAGTATATACATATACATATGAGATGAACAATGTAGGGTATGTAAACATTATATTAGGTAGCATTGTTTGAAGTGGCTAGTGATATATTTCCCATAATTTCCCATCAATTCCCATTATTAAAGTGGCTGGAGTTGAGTCAGTGTGTTGGCAGCAGCCACTCAATGTTAGTGGTGGCTGTTTAACAGTCTGATGGCCTTGAGATAGAAGCTGTTTTTCAGTCTCTCGGTCCCAGCTTTGATGCACCTGTACTGACCTCGCCTTCTGGATGATAGCGGGGTGAACAGGCAGTGGCTCGGGTGGTTGTTGTCCTTGATGATCTTTATGGCCTTCCTGTGACATCGGGTGGTTTTGGTGTCCTGGATGGCAGGTAGTTTGCCCCCGGTGATGCGTTGTGCAGACCTCACTACCCTCTGGAGAGCCTTACGGTTGTGGGCGGAGCAGTTGCCGTACCAGGCGGTGATACAGCCTGCCAGGATGCTGCCATCAATCCACGGTTTCTGGTTTGGGAATGTTTTAATCGTTGCTATGGGAACGACATCTTCAACGCACGTTCTAATGAACTCGCTCACCGAATCAGCGTATTCGTCAATATTGTTGTTTGACGCAATACGAAACATATCCCAGTCCACGTGATGGAAGCAGTCTTGGAGTGTGGAATCAGATTGGTCGGACCAGCGTTGAACAGACCTCAGCGCGGGAGCTTCTTGTTTTAGTTTCTGTCTGTAAGCAGGGAGCAACAAAATGGAGTCGTGGTCAGCTTTTCCGAAAGGAGAGCGGGGAAGGGCCTTATATGCGTCGCGGAAGTTAGAATAACAATGATCCAAGGTTTTGCCAGCCCTGGTTGCGCAATCGATATGCTGATACAATTTATGGAGTCTTGTTTTCAGATTAGCCTTGTTAAAATCCCCAGCTACAATGAATGCAACCTCAGGATATATGGATTCCAGTTTGCAAAGAGTCAAATAAAGTTTGTTCAGAGCCATCTGCTTGGGGGGGGAATATATACGGCTGTGATTATAATCGAAGAGAATTCCCTTGGTAGATAATGATTGTGATTGTAGACATTTGATTGTGAGGAATTCTAAATCAGGTGAACAGAAGGACTTGAGTTCCTGTATGTTGTTGAGACCACACCACGTCTCGTTAACCATGAAGCATAGGCCCCCGCCCCTCTTCTTACCAGAAAGATGTTTGTTTCTGTCGGCGCAATGCGTGGAGAAACCAGCTGGCTGCACTGACTCCGATCGCGTCTCTCCAGTGAGCCATGTTTCCATGAAGCAAAGAACGTTACAGTCTCTGATGTCCCTCTGGAATGCTACCCTTGCTCGGATTTCATCAACCTTGTTGTCAAGAGACTGGACATTGGTGAGAAGTATGCTAGGGAGTGGTGCACGATGTGCCCGTCTCCGGAGTCTGACCAGAAGACCGCTACGTTTCCCTCTTTTACGAAGTCGTTTTTTTGGGCCGCCGGCTGGGATCCATTCCGTTGTCCTGGGTGAAAGGCAGAACACAGGATCCTCTTCGCGAAAGTCATATTCTTGGTCGTACTGATGATGAGTTGACGCTGCTCTTATGTTCAGTAGTTCTTCTCGACTGTATGTAATGAAACCTAAGATGACCTGGGGTACCAATGTAAGAAATAACACGTCAAAAAAAATAAAAAACTGCATAGTTTCCTAGGAACGCGAAGCGAGGCGGCCATCTCTGTCGGCGCCGGACAATGGAGTCGCCAATGACTAGAGTTTTCAATTTGTCAGAGCTAATGGTGGGAGGCTTCGGCATCTCAGACCCTGTAACGGGAGGAGTGGAGACCAGAGAAGGCTCGGCCTCTGACTCCAACTCGCTGCTTAATGGAGAGAACCGGTTGAAAGTTTCTGTCGGCTGAATGAGCGACACCGGTGTAGCATTCCTACAGCATTTCCCTCCAGAAGCCATGAGAAAGTTGTCCGGCTGCGGGGACCATGCGAGGGGATTTACGTTACTATCTGTACTTACTGGTGGCACAGATGCCGTTTCATCCTTTCCTACACTGAAATTACCCTTGCCTAACGATTGCTGTCTGAAGCTGGGCTTGTAGCACAGCTATCCTCGCCATAAGGTGATCGTTCTCCTGTATATTATGAGTACAGCGACTGCAATTAGAAGGCATCATGTTAATGTTACTACTTATCTTCGGCTGGTGGACATCCTGACGAACCACGTCCAGATAAAGCGTCCGGAGTTAAAAAGTTTAATGAAAAAAAGTTGAGTGAGGGAAAAACAAAAAATATAAACTGTAATTAAAAAGTAAAAACCATAAAGTTGTCAGGTAGCAAAGTAAGGTTAGCAACAAAACGCACAGTAGCACGTAAACAAGTCTGCAAGTTGTGACTGGAAGTAGAGAGAGAGAGGGATGGGGTAAATAGAGAGAGGACTGGGGTAGAGAATGAGGTATGGGGTATAAAGAGAGGACTGGGGTAGAGAGAGAGTGATGGGGTATAAAGAGAGGGCTGGGGTAGAGAGAGAGGGCTGGGGTAGAGAGAGAGGACTGGGGTATAAAGAGAGGGACGGGGTATAAAGAGAGGGCTGGGGTAGATAGAGAGGATTGAGGTATAAAGAGAGGACTGGGGTAGAGAGAGAGGCCTGGGATATAAAGTGAGGACTGGGGTATAACGAGAGGGCTGGGGTAGAGAGAGGGCTGGAGTATAGAGAGAGGACTGGGGTAGAGAGAGAGGACTGGGGTATAAAGAGAGGACTGGACTAGAGGGAGGGATGGGGTAGAGAGAGAGGGCTGGGGTAGAGAGAGAGGACGGGGGTAGAGAGAGAGGACTGGGGTATAGAGAGAGGACTGGGGTAGAGAGAGAGTGATGGGGTATAAAGAGAGGGCTGGGGTAGAGAGAGAGGGCTGGGGTAGAGAGAGAGGACTGGGGTATAAAGAGAGGGACGGGGTATAAAGAGAGGGCTGGGGTAGATAGAGAGGATTGAGGTATAAAGAGAGGACTGGGGTAGAGAGAGAGGCCTGGGATATAAAGTGAGGACTGGGGTATAACGAGAGGGCTGGGGTAGAGAGAGGGCTGGAGTATAGAGAGAGGACTGGGGTAGAGAGAGAGGACTGGGGTATAAAGAGAGGACTGGACTAGAGGGAGGGATGGGGTAGAGAGAGAGGGCTGGGGTAGAGAGAGAGGACGGGGGTAGAGAGAGAGGACTGGGGTATAGAGAGAGGACTGGGGTAGAGAGAGAGGGCTGGGGTATAAAGAGAGGACTGGGGTAGAGAGAGAGGGCTAGGGTATAAGAGAGGACTGGGCTAGAGAGAGGGATGAGGTAGAGAGAGAGGGATGAGGTAGAGAGAGAGGGCTGGGGTAGAGAGAGAGTGCTGGGGTAGAGAGAGAGGACTGGGGTATAAAGAGAGGACTGGGGTATAAAGAGAGGACTGGGCTAGAGAGAGGGATGGGGTAGAGAGAGAGGGCTGGGGTAGAGAGAGAGGACTGTGGTATAAAGAGGACTGGGGTAGAGAGAGGGATGGGGTAGAGAGACAGGGATGGGGTAGAGAGAGAGGGATGGGGTAGAGAGAGAGGGATGGGGTAGAGAGAGGGTGCTGGGGTATAAAGAGAGGACTGGGGTAGAGAGAGAGGACTGGGGTGTAAAGAGAGGTTTGGGGTAGAGAGAGAGGCCTGGGGTAGAGAGTGAGAGTGAGAGAGATGACTGGGGTAGAGAGGGGGGGGGGCTGGGGTAGAGAGAGAGGACTGGGGTAGAGAGAGAGGACTGGGGTGTAAAGAGAGGTTTGGAGTAGAGAGAGAGGCCTGGGGTAGAGAGTGAGAGAGATGACTGGGGTAGAGAGAGAGGGGGGGGCTGGGGTAGAGAGAGAGAGATGGGGTATAGCAAGAGAGAGGAATGAAGTAGAGAGAGAGGGGCTAGGGTATATAGAGAGATGACTGGGGTAGAGAGAGTGAGGCCTGGGGTATATAGAGAGAGGGCTGGGGTAGAGAGAGAGGGAGGGCTGGGGTAGAGAGAGAGAGATGGGGTATAGCAAGAGAGAGGAATGAAGTAGAGAGAGAGGGGGTGGGGTATATAGAGAGAGGACTGGGGTATATAGAGAGAGGACTGGGGTAGAGAGAGTGAGGCCTGGGGTATATAGAGAGAGGACTGGGGTAGAGAGAGTGAGGCCTGGGGTATATAGAGAGAGGACTGGGGTATATAGAGAGAGGGCTGGGGTAGAGAGAGAGGGGCTGGGGTATATAGAGAGAGGACTGGGGTAGAGAGAGAGGGGCTGGGGTATATAGAGAGAGGACTGGGGTTGAGAGAGAGGGGCTGGGGTATATAGAGAGAGGAATGAAGTAGAGAGAGAGGGGCTGGGGTATATAGAGAGAGGGCTGGGGTAGAGAGAGAGGGGCTGGGGTATATAGAGAGAGGAATGAAGTAGAGAGAGAGGGGCTGGGGTATATAGAGAGAGGAATGAAGTAGAGAGAGAGGGGGTGGGGTATATAGAGAGAGGACTGGGGTATATAGAGAGAGGACTGGGGTAGAGAGAGTGAGGCCTGGGGTATATAGAGAGAGGACTGGGGTAGAGAGAGTGAGGCCTGGGGTATATAGAGAGAGGACTGGGGTATATAGAGAGAGGCCTGGGGTATATAGTGAGAGGACTGGGGTATATAGAGAGAGGGCTGGGGTAGAGAGAGAGGGGCTGGGGTATATAGAGAGAGGACTGGGGTATATAGAGAGAGGGGCTGGGGTATATAGAGAGAGGACTGGGGTATATAGAGAGAGGACTGGGGTAGAGAGAGAGAGATGGGGTATAGCAAGAGAGAGGAATGAAGTAGAGAGAGAGGGGCTGGGGTATATAGAGAGATGACTGGGGTAGAGAGAGTGAGGCCTGGGGTATATAGAGAGAGGGGCTGGGGTATATAGAGAGAGGACTGGGGTATATAGAGAGAGGACTGGGGTATATAGAGAGAGGACTGGGGTAGAGAGTGAGGCCTGGGGTATATAGAGAGAGAGGGCTGGGGTATATAGAGAGAGGACTGGGGTAGAGAGAGAGGACTGGGGTATATAGAGAGAGGACTGGGGTAGAGCACAGCAGGCCATATTTCCTGTGGCTGAGCCCTAGCTTTAGTCATCCCAGAGGAAATGAATCGGCTCAGGGAAGGACCAGGAGGATCTTACTGTATGGTGCACCTGCACCACTAGCTACATAACTACACTAGATACATACCAGCTCGTCAAAGAATCATACATTTTCACCCACTTTTTAGCACTTATTTTTGTGGGGGAATATAAATATTTGTTTAACCCAAATGCCTTTAGTAGTCATTCAGTGCTCTTAATTGCTATGGTAATTACACATACTTTTGGAATTGAGGGTCAATTTGGACAGAGCAAAGGTTTTTTAGTTCAAATAAGTCACAAGCCCTTCATAGTGTGTGTATGTTACATGAAAGGCATTGCCTAATTATTTCATCATGCCTTTTTATTCATATTTAATGCAGATGAATTTTACCCCCCAAAAACAGTCATTAGTGAGAGTTGGCTGGAGATACTATAAACGGGTAGATTTGTTGTTAGGGTGTTTATACTTCACAAAGAGAATGTAAAATGGTGATATCTGGAAGTGACTTCAGGCTTACTCTGAGTAGAATTCCTGTATACACTCTTATTTACACTCTATTCTTCTTCTGCCTGTTTTGTTTACAACAAAGTTTCCTAAAAACAGCCCTCAGAACATAAATAATAAGTCCATTTTCAAACCTAAACATATTAAATATTCTTCCTTTGATCGACCAAATGTTTTAGTTTTATTTTCAGCACGGTTTACAGTGACACATTTCCCTCTAGACCAGTTGGAAAACATTACAAACAAGTACAACATAAAACAAGCAATAACAAAATACTACAATGGCTCCAAACTGTAGCATTGGGGACAAGGCTGTGGCATTGGGGACAAGGCTGTGGCATTGGGGACAAGGCTGTGGCTAGGGCTCGGTCCCCCTGGTGCCCAGTAGAATGTTCATCCTCACAGTTGACACTAGGGCCATGAGGTCAGAGGTGGCTACTTAAAATAAAGATACATGTTGCACACATAATCCATACCCTGTACGTTACCGGGTTTACAAATAATAGCAGTGTTTTTTACAGAATAGATCCCTGAAAAATGATGTGCCAGAAGCAATCAATAAAGAAGTCCCATTAGCTGCATCCTACAGTACAGTGACTGAAATCTACCAATTCTTCAACTTTTGAGAAAATACTGTCAGGTACTTGACAAATATAGAAGACACATGAAATGAACAAGAATGACCACATGTGAATCTCCAAGTGAGATATTGGATAGGAGACTGTTCTGATTGTTGTTCTTGTTGTACTGAGGGGCACAAGGGGCATCTTATTTTCTGTCCGATAATTGAATTTCTTCCCCTCTGCTGTGCCAAGTTGTGTTTTGGTGCGTAACCAGGGGCCTAGTGGTTTTCTGAGCCTCGCAGGAACAATTCCTATTATTTACTTGACTGTGACCCCGTATCGAAAGTCTCTCATTCTCCAGGAATCCACTCCTAAAGCGAACATCTAATGGTGCCTTGTGTTTTCACTGGAGTGTAATGAATGTTCCAATTACACTGAAGGTGATGGAGGCGATTTTCCTATGATATGACTGATTGCATCTGGCACACTCCATTTCACTATCTCCCTGCTATCTCCCTGCTTTCCAGGCACTCCTGCGGTCAGCCGGGGCTACAGGGAGGAAACTGAAGACCCACTTTAGTAATACACCCTCTCAATGCATTGCCAAACCACGATGCCGCCGAGGTGACTACAGAATTACGTGCTCCAAATAAATTGATTCATACTTGCAGAAATGTGTCAAATGACCTTTCCGCCACTCATTACACACGGTGCACATTACGCCAGAGAAATGCTCCTTGTTTGGGTCCTTTGTCTCACCTCCGCTCTGCCACCTCTAGGGGGAATGGTAATTAATTGAAATCATTTCCATGTGTAAGGTTGTGCAGGTCCCTCTTCGCCGTGTGTCAATGGGTCGATAGGTATTTGGAGCGTACAGTGGAGGTGATAAGACCTGCAGTCACACTGTGTTAAATGATTGCCAAAGCACCGTAAAAAAGCCAACTCAAGGGCAGAGGAGTTTGAGGAGAGGCAGAGGCTCTGTCCTTAGCCGATGACATTCCCACAGCGGTGGCGATGGTCAGTACCCGCAGAAATTGAAATATTTCGGATCATTCAAGGCTGGGCACATTTTTCATTTTCTGACTTTTTTTTTCAATTATTAAAAGGTTGTCTGTGAGAATCGAACAGTCTCCTTGGAGATGGTATCATCCTGGTTGACTGAATGCAGCCTGCTCTTTGCAGAAATGGAAAGAACTTTCGAAATGAAGGGTTTATCCTGATCAGAGGCTGGCTGCCAGAGAGAGCTGTGACTTTAAGAGGGGCCCATACATGCTGTTGATTAGTTTTACTGAGTGGATATGCAGAGACCAATAAATTAAATATGAATAAATTAAAAATGTACTCTAGCAGAAAATTGTTTGGAAAACAACCACCTCCCCATTAAAATATGTATAGTAATGCCTTTTATGTGCTGTAACTTGGGATTAGATATCACTGTAAATTAATACACCATCCAACCGTTGTCGATAATTTTTCACTTTTAACAAGGACTTATAAAAAAGCCATTTACTCTAGTGTGTTCACTAATTCATTTGATATTCAAATGAGCGTATGTATTATAATTGCAAATATCCCAAATAAGACTAGTTTAAAAAAGGAATAGTGTCAACAAAGATTGATGAGGCTTGCTTTGAAATTGCCATCTGTCTCAAATGTTTATTTGAGGTGTGGTTTTTACGCCTTTCTTCTTTAGAAATCCAACCCACTGCTGTGACATCATGGTTTCCCCTCCTCCTTTATCATTTTGAATATGTTTGTTTTGGTAAAATGGTTGCATTGTAACACAGCAAGGGAGGACTCACACACACAGATGCAAACATTGAAGGGGATCAGGGACCTCAGCATGTGTGATGAGCTCCTACAGATAACGTCTCTGAAATGTTTCCATGACATTGTAACTGCGTTACCTCATTAGCACAATGTCACGGCAGCAGAGAGGTGTGGTGTGAGGGAGGATGTTGTGTTGGGGAGTGGATGGGGGGCTCAGCTGCAGGTATCGGGTCTCTGTAGATGAGCTGATTAATTAAAGGGAGCTCTATTAAGGTTATTGAGATGCAGCCCCCACCCCCTCCACCCTCATCTCTGCCTGGCAGTGAATAAAAGGGGTTCTAGCAGGGGGGGGGGGTGCATTCTCTCCTCCTTTGACATTAGCGGTCCTGCACCCCCCAAGAGTCTCACCACAGGTGCCATCTCCTCACCCCACCCTTCCACAGTGACACACTCTCTCCAGGCTGCAAAAGGGACTGCAGGTTTTAATCCCTCCACTCGGGAGGCTGCTCGCACCCTCCCCCTGCTCCCATCTGTCAGGAGCACCACTGGAGATGGGGGCAGAGGGCGCATCCCTGGTTCCATCCCGCCGAATTTCTAATTTCCTTTGCCTCCATGCCTTGTCGCAAACTCACGCCCCTAACCTAGCCCCCATACCGCCCTGCTTGTTCTGTGCACTCTCCTTCTCCCTCTCTGTACTTCTGCAAAATCTGATAGAAGTTTGGTGCATCAAGAAAAAAACCTGGCGGGCATTTGTTTGCTTTTTTAATACATAAATGGACAATACTGCGAATGTCAAAGCATATGACCTAGCTGCATATGAAGACATTCAATCTCTTTAAATGTCTTCTTCCCTGAGGTCTGTAGATGCACACACTTACTGCAGGTCACATTCCACTTGCACAATTCAATTTTTCCCCTCTATAATGAATTAAATGTCTGGCACAAGAAAATGAGGACCATATGCTGAAATCCCATCTCTGCCTCTGACAACGCATTAGCCATACAGGAGGTTGTCTAAACAGACCTTATGCAAATTCAGTTCACAGGTCTAAAGGGAGGAGGGGTTTACAAACTGAATGAATCATTGTTATCTTCAATGCTTTTTTCTCTCAGATCAGTGGATTATGCTGGGCGAAAACGTCCCTCTCAGCATGCTATTTTCCTTAAATGAATCATCGAGACATCACAGCAAACATGCAGTTATTCATCACTGACAACTTACATACACCATCATAATTATTTAATGGCTCAATCAATCACACACGTATACGGCTGCATTCACACATGAAACCAGATAGCAGGCCATTCTAGCCAGCATCCACCTGTCAATTCTAGAAATTAAATCTGGAATCCACTACAGCTCCATCTGGTGCCTACATAAGTAGTATCAAGTAAATTGCAAATGTAATCCCACAATATTACAGTTTGGTGTTTTCCCATTTCCTTTTGCCCTTCATTTTTATTGATAATATACACTGAGTATACAAAACATTAAGGACACCTGCTCTTTCCAAGACACACTGACCAGATGAAAGCTATGATCCCTTGATGTCACTTGTTAAATACACTTCAGGTATAGGTTAAATTATTTTTAAGCCTTGAGACATGGATTTTGTATGTGTGCCATTCAGAGGGTGAATGGGCAAGACAAAACATTTAAATGCCTTTGAATGGGGTATTGTAGTAGGTGCCATGCGCACTGGTTTGTGTCAAGAACTGCAACACTGCTGGGTTTTTCACCCTCAACAGTTTTCTGTGTGTATGAAGAATGGTCCACCACCCAAAGAACATCCAGCCAACTTAACAACTGTGGGAAGCATTGGAGTCAACATGGGCCAACATCCCTGTGGAACGCTTTCGACACCTTATGGAGTCCATGCCCCTTGAACCCAATATTAGGAAGGTGTTCTTAATGTTTGGTATACTCAGTGAATACTATAAAATATATTTAATTTGTCATTCACTCTGTGCTCCCATAAAGCATATATTTTTTATTTTCAAAGTTGTGTATCAAAACTAGGCTCCATCCACCAGGCCAGGAAAGGCAAGCATGCCTACCTGGACAAAGCACTGGCAGCCTTTGATAAAAGGGAGCTATTTACACAGTTTAAAGGCCGTGAACCAATCACCCAAAAGGAAAAATGTGCCATGTGCTTCACATCAAAAGAGCTAATCCAACCACCACACACATACACACAGAGAGAGAAAGCCTCTGCTCAATCCGTGCTCCACTGTCTGCACACATTCACTTCAAGATGCAAATGGGTGGATTTGAAATACAGCCTCTGTGGGTTCTGCTTGACTACTTTAATGTTGTATCTATGCTGGGGATTATTCTCTCTACAGCAGAAAGACCTGTGATTGAATGGCAGAGCCCTCAAAGTAGCTCCTGCTGCTTTCAATGGCCTCCCAAACGAGATTAGAGCCATGGTTGCCCTCAGTCCCAATCCCCTGCGTTTTGATGGTGCGTAACCAGCCTGTGTGCCACTGGCGGTCTGTATTGACACCAAGAGGGTCAACTGCATTTTTATTTTATTTTTAGAAAAAGTGAGAGATCAAAACAGAATAACGGAAAAGTTATCACAAAATCACAAAAAAATAAATCACATTTCTGATTATGTTTATTGAACACAAAATAATGGAGTTTCTGTACATTAGTTTCTTCTCATGATGCTTGGCAATCATCCTTAAATCATCCTAAGAACAGCTCAATGAAAAGAATAAACAGCAGACAAGCTTGCGCCCCTGGTCGCCACTGACTACTAATGAATGTTGGACTAGTTTTATGTTAATGACATTTGTGTGGAAAAACAAAGCACTTTGAAGATCTTACATATCAAATATGCCCGTTAGGATACTGAATGAAATAGTGTTTTCTATGTACTGTAAAAGTATACTAACAGCTACACAACCCAGTGTACCACTAATAAATCATGAATTATGCCCAACGGAATAAATAAGAGAGATGAACACTCCCTTTGAGTTTCCCCCATCTACTTTTTAATGATTGTATTTTGAAACGACTCAGACTGTCAGTGAGTTTGATATGGAAAATGCAGACAAAGTATGTAACTAAGCATAACAGAAACAACAGGTAGCCTTAGATAGGTCAATGGGGTCACAACAGGGATAGTTTGAACAACAGGAATCAGGTGCTTTACTGTGAAATTATTGCTAGGTCAATTATTTGCTCTCCTGATTCCACAGCATGCTGGTTTACCCTCTGAATGCATTCAAGCTGATGCTACTGACAAACCTATCTTCAGCATCTGTCTACTGGCCATTCTAAAACAACATCACAGTGGGTGTGTGAGAGACTATTCATTCAGTCCAGGGCTGGTGTGTGTCACACAGTGGATAGATGAATACCAACAGGTCATGTGTCTAGCAGGCCTGCCACCCCCAAGGGTACACCTCTGACTGGGGTCCTCTCCTTTGGCACGCCGCGCCCATGGGGATGGGGACTCTGCTGCTGGTGCCTAGGAGCTCTTCTTATGCCTGCTGCAGAGAGGTGGTCGTGGGGAGCGGCTCCCAGGCCTAGAGCCAGAGGGGGTGTGGGGGGGTTTGTGGGCCTCTGCCTTCCCTGGACCGGCCGCTGGTTTGGGAGCTGGCCCCACTGGGGAAGAGGTTGGGTGGGTCTCGCTCTTGTCCTGTGGGCTGAGACGATTTGCACTCGACTGCCTGGAGAGTTTGCCACCTGTATGGGACTGCAAAGATAAGATACTCACATTCATCTCACACAAGGCCAATACAACAGGATCACCTCTACAGAACAACATCTACTGGATCTGTCACTAGCTCAGCTCACCTTCTAGGTAAATCTGTCACCATCTAGTGGTGAGTGAATATCAACAGCACCAACATGATGGCCAAAAAGCATTAAAACACCCACACTAGTAGAAATCCACTTTTTTGAGCTGAAAGACAATTGCCAGAGCTTACTCATGGTGTTGCACAACGATTGAAGTCAATAATTCATTGTTTTAAGTCAAAGTATAATATATTTGGGCTTGATGTGACAAACCCAAATTGCCCACTTCGTGCAAATTCGTGCCAATAACATGTATTTTCCTATGAAATGACATGCACGTTCTTCTTAGCCAATATTTTGTTTCAGGGCTGGGTTTTAGTTGAATGGTACCACCCACCAGCATGGCATTGTTTATTAATCATAAACACCTGCAAAGTTTGCGAGTTCCGACTGAGCTGAGAAATATAATAGATAATTTATGGAAAACGCCAAAACTGGAGATAACAATAGATGACAAAGTCAAAGTAACTTGTTTCCCCTATCCACCTGTGGCAAAGTATCCCTACATCAGGGATGGGCAACTGGAGGCCCGCGGTTTGAAAGCCCTTGGAACGGTAGAATACACAAGGTACAATTTTGCAATTTGGTTGTGCATCAGCAGATTATTTTTCTTGTTATGTCAGTCAGTAACCACGTTTCCATCCACAGTTTTTATGCGAGTTAAGTCATATTGTATAGAAATAAATCATTAGGCGCCTCCTGAGTGGCACAGCGGTCCAAGGCACTGCATTGCAATGTTGTGGCATCACTACTGGGGTTCTACTTGTCTCATCGCGCTCTAGCGTCTCCTTTGGTGGGCCGGGCACCTGCAGGCTGACTTCAGTCGTCAGTTGAACGTTTTTTCCTCTGACACATTGGTACAGCTAGTTTCCGGGTCAAGCAAGCAGGTGTTAAGAAGCGTGGTTTGTCATGTTTTGGAGGACGCATGACTCGACCTTCGCTTCCCGACCCCGTTGGGGAGTTGCAACAATGAGACGAGATCAAAATTGGAGAGAAAATAAATAAATAAATATCAAGGCAGCTGTGATGAAAACAGGAGGTTTCAGTGCAATTTTATAAATGCTGACAGATAATTTGTTCGTTCGACCTGATGGGATCTTTTTGTTTTGGTAAAATTGATTATTCGAGAAATGGCGGCCCGTATGCACAAATATTGATATAACCATCATATCGAAGTCAATTTGGATTCACCCGATGATATGGTGTGTGTAGTCCTCCCATTACGACTCGGGAAACCTTGCAGTTTATTACGCTACATGACGATCAATGCTTGATTGCCATTTGAAAAATAAAAATATTCTCTCTCTTATCCATAATAATCTCATCATGTAGACTAGACACTATTATTTTATATACTAGATAGTATTTTAGTTGTCTCTTGGTGTCTTTACTATGTATAAAAGTCATATTTTATTGGTATTTATTTGAATTTAATGTAATATCTTGTGTTGTTCTTATCTATTACTGGTCTGTACTTTGTCATGCATTTAATTTTTATGTGGACCCCAGGAAGAGTAGCTGCTGAATGTGCAGTAGCTAATGGGGATCCTAATAAACGAAATCTAGACAACTCGCACAGCCTCCCCACACTGTACCTGTGAGCTGTTGGCTTGAGCGCAGGTGCCAAGCCCAGAGTAGGCACATTTGCTATTTAACGCAACAGTTTTTGTGACAAAAGTATTGTTAGAGTTGGAAATCAGATGGAAACATGTCAAACTTTTGAGTTTTATTCGGTACATAAACACTTTTATGAAAATGTATATTTTGTGAGCACTAGGTCATCATTTATCTGAAACAAGTCCATTTGATGGAAACATACCACAGCTGGTAAAATGTTCACATTTTCTTTATACGGATTCTAGGATATTCACATGAAAATCTGTCTCCAATTGGATGGAAACCTAGCTAGTGATAGTCAGTCAATTAGCCCATGTCAGCAAAAAACACAAAAAAAAACGTGATTGCTAAGTTAGCTTAGCGGCCAGCGGTCTCACTTAGATATCATATTAAAAATGGAAAACATTTATTTCCACCCTACGGCAAAATGTGTACAATAGCAGGAAATGATCCGTAAAAGAGCTAATCTTTCTCTCCGCTCCACGGCAAAATGTGCTTAATTTAAGCAAACTTGCTTTATTGGATGCGAGTACACAAACCCGTGAGCAACTGCGGCCCCTCACGATGAGTTCAGATTTGTTGTGGTCCACACCCTCAAAATTGCCCATCCCTGCCCTACATGCTTATGACAAATCCAGCTCCAGAACCAGCCATAGCCTAGCTGGCTAATCTTTTGAACAACAGATAACATTAGCTAGCTAGATAAAGTTAGCATGCTAGCTAGCTACACTGACAGCCATCAGCACCCTGCTTGTTGTTTTTCTCCACTCCACGTGGAAATGTTCCCACCCCCAATTCATGAATATTTATTAGCAGCCTGTGTTATTCTTCGGAGGTGGAACCTAAACAACAATTTCCGCTACAAGACAGGAATTACGTCGAAATAGGGGTGGCACTGCCCTCGGGTGGGGATCTTTAACAAATCAACCCATTTTGAATCAGATCTTATAACTTCCAGGCTGTTTTGTGAAGACAAATAGAGATTCAGCTTGGCTTAACATTAGATACATTAATCAATGGCCCGTGTGACAAATTCAAACCATGTTTGCACGATGAAAAGTTGTAATCATCTTTATTGCATCAATATCAGAAAAAAAACGATTGTCGAAACTGTCAAAAAACAAATATCTAATGGTAGCCTAACTCCCAGTGTTGTGAGAAGAGGACTTTGCAGACAGACTGCTAAACGACTGACCTGTGAAGTGGGGGGACTGAGTGAGTTGCAGACCTTCATAGCAGAGCTGTTGGTTTTCAGTCCATTGGACGATGAGGAAGCAACCTTCTTCTTCTTCTGTCTCTACAGTGGATTACAGAGATATCGGGGGAGGGGGGTGTTGAACAACCCTAAATATTGTAGAGCGCCTGAACCGCTGGGTGATAACTCCCATGCTTTAAGTATAGCTACGCAACAGAGAGCTAGTCTTTAGTCAAAAACAAGATCATTACCACATAAGCTCATTGAGGTGGAAGTGGAAGGGAAATGGACGATCGTATACCAGTGTGTAACTGAAACAGCTCACTTGCCAAGAAGGCTCATTTTAAACCAGAGCTTGAGTCATGGTGGGTTTAGTGAAATAGGTTATTTTGAACCTAACACCTATGAAGTGGCAGGTCATGATGAGTTTCATGGCGTGACTGAGTTGTGTGTACAGTATATGTGGTAACTTTGCATACTACAGTACCTGTTTGGTGGGGGTGGTGGGTTTGCTGCTGCTACTGTCTGTGTCTCCCTCATAGCTGAGCTCAGCAATGTTCCTGCATGCTGAGGCCACCCTGGGCTCCGGCCTTACCTGGTCCTCCAGCCTGGCCCCACCCTCCATCCCTGCCCTGTTCTCAGGCCTAACCCTAGGTTCCAGTGTTACTGTATGCTCTGATCCTGCCCCGTCCTCCAGCGTTGCCCTGGGTTCCAGAGTCAGGCTGTCCTGAGAGCAGCTGAGAGAGAGCTCGTTCAGCACATCACTGACCACCTCGCTCTCCTCCTCTCTCTCCGCCTCCTCCGGGTCATCCCGGAACAGACGCATCATCTCCAGCACGTTGGTGGGTGTGGCCAAAGTGTTGGTGTCACCCTGTAAGACACAGTACCACTACCTAATGTTAGATCCCCTCTAAAGGGTTAATATCACCACATTGCAATAAACCCCATAAACCAGGCTGTGAGATACCAATTCCCAACCCCATCATGCAGCAATACCAGAGAGTCCTTCCTGTACTCATTAGTGTTAATGTGAAATGTAGCTGGGTGGATCAGCCCCTTACCGTGATCCAGGGGTTATCCAGCAGCTCATTGGCTGTGATGCGATGGGCGGGATCAACTTTCAGGAGGCAACTCAACACTTTTTTGGCTGGTGAGATAAAAATGTGACAGTCAGTATGCTATGTTAAAGTCATGTAATAATAACCATTGTAAGAAGGACCTACAGTGCCTTGCGAAAGTATTCGGCCCCCTTGAACTTTGCGACCTTTTGCCACGTTTCAGGCTTCAAACATAAAGTTATAAAACTGTATTGTTTTGTGAAGAATCAACAACAAGTGGGACACAATCATGAAGTGGAACGACATTTATTGGATATTTCAAACTTTTTTAACAAATCAAAAACGGAAAAATTGGCCGTGCAAAATTATTCAGCCCCCTTAAGTTAATACTTTGTAGCGCCACCTTTTGCTGCGATTACAGCTGTAAGTCGCTTGGGGTATGTCTCTATCAGTTTTGCAAATCGAGAGACTGAAATTTTTTCCCATTCCTCCTTGCAAAACAGCTCGAGCTCAGTGAGGTTGGATGGAGAGCATTTGTGAACAGCAGTTTTCAGTTCTTTCCACAGATTCTCGATTGGATTCAGGTCTGGACTTTGACTTGGCCATTCTAACACCTGGATATGTTTATTTTTGAACCATTCCATTGTAGATTTTGCTTTATGTTTTGGATCATTGTCTTGTTGGAAGACAAATCTCCGTCCCAGTCTCAGGTCTTTTGCAGACTCCATCAGGTTTTCTTCCAGAATGGTCCTGTATTTGGCTCCATCCATCTTCCCATCAATTTTAACCATCTTCCCTGTCCCTGTTGAAGAAAAGCAGGCCCAAACCATGATGCTGCCACCACCATGTTTGACAGTGGGGATGGTGTGGTCAGGGTGATGAGCTGTGTTGCTTTTACGCCAAACATAACGTTTTGCATTGTTGCCAAAAAGTTCAATTTTGGTTTCATCTGACCAGAGCACCTTCTTCCACATGTTTGGTGTGTCTCCCAGGTGGCTTGTGGCAAATTTTAAACAACACTTTTTATGGATATCTTTAAGAAATGGCTTTCTTCTTGCCACTCTTCCATAAAGGCCAGATTTGCGCAATATACGACTGATTGTTGTCCTATGGACAGAGTCTCCCACCTCAGTGGTAGATCTCTGCAGTTCATCAAGAGTGATCATGGGCCTCTTGGCTGCATCTCTGATCAGTCTTCTCCTTGTATGAGCTGAAAGTTTAGAGGGACGGCCAGGTCTTGGTAGATTTGCAGTGGTCTGATACTCCTTCCATTTCAATATTATCGCTTGCACAGTGCTCCTTGGGATGTTTAACGCTTGGGAAATCTTTTTGTATCCAAATCCGGCTTTAAACTTCTTCACAACAGTATCTCGGACCTGCCTGGTGTGTTCCTTGTTCTTCATGATGCTCTCTGCGCTTTTAACGGACCTCTGAGACTATCACAGTGCAGGTGCATTTATACGGAGACTTGATTACACACAGGTGGATTGTATTTATCATCATTAGTCATTTAGGTCAACATTGGATCATTCAGAGATCCTCACTGAACTTCTGGAGAGAGTTTGCTGCACTGAAAGTAAAGGGGCTGAATAATTTTGCACGCCCAATTTTTCAGTTTTTGATTTGTTAAAAAAGTTTGAAATATCCAATAAATGTTGTTCCACTTCATGATTGTGTCCCAGTTGTTGTTGATTCTTCACAAAAAAATACAGTTTTATATCTTTATGTTTGAAGCCTGAAATGTGGCAAAAGGTCGCAAAGTTCAAGGGGGCCGAATACTTTCGCAAGGCACTGTATCAGCTCAACCTGGATGTGGTCAAGTACCATGTGTCCTTAGAGTTCCATATCACCAGAGATGTTACAAATAGAAGTCAGAGAGGTTGAGAAGCAGTACTACTGTATGTCACCTGCATCACTGATAGAGTCCCAGATGGGTCCGACAAAGTGGAGTTCTCCCTTCTTGATCATCTCAAAGAGTCTTTCCTCAGAGGTGGCGATGAATGGAGGTTCCCCACACAGCCTACAGGGAGGCAGTCCTGTCAGTCACAAAGGCTACAGGGAGGCAGTCCTGTCAGTCACAAAGGCTATGGGGAGGCAGTCCTGTCAGTCACAAAGGCTACGGGGAGGCAGTCCTGTCAGTCACAAAGTCTACGGGGAGGCAGTCCTGTCAGTCACACAGCCTACAGGGAGGCAGTCCTGTCAGTCACAAAGGCTACGGGGAGGCAGTCCTGTCAGTCACAAAGGCTACGGGGGGACAGTCCTGTCAGTCACAAAGGCTACGGGGAGGCAGTCCGGTCTGTCACAAAGGCTACGGGGAGGCAGTCCTGTCAGTCACAAAGGCTACGGGGAGACAGTCCTGTCAGTCACAAAGGCTACGGGGAGGCAGTCCTGTCAGTCACAAAGGTTACGGGGAGGCAGTCCTGTCAGTCACAAAGGCTACGGGAAGGCAGTCCTGTCAGTCACACAGCCCTGTCAGTGACACAGGCCTCGAAAACTATACTACTAGTTGATCGGTCACTGGGTGAACTGCACATAGTATAGGAAAAGCTGCTACAGTGAGAGGGAGAGACACAGACCAGAAAGACAGGCAGTGATAAAGGAGAGATGGGTGGGTGCATTGCTTACAGCATGTACATGATGACCCCAATACTCCACACATCACACTGCTGACTGTACTCATGAGCATTGATCACCTCAGGAGCTGAAACAGAGAGGAGAGGACCGGTTTTAACAGGACTACTCTAATATGATGTGATCTTTGTGTGTAGGAGCTGAGCGTGTCAGTCTTACCCATGTAGATAGGAGTCCCACAGGTGGCTTTCAGCATGTTCTCACTGCCAACACCCCCCTTCTTCACTGACAACCCAAAGTCTGTCACCTGGGAGGAGAGAGGGCCGACAGCAGACACTGATACACACGCAGGCCTACTGCATGTATCCATCTCATATCAAATCCTTTCTTGTGGGGTTATTTATCAGACAAAACAAGATTTACTTGAAGAGCAACAATAACTGGGTCTCTCTATGTTAGATGAATAACAAATATGAGCTGTACATGCTGTCTGGTCTCATGTAGTATATAATGGCAGGCAGGAGAAATACTGTAAACTAAAGAAAGTTGCACACTCAATCTAGAAACTCCCAGTATTGGGTATTTACCAACGTTTGGCATCACTTTGCCTTCTTCAGGGTAATGTCATGAATACTTGAACCAGGTTATGTAGACAAACAGTGCAATTAGTGCAACCAATGACAATAGTGAGGGGTGTATCATAATGATTAAGTTAATGAGATATACAACAGGAGAAAATATCCAGGAGAGATGACCTCCTCCTGACAGATAAAAGCCTTTTATACCGTGCCAGAACAACGCTGTCTTTCAGCAGTGTGTGTGTGCGTGATTTATGCTGCCGCTCTGCCTTGTTTGAGCCCACGCTCCAGGTATCTGCTTCAGCCTGTGCTCCGTCAATGCACACAACATGCTGGGAGCAGGCGGTAATTTGTCTTAAAAGATGCTCTTGATTCACCCTTCTGTACGGCGTGATATAAAGGGGAACCAAAAGGGGGTCTGTCATAATGAGGTAGCATTTAAAACCATTTAGGGGGAGAGTGGGGAAAAAACAAAAACACATGAGGAGCCTGTCCTTAAGTCCCCACAGACTGGCTGGATGAGAAACAGCAGTGAATGTCTTCCAGTTTGTGTCGCCGTCTCACCTTGATATTGATCATGTCATTATCAACACCATGGTAACTCTTCACTAGAATGTTCTCCAGTTTCAGGTCCCGGTGAACTATGTCTGAAATACAAAAAAGAAACACCGTTATTATGAGAAGAACCAACCATAATGGCTTTCAAAAGGCCTTTAGCAGAGAGGACAAGTATGATGGTTAAAAGCATTTAAAGGCTAAATCTACAATGTGTAATTGTCCCCCACGATGAAATCAGGGGAAGGGACTGTGGATCTGTCTCAGTGGGTCCGTACACCATCTCAGACAGTACTGAACGATTTTGACCAAACTTCGGTGAATGATGTGTCTTATCGTAGAGATCCGGCATTTACAAAATGATGGCTCAAGGCGGGAGCTATAGTAATTAACTGAAATGTGTGAGTCATGCGAAGCGAGAGGGAGTCAGGCGAAGCGAGAGGGATAAGTGGACCCAAAATCTGTCTTCTCCAACAGGTGACGTTTAAAAATATATACATGAAAAATTGCTCACAAAGTAAGGAGTTTTTGTATGGAGGTCCATTTTTTTCATTTCACCTTTATTTAACCAGGTAGGCCAGTTGAGAACAAGTTGTCATTTACAACTGCGACCTGGCCAAGATGAAGCAAAGCAGTGCGACACAAACAACACAGAGTTACACATGGGATAAACAAACATACAGTCAATAACGCAATAGGAATATCTATATACAGTGTGTGCAAATGTAGTAAGATTAGGGAGGTACAGGCAATAAATAGGCCATATTGGCGAAATAATTACAATTTAGCAATTAAACACTGGAGTGATAGATGTGCTGAAGATGAATGTGCAAGTAGAGATACTGGGGTGCAAAGGAGCAAAAATAAATAAATAACAATATGGGGATGAGGTAGTTGGGTGGGCTATTTATAGATGGGCTGTGTACAGGTGCAGTGATCGATAAGCTGCTCTTACAGCTGATGCTTAAAGTTAGTGAGGGAGATATAGGTTTTTTGCAATTCGTGTCAAATTTGGTGACAAAAAATTGAATGGCTTTTTTGCTGTGTGTGGCATATTTGATCTAATAGAAGTTTTACGAGTGTACATGGATGTCATCGAGCATTCCACTGGGAATGAGTTTGATTCACTGAGAAAGAGAGGGGTTCCGCCCCAGCTGAAGTCCCAGAGATTGTGACAAAAACAGCTACTTTATCCTCAGGAAAACCATGAGCGTCTTGCTAAATTCAAGCAATCCCTATGACAAATCTCTAGATATCAACCTCCTCTTAAAAATGGTGAGCCACAAAGTATCAGTGGTCATTAAAGGAGATGTGCAGAATGGAGCAGAGGATTCGGAGACGTTTGAGAGAGTTATAAAGGTTAGATTAGATGCTGCTGCTAGATTGACTTGATGGGATGGAAAATAAAGTGTCTCTGCACACATATTCGTTTTTGAGAAGTTCTCTCCCCTGGAGTCTTAAAGTTCAGCTCGGTTAAAGTGATTTTGGGAGAGGGGCGGAGCATGCTGACCTCTAATATATTGTTACCTCTGCTCTAATGTCATGTAGATTGAGCTCAGGAAGATATGGACTGAATAAAAAGACTCTGGGGTGTACAGCAGTGGATGAACCTCTATATTTATGTAGTAACAACAGCATTGTGAAGAACTAATAGTACAATGAACAAATGGTTCACAGAATTCATAGTAATATTCCATGGGACCAAATCGTTCTCTGCAAAATGAATGTATCATATCAATGTCTTTACTAAACAATTTGTCATATTTCCTTTTCAAAAAGTAATGAATTTGCATGCTGCTTATATATGGTTAAAAGGACAATTCCTCCACTTTACCTCATATTCATCATCTCCAGCACCAAACCAGTGTCTACATATCTGAAAACAACTACTTCCGGCGCCGACAGAGATGGCCGCCTCGCTTCGCGTTCCTAAGAAACTATGCAGTTTTTTGTTTTTTTACGTGTTATTTCTTACATTAGTACCCCAGGTCATCTTAGGTTTCATTACATACAGTCGAGAAGAACTACTGAATATAAGATCAGCGTCAACTCACCATCAGTACGACCAAGAATATGTTTTTCGCGACGCGGATCCTGTGTTCTGCCTTACAAACAGGACAACGGAGTGGATCCCATGCAGCGACCCAAAAAAAAGACTCCGAAAAAGAGGGAAACGAGGCGGTCTTCTGGTCAGACTCCGGAGACGGGCACACCGTGCACCACTCCCTAGCATTCTTCTTGCCAATGTCCAGTCTCTTGACAACAAGGTTGATGAAATCCGAGCAAGGGTAGCATTCCAGAGGGACATCAGAGACTGTAAAGTTCTTTGCTTCACGGAAACATGGCTCACTGGAGAGACGCTATCCGAGGCGGTGCAGCCAACGGGTTTCTCCACGCATCGCGCCGACAGAAACAAACATTTTTCTGGTAAGAAGAGGGGCGGGGGCGTATGCCTTATGGCTAACGTGACATGGTGTGATGAAAGAAATATACAGGAACTCAAATCCTTCTGTTCACCTGATTTAGAATTCCTCACAATCAAAAGTAGACCGCATTATCTACCAAGAGAATTCTCTTCGATTATAATCACAGCCGTATATATCCCCCCCCAAGCAGACACATCGATGGCTCTGAACGAACTTTATTTAACTCTTTGCAAACTGGAAACCATTTATCCGGAGGCTGCATTCATTGTAGCTGGGGATTTTAACAAGGCTAATCTGAAAACAAGACTCCCTAAATTTTATCAGCATAGCGATTGCGCAACCAGGGGTGGAAAGACCTTGGATCATTGTTACTCTAACTTCCACGACGCATATAAGGCCCTGCCCCGCCCCCCTTTCGGAAAAGCTGACCACGACTCCATTTTGTTGATCCCTGCCTACAGACAGAAACTAAAACAAGAGGCTCCCACGCTGAGGTCTGTCCAACGCTGGTCCGACCAAGCTGACTCCACACTCCAAGACTGCTTCCATCACGTGGACTGGGATATGTTTTGTATTGCGTCAGATAACAATATTGACGAATACGCTGATTCGGTGTGCGAGTTCATTAGAACGTGCGTTGAAGATGTCGTTCCCATAGCAACGATTAAAACATTCCCTAACCAGAAACCGTGGATTGATGGCAGCATTCGCGTGAAACTGAAAGCGCGAACCACTGCTTTTAATCAGGGCAAGGTGTCTGGTAACATGACCGAATACAAACAGTGCAGCTATTCCCTCCGCAAGGCTATCAAACAAGCTAAGCGTCAGTACAGAGACAAAGTAGAATCTCAATTCAAAGGCTCAGACACAAGAGGCATGTGGCAGGGTCTACAGTCAATCACAGACTACAGGAAGAAATCCAGCCCAGTCACGGACCAGGATGTCTTGCTCCCAGGCAGACTAAATAACTTTTTTGCCCGCTTTGAGGACAATACAGTGCCACTGACACGGCCTGCAACGAAAACATGCGGTCTCTCCTTCACTGCAGCCGAGGTGAGTAAGACATTTAAACGTGTTAACCCTCGCAAGGCTGCAAGCCCAGACGGCATCCCCAGCCGCACCCTCAGAGCATGCGCAGACCAGCTGGCCGGTGTGTTTACGGACATATTCAATCAATCCCTATACCAGTCTGTTGTTCCCACATGCTTCAAGAGGGCCACCATTGTTCCTGTTCCCAAGAAAGCTAAGGTAACTGAGCTAAACGACTACCACCCCGTAGCACTCACTTCCGTCATCATGAAGTGCTTTGAGAGACTAGTCAAGGACCATATAACCTCCACCCTACCTGACACCCTAGACCCACTCCAATTTGCTTACCGCCCAAATAGGTCCACAGACGATGCAATCTCAACCACACTGCACACTGCCCTAACCCATCTGGACAAGAGGAATACCTATGTGAGAATGCTGTTCATTGACTACAGCTCGGCATTCAACACCATAGTACCCTCCAAGCTCGTCATCAAGCTCGAGACCCTGGGTCTCGACCCCGCCCTGTGCAACTGGGTACTGGACTTCCTGACGGGCCGCCCCCAGGTGGTGAGGGTAGGCAACAACATCTCCTCCCCGCTGATCCTCAACACTGGGGCCCCACAAGGGTGCGTTCTGAGCCCTCTCCTGTACTCCCTGTTCACCCACGACTGCGCGGCCACGCACGCCTCCAACTCAATCATCAAGTTTGCGGACGACACAACAGTGGTAGGCTTGATTACCAACAACGACGAGACGGCCTACAGGGAGGAGGTGAGGGCCCTCGGAGTGTGGTGTCAGGAAAATAACCTCACACTCAACGTCAACAAAACTAAGGAGATGATTGTGGACTTCAGGAAACAGCAGAGGGAACACCCCCCTATCCACATCGATGGAACAGTAGTGGAGAGGGTAGCAAGTGTTACGTTCCTCGGCATACACATCACAGACTAACTGAATTGGTCCACTCACACAGAGAGCATTGTGAAGAAGGCGCAGCAGCGCCTCTTCAACCTCAGGAGGCTGAAGAAATTCAGCTTGTCACCAAAAGCACTCACAAACTTCTACAGATGCACAATCGAGAGCATCCTAGCGGGCTGTATCACCGCCTGGTACGGCAACTGCTCCGCCCTCAACCGTAAGGCTCTCCAGAGGGTAGTGAGGTCTGCACAACGCATCACCGGGGGCAAACTACCTGCCCTCCAGGACACCTACACCACCCGATGTTACAGGAAGGCCATAAAGATCATCAAGGACATCAACCACCCGAGCCACTGCCTGTTCACCCCGCTATCATCCAGAAGGCGAGGTCAGTACAGGTGCATCAAAGCTGGGACCGAGAGACTGAAAAACAGCTTCTATCTCAAGGCCATCAGACTGTTAAACAGCCACCACTAACATTGAGTGGCTGCTGCCAACACACTGACACTGACTCAACTCCAGCCACTTTAATAATGGGAATTGATGGGAAATGATGTAAATATATCACTAGCCACTTTAAACAATGCTACCTTATATAATGTTACTTACCCTACATTATTCATCTCATATGCATACGTATATACTGTACTCTATATCATCTTCTGTATCCTTATGTAATACATGTATCACTAGCCACTTTAACTATGCCACTTTGTTTACATACTCATCTCATATGTATATACTGTACTCGATACCATCTACTGTATCTTGCCTATGCTGCTCTGTACCATCACTCATTCATATATCCTTATGTACATATTCTTTATCCCCTTACACTGTGTATAAGACAGTAGTTTTGGAATTGTTAGTTAGATTACTTGTTGGTTATTACTGCATTGTCGGAACTAGAAGCACAAGCATTTCGCTACACTCGCATTAACATCTGCTAACCATGTGTATGTGACAAATAACATTTGATTTGATTTGATTTATATTTATTTCCACAAAACGTACTGGTGCACCGTTTTCATTATGTACACTGCTATTGAGCTGGAGATAATGAAAATGTGGTTGAAAAGTGGTGGAATTGCCCTTTAAGGCCACTACCTGTGACAGTCACTGCTAACCTTTAGCATCACATCCCCACTGGTATCATTAGTCGCCATAGAAGTGCGGCACAACAGCGCAGAGGGACTCTTAGTGTGAAAACACACCTATTAATCTGTATTCCTCCCCAGCTCGTTGTAAATGAGTCATTAGCCCCATGTAATGGTGTCTCATTGCCAAGCAACGTCCTAAATTACCTCTAACTAGAGATTTCACCATCAGCAGGGGGAAAAACAGCATCTTCAAATAAACCCTTCAGACTCAATTAAAAGGGCTACCGTTTTTGCCTGGCAGTTGTTCATTATTATCTCATTATTAGAATAAGCCAGGTTCTATAATGACAGAGAGCCATAACGTGGTATCATCTCCCTGATTATCACATGTCATTGAGGCCAAAGCAATTTGACTAATTTGAGTACGATGTGATCGTGATATCACCAATTTGAACATTGTCCCCGCACACAATTTACTCATACAACACATTGTCTGTACTGTTTGCATTAATGTTGGAATGATTTAATCAGTGCACCTAGATTAGTTAGTTATGTTTCATAAAGGTAAAAGAAGGCAGTCTGATATTCTGCTTCTTACCCTTCCTTTATTGTTGCTTGAAATAAAGTTTCACCGTGTAAAATGTTCAAATGTAGATCCTTGTAACGCTGTGAAACCTATAACTTATTCAGTCATATTACCCTTCTTATGCAGGTAGACGATGGCCTCAGCCAGGCTGTTGATGATGTGCCTGGTCTCCTCCTCTGTGAAGCGTGTGTTCTTCTGAAGGAGCTCCTTCAGCTCCCCTCCCTCACACAGCTCAGTAACCAGATACATCCTCTGGACACAAAGCACAGCACACAGACTGATAATGGCCCCCACAAATAGATCTGACCAGCCTCGCTCTCATTCATGGTGCTTACGCAATCGCCTGCACGCACACTACTGAGATATTGACTCCATTACTTCTAAGAAAGCATCCCTTACCTTTTGTGTTTCAAAGACTTCCTCCAGATGTATTATGTGTGCATGGTTCACACGTTTCAGGATGCTCACTTCCCGTTCCAACAGTTTGACACCTGAACTTCCAGCCTGCATGGAGGGAAGAAGCTGAGTGAGTGCACTGAGGTGTGGGGCTGTTCTAGTAGCCATTAGACTGACTTTAGACTGACTTTAGAGTGTCTCTTTTCACCACGGCCCATGGGAAAAACTAATGCACTCACCTTCTCTTTGTTCACCTTCTTAATAGCCCATTTCTTCCTTGTCTCGTTGTGGGTGGCTTCACAGACGACCCCAAAGCTACCTTGACCTAATTTCCTCCCAAATGAGTATATTTGCTATGGGGATAACAGAGGAACCATTAACAGTAAGGCAACCCACATCTGCTCTGTCAACTCAGTAAAACCATTCACAAGGAAATTTACCCTCAGCTTATGGGCTTGTTTGAGTATACGAGCTCGGATTTATTTCCCTGCTTCTATTGCAACATTATCTCAAGACCTGAATCCTAAAGTGGACCTTAATTTTCAAGCACTCAAATAAGGAAAGTTTGCCCGTCTCTGGAGTTGCAGAATAAAGTATTTCTAATCAAGTTACAAATGATTAAGTTGCTGCCGCAGTTCATTCAATCTCAGGTCTAATTAACTTGATCATTATCTCTGCGCATGCAAGGCTGAGCACTGCCTGCTGCAGATTTGGCAAAGAGAGCATCCGAAGCCCCGAGAGAGGGGGTGGAATCAGGAGCAAACTGGTGCAGATGGAGGCAGTATAGAGGTCAGCAGGGGACAGGTAGAGGGTGGTACTAGTGCCCCAGGGCGGTGGGGGGGAAACTGGGAATAAACATGGATGTGGTCTCTACCTACCTGGAGGTCAGCCTCATCCTCCATACGGGTGTGGGGCACCTTCCTCTCTGCACTGCTCACACGGGCAGTGTTCCACTGAGAAGCCATTTTCATGCCAGCTCCACGAACATCTGCTGGTGTCATCTACAGATGAGGAGCTTTATAGCTGGGTGAAGCGCGCACACACACACACACATACACACACACACACACAATACAACTCAGGGAAGGAACGGAAGGCAGACTGAGATGACCCCTTCTGGGTGCATCCAGGCATACAGTCTAATCACACTACAGCTAACAATCATACAACAATGTACATTTTTACAGGATTATTTCAGCAGTGAAATAGGATTGTTGAACTGGAATTGTGGGTGACGGTTATTGGTCAGCCAAATGACAGTGGTCACCGTTCTAATAGGGTTCACCTCGGCTCCTGACTGCATGTGTTGCCGTGCTGCTGCTGCAGGGAGGGGGGCATTGCCTAGGCAACCAAAGACTTGTTTGCTACAACTCTTTGCTTGTTTCAGCAAGGAGCAACAAAGTTTCATCACATTGTTAAGAATCCACATTACCGCAGAAACCGACTGAACCGCACGAATGCCCGGCAGCCCCGTCTTCAATCAGCTGTTCGTGCCACACACAAAAAAAGTATAAAATAAACGTAACCGGTTATTTTATTTAAAATGACCATCTTCATCCATAACTGTTGGTTATGCAGTAATTGTGCCAGCCCTAATCACTATATAGGTCAGGGATGGGCAACTCCTGTCCTCTGGGGCCTGAGTCTGGCGTGACGTCTGCTGGTTCTCTTTTGTCTAGCACTTAATTGCACACCGGAGCACACAGATACACCTGGGCAGTTTAACTCACATGACCTTAGGAGCCAGTCAGTTGGAGGGCGCCTCAGTAGGAGGCCTGACACTGTCACTGTGGTGACAGCTCTGCTACTTAAGGTAACTCAGATTCTTTCTCCCCCACTGTTTAGACCAGAGCAAGCTGCCGCAGCACAGAACCCCAAAATGCTAAAGAGCACCTGGCAGCTTTTTTTTATTAAGAGGATTAAAGTTGGGAAATGCTTAGGTGAGACACTTGACATTGAGAAAAGTAAAGGGTTCATTCCGTTTCCACCTTATAGTACGCAATAAGATGCCTATTCAGACTTTTCATTTCAAATGATAGCATTCTAATACATTCTAGAAGTGAGTTACTGTGGTGTACAATAGGCCTACTCTTTTAATCCATCCCAGGTTAAAGAAATATTATTATGAATCCCCTAATTAGTCATACTATGATACAACTGTAAAAATGTATTATTCCCAAAATTAACTTTTGATATGGTAACAATTATCTTCTTTGTTAAATCACAGAACCATAGATATATTTCCCCCTGTCAAACGACAGTGTAAATTAGTGTTTAAGATAAACTACTTAGAAATGGAGACACCATCTCCAGCATTCAAATTGGCACACTTTGCCTACCTTTGTCTCGTCACCATTGGTTTCTGACCAAACCGGTGTCTGAAGACAGGTTCATATTATTAACACTAAGCACAATTTACTTGGCTTGAAAAACGCTCTCCAAAGCCAAATTAAATGTAAAGCAATTATCAAGTGACTGAGAGCGTTGGAGTGGATCCGCCACATGGACACCAATTAATTATTAACAGGGAAGCGGTGTCTTTAACCTCTTCACTCTGAGGCATTATCTTAGCCCTGACAGGGCTCTCATAACAGGCCTGTCTCTTCCATTACCACCCGTCTATTTGCTAGTCAAAACCATTGTGACAGCCTCTGGAAATCCAAATCACCTCAATCACAGCTCATTTGTGGGAGAGGGAGGCATGTGATGAGTGTATCACAGGGAAGGACCGGCGTCTTGCGCTGCAGGTGCCTTAGGGAGGGTATGCCCACCTGACAGCCCGCCCAGTGGGGAGGAAATGAGATATCAGGGTCAGGTCAGGGAGACGTCTGACCTTAAAATGGGTCACTACAGATCCACAGGTCTTGGATTGCTTTAAGCCAGAGGGGTCTTACAGTACTATCACATTCTTGGTTTAGCCAATCTCCCAATCATGTTTGAGTGATCTGCTAATAGTCTCATGAGAAGGATATTACTGTAATGGATTCTAAAAGAAACCTTACATGAGTGATATGTCAGCTTTCAGACTGATTGAACACAATGTACTGTACAGACTGGCTAAATTGAGAACATGCGTTAGATCTATCAGTAAGAGCTGCCATAACGGCTCCATAAAAGATAGGCCCAAATATAATTGCATTTGATTGTAAGCATTTCCAAAATATCAGAATTACTGTGCTTGCTGTGGAATTGAGAATCTGAACAAACCATATACATGTATTACTCAGTACTAAAGCCTCTAATGGGGTAGTCAAGCCTGTGAATATTGCTTTAACCATAGGGCTTGACGGACATTAATTAAAATGTGAATTAGCATGACGAATCGTATAGACAGAAGAGGCACGACTGCACTCAAAACTAATCAACAGCTCACTAAAACACTATTGGCACTTATGAAGCCCCAAATTACATATTTAGAGGCAAAAAAGGATGGGTTAGACAAACTACATTTTTGCGTTAGCAGCTTTCTTCCTTCAATTAATCAACGCCAGCAAAAGTGCCATGTATTGCAAAGGCCTAGCATGTATGTGAGTGACAACAAGGCAACGCAGACTGTACTTACCAACCTGGAGCAGCCTCAAAGTGTTCCATGTTTACTGCTTCTCACAGCCCATCAGACCTGAACACACAATAGGCTTATACTGTTATAATACACATTTAATCATCACTGATTTATTTTACAAGTCAAATAAGTTTCATGTTTCTAAGTTTATTCGCCACGTACACAGGATACAACAGGTGTAAAACAGTACAGTGAAATTCTTACCTTGAGAGCTCTTTCCCAACAATGCAGTGATAATAATATTATAGATAATAAAATGTACAAATTTAAATCACACAAGAACTACGATGTGTGAAAGAAACATGAGAATGCAAGTATATACACTGGTCACTGCAAGTACCTTTTTCAATGTGCAGCTGTACTAGAATGGTTGAGGTGGGTTTATACATAAAAAGTGACTGGTAGTAGGAATATATAAATACTTATGGTAATATACATGTAAACAGGAGTAATAAAGATGCAATTGCAAAGAGCACATATTACAAATTAGCCTATTAGAAATGGGGTTTTGAATGAGGGAAACAAACTTCTTACATCATTCCCGATGTGATTGATATCCTGCTTTGTGTGTACCCTTTTACTAGTGTACTAGCCTAACAGACTGAATAGAGGTTGGTCTCCACAACCTTCTAAAACAGCATCATCATAGGCTTGGTTCACACACAGAGATACAGTAGAATATATTAACACGTAGGCTATCCTACCAGAAAGGAACCATATGCTTCCTCATGCTCACCAGATCTCAGTAGAAAGTAATTATGGCAGATAGAATGTCATCAATCGATCCCTCTGCTTTTTCAATCCTCTCAAACATAACTGTCAAAACCTCATTAGAGTTTATTTACTGATCGTTTGTGGATGGAAATGCACATTGTTTCCCTTGACTGCAAGGGAGATGCAGTGTTTCAGCTTGGAATGCAAATTAAATGTGACATTGGAATGATGCCTGGACACACAAAGATAATAGAGGTCTCCTCTATCTCGCTCTCCACCCCCTCCATCTCTTTCTTCGACATGCACTGCCATCTCACTTTCATGGTCTGTGTGGCAACAGAAAGGTGTAGGCCTAAATAAAATCTATAGTTGTGATCCTTCCACAATTATTACACTGTAATAAACAAGAAATGCCAGGTTTGCAGTTAGGCTCCTAATCTTTTTCATTCAGATGAAAGGGGAGTAGTGCCTGAACTGTCTGCCCATTTGCTATATAATCATTAGCCTAAATATTTTCTTCTATAGGTGTAAATATGCTAAATAATGATGTTTGTTGAAGGTGAAAGTACAGCTAAAAAAATGGGCAGACTATGAACAGGTGCTGCTTTGTAGCCACACCACAGCTAATTAAAACCTTGGACACACACACACACACACACACATAATGTGTGTATGCAATTAAAATGTAGACAGCAATCTTCCTTCCTTCAGCCAAAATATTTCATTCTTCTCATCTGCAACTTAATTATTTATTGACAGCTGGCTTTGATGACAAATGATAAACTTCACAGTACTAATGAAGCATGGAATTACATTACCTGATGAGGGAAGGCTTTGCATGTCTAGAATGACAATACTGAGGCAGTCTAGTTCACTAAATTATGGGATGAATAACATTATATAGACAGATTTAACTGATTGATGAGCAAAATCACATGTTCCTTGTCAATGCCATGAGGCTGTCAAACCAAGGACATTTTAGGTTAATAAAAAAATAATAGTCTTGACTAGGCCACAAGCTCTCCTTGGTTACAATTGACTTCCTCTAAAAAACTATGCCTTTGTGCAGTACAGTATCTGTGCTGAGTGTCGAGTGTGTTTATTGTTGAGAACTGTGACTGGAGGAGCAATCAGTCTGAACTGAAAGAACCATGGACCTGTCTTTGCCAAGCTGAACATTCAGACATCCAATATCTGCTTAAAATCATATACATCATACTGAATTACCTGACACCTTCAATTGATGGGCACTTGAAAGAAATGTATGGTGCCTTTAGTTCCTCCCCTCTGCAGCCATAAGTATGTAGCACCCCGTAAACAAGCCACTTAGTGGGCCCTCCATTAATTCCTTCTGTCTTCTCAGGTCATGTCTGATACAGAGCCTTCAGAAACTATTTACACCCTTTGACTTATTCCACATTTTGTTGTGTTACAGGCTGAATTCAAAATTGATTCAATAGATTTCCAATAGATTCTTTCACCCATCTACACACAACACCCCATAATGACAAAGTGAAAACATGTTTTTAGAAATGTTTGCTAATTTATTGAAAATGAAATATCTTATTTACCTAAGTACAGTATATACATCCCTGAGTCAATTCATGTTAGAATTAAATTTGGCAGCGATTACAGCTGTGAGTCTGAGTAAGTCTGCTGTGAGTATTTCTGGGTAAGTCTAAGATCGTGGCACACCTGGATTGTACTATATTTAAACATGATTATTTTCAACATTGTTCAAGCTCTGTCAAATTGGTTGTTGATCATTGCTAGACAGCCATTTTCAAGTCTTGCCATAGATCATAGATTTTAAAGCAGATTTAAGTGAAAACTAAAATCGGGACACTCAGAAACATTCACTGTCTTCTTGGTAAACAACTCCAGTGTAGATGTGTCCTTTTGTTTTAGGTTATTGTCCTGCCGAAAGGTGAATTAATCTACCAGTGTCTGGGGGAAAGCAGACTGAACCAGGTTTTCCTCTAGGATTTTGCCTGTGCTTAGCTCCATTCTGTTTATTTTTTATCCTGAAAAACTCATTCAGTCCTTAACGATTACAAGCATACCCATAACATGATACAGCCACCCCTATGCTTGAAAATATGGAGAGTGGTATTTAGTAATGTGTTGTATTGGATTTGCCTGAAACATAACACTTTGTATTCAGGGAAAAAAGTGAATTGCTTTTCCACATTTTAACAGTATTACTTCAGTGCCTTATTGCAAACAGGATGTACGTTTTGGAATATTTATTTTTCTGTAAAGGCTTCATTCTTTTCACTCTGTCAATTACGTTAGTATTGTGGAGTAACTACTGTACAATGTTGTTGATCCATCCTCAGTTCTCTCCTATCACAGGCATTAAGCTCTGTAACCAGTGACACAAGTCGGGACACCTGAAATGGGGCCTGAAACTGTGCCGGGGAAAACGGGATGGTTACTTACATTTACCCTCCACGAGGACCAAACCCCTGCTGGTAGCCTACCCTCTATGCCGAGGTAATTTTACACACATGAATATACTCAGGTAGCCTACATTCAATATAATACATGAGTTGAATCAAAACATGTTTAACACCCTAGTTCATGATTTAAATGTTTAAAAAAAAAATGAACTGACTTATAAAAGGTTAAGAACAAATTCTTATTTACAATGACGGCCTACACCGGCCAGACCCGCACGACGCTAGGCCAATTATGCACCACCCTATGGGACTCCCAATCACGGCCGGTTGTGATACAGCCTGGATTTGAACCAGGGTGTCTTGAGTGATGCCTCAAGCACTGAGATGCAGTGCCCTAGACCACTGTGCCACTCGGGAGCCCCAGTTAATGATTGGAGTCTTCACAGATTGTGTGACATAAAACACCACCTTTCTATCCTTACATTAATGACAGTGTTATTTGACATTAAGCATTTAAAACTATTTAATTAGAAAATTGAAGCCTGTATAGAATCATGCCTCTTGGAGATCTCTGAAAATGCACTCTAAGTATGCCTATGTAACATTTCATTATGTTTCACTGTGAAGACAGTTGTAGGTCTTTGCCCTTGCAAAATTGAATGCTTCTAACTGAACTCTTCTAACCGAGTCACCTTACAGGCCTACTGTCATTAACGTATAGCCAGCCTTTTTGTTGGCTAGATTGGATGCGCATTGGTGTCTAGCTGTAGGCTAGTGATATTATAGGCCAGTGATATTATAGGCTAGTGATATTATAGGCCAGTGATATTATAGGCCAGTGATATTATAGGCTAGTGATATTATAGGCCAGTGATATTATAGGCTAGTGATATTATAGGCCAGTGATATTATAGGCCAGTGATATTATAGGCCAGTGATATTATAGGCCAGTGATATTATAGGCCAGTGATATTGTAGGCCAGTGATATTATAGGCCAGTGATATTATAGGCCAGTGATATTATAGGCCAGTGATATTATAGGCCAGTGATATTATAGGCCAGTGATATTATAGGCTAGTGATATTATAGGCCAGTGATATTATAGGCTAGTGATATTATAGGCCAGTGATATTATAGGCTAGTGATATTATAGGCCAGTGATATTGTCGACCATCAGCTGTTCCAGGAAAGAAAACAAATATTGATAGAAAATAATAAAAGCAAAAAAAATAGTTTTGGCCACGGATGGTACAGAGAACACCAGTACCCGTGCAGACCTGAAAAACAACACAATGAGCGCTCTAAACAGCTGACTGATAAAAGCAAACAATGGGGCGGCATTGTGGTTAGAGTGTTGGACTAGTAACCGGAAGGTTGCCAGTTCAAACCCCCGAGCTGCCAGGGTACAAATCTGCCGTTCTGCCCCTGAACAAGGTAGTTAACCCACTGTTAACTAGGCTGTCATTGAAAATAAGAATTTGTTCTTAACTGACTTGCCTAGAAAAAAGAAAAAAAGAAAACAATGATAAATCAATGGCAAGATCTTATGCATTGGAATAAAGGCATAGGTCATTTATTAAATCAAGGACGCATTGGAAAACAAATGGTGAAAATTAGGAGGCACCAAGGAAAATCTATGCGTAAAGGAACTCAAGGCCGAAATACAGCAGTACTGAGTGGACAGTGTCAAGCACAGAAATACATTGGTTTAAACCATGACAGAGAGGTGGGGGTGTCTGTTTCATTTGGAAGCATTAATTTTAATATTTATCACTGTAAAACAGATTCACCACTACATTTTAAACAAATAGGAGAATGGTTGAATTTTCATTATTTACAGACCAGCCCCAAATTTGATTTGCACATTGTCTGTAACTGTTTTAAAGTCACCATTGGCCTCAAGGTGAAATCCCTGAGCGGTCTCCTTCCTCTCCGGCAACAGAGTTAGGAAGGTTGCCTGTATCTTTGTAGTTACTGGGTGTATTGATACACCAGTCAAAGTGTAATTAATAACTTTACCATGCTCAAAGGGATATTCAAGGTATGCTTTTTTTAATAAATGTTTTTTTTATCTACCAATTGGTGCCCATTCTTTGAAAGGAATTGGAAAACCTGCCTGGTCTTTGTGGTTGAATATGTGTTTGAAATTCCCTGCTCGACTGAAGGACCTTACAGATAATTGTATGTGTGGGGTACAGAGATGAGACAGTGCTCAACAGGATTTTAGAATGAGTATTACTGCACACAGAGAGAGTCCATGCAACTAATTATGTGACTTAAATAATTTAGGCTTGCCATAACAAAGGGGTTGAATACTTAGTGACACAATATATTTCAGCTTTCCATTTTTTATTAATTTGTAAACATAAAAAAAAAACATTATTCCCCTTGACATTGTATAGGCCAGTGACAAACAACTGTACGTGTCCAGAGGCCAGTGGCACATGCTTTACTCGGGGGAACCTAAAAATCCATTTGCCTTGCATGCACAGAGGACTCTACGTGTTGCTAGGAGTTAAGGCTCAACAAATTCAAAAGCAATTCTTAATGGTTTAATCACAATATTGGCTAACTTCTGTATAACACTAGCCCAAGCAATAGGAATCAAAGAAGGCATCTTGAAAAGGATATATTCCACAGATTCTCAAATGTCATCTCAAAGAGAAACATCTCAAATGTAAACACTGCAAAGGAATCTTAGCAAAACACCAACTAGGCCTAATAACCAAGTTTAAACTTCAGTCATTCATAATTTTTAAGCAAGAAAAGATGCCAGAAGCCCTCAAACTATCCATGCAATAGGAATCAAAGGACGATAACAAAGTGGAAATGAAGTCGTTAGCTTTCTGAAGACTGAACAATCCCAAGGCCTGCATGTTAGGAGCACTCACTGATCTCAAGTACAGTGGGGCAAAAAATTATTTAGTCAGCCACCAATTGTGCAAGTTCTCCAACTTAAAAAGATGAGAGAGGCCTGTAATTTTCATCATAGGTACACTTCAACTATGACAGACAAAATGAGAAAAACAAATCCAGAAAATCACATTGTAGGATTTTTTTATGAATTTATTTGCAAATTATGGTTGAAAATAAGTATTTGGTCAATAACAAAAGTTTATATTTTGTTAATACCCTTTGTTGGCAATGACAGAGGTCAAATGTTTTCTGTAAGTCTTCACAAGGTTTTCACACACTGTTGCTGGTATTTTGGCCCATTCCTCCATGCAGATCTCCTCTAGAGCAGTGATGTTTTGGGGCTGTTGCTGGGCAACACGGACTTTCAACTCCCTCCAAAGATTTTCTATGGGGTTGAGATCTGGAGACTGGCTAGGCCACTCCAGGACCTTGAAATGCTTCTTACGAAGCCACTCCTTCGTTGCCCGGGCGGTGTGTTTGGGATCATTGTCATGCTGAAAGACCCAGCCACGTTTCATCTTCAATGCCCTTGCTGATGGAATGAGGTTTTCACTCAAAATCTCACGATACATGGCCCATTCTTTCATTCTTTCCTTTACACGGGTCGTCCTAGTCCCTTTGCAGAAAAACAGCCCCTAAATGTCGTTCCACTTCATGATTGTGTCCCACTTGTTGTTGATTCTTCACAAAAAAATACAGTTTTATATCTTTATGTTTGAAGCCTGAAATGTGGCAAAAGGTCGCAAAGTTCAAGGGGGCCGAATACTTTCGCAAGGCACTGTACGTAAGGCTCCCTCTGCTAGGAATACAGGAGCTGGGCACCCCGACACGGACAACTCCAAGTGGAGGTAATTAGGGGAAAATGCCAGGGGAAAATGCTCCACCAGCCGTGGAGGCCAAATAAAAGGAGCCCTGTGGCACACCACTAGAGAGAACGGGGAGAGGCCGACAGCAAGCAGAAGTGGAGAAGAAGGACCGAGCCAAACCTAAGTGATTTTCTTTTATGTTTATTTTCTGTCTTAGTAAAGTTGTTTTTGCGGACTATAACCTCCTTGTCTCTGTATCAATCTCTTCACGCTCAACCCAACGGTTTACCACAGTGTAGGGTATCCAGGCTATATCAGGAAGCAATTCCTTGACATATCTCAAGATCCCCTACATCAAAACAATATGGGGTAAATCCATTTGAATTCAATCACTATTTGACAGCATCCCTTTTGATTTAAACAAAACTTTCTGTACTGTTTGCCCATGGAAGTGGTCAGAAAGTTACTTTTTTGACCCAAATTCAGGAGATAAAAAGGTGCTCAAAGTTGACCCATTTTGTATACCTCACCATACCATGAGACATCCATGTCTTTATTACTGGAAAGATCAACGGCATTTAAAAGCTTACAAACAGCGTTCTCAAACTATTTTTTTTTTCAAGAAGTAAGGTTTATTAAAAATTATGTAATGTTTAAGCATTTAACGTCAATTACCTAAAACTGCATAAACTCCTATTTTTTTGTTGTTGTATATTTGCATGTATTCGCTTAGACCCTACTTCATATCATCTGAGTTGATTGTGTTGTGCCTGCCATTGGTTGAAACACAATATGCTCTTGAATACAGGGTGGGTGTCATTTCAATCTTAGAAATAGAATTCATAGAATGGACCTAATCCTTCATACCATTGCAATTTGGCTGGTACACCTGTGAAATTAAAAGTCATTTAAATTTTATCTTCAATTTTAACTTCAAATATTAACTTCAATTCTCTTCAATTTTAACTTCAATTACTAAATCACAAACATGACTGCCGGTCCACCCACTGTCGAATGTCAACTTAAATGGTAATTTCTATTCTAAATCTATAGGATTTCAATAGGTGTCCTATGTACGATTGACAGTAAAATGTTAAACATATTCCCATTCAAGACAACATTGTGATGTTTGGACCGCCAACAATCTTTGTGGTACCATCTGAGAGTTGAAATTTCAAATGTATTCCCATTTTAGTACATTTATCAGCCAAAACATTACACCCACCCTGTATTAAAGAGCAATTTGTGTCTCAACCGATGGCGGGCACAACACCAAAACCTTAGATTATGTAAAATAGGGGCTTAGCTACAACATATATAAACAATATTTAAACATATATGTTTTTAGATAATTGACAATAAAAAGATAATTTATTTACCAGAAGTTATAAAATAGTTTGACATCCCTGTTTGTAAACTTTTAAATTACGTCTAATCTCAACTGTTTATCTTTCCAGAGATGAATTGTTCCTATTGTTATTGAATGTACTTTTGTTCATCTCATATGTAACTCTGTGTTGCTGTTTTTTGTCGCACTGCTTTGCTTTATCTTGGCCAGGTCGCAGTTGTAAATGAGAACTTGTTCAACTGGCCTACCTGGTTAAATAAAGGTGAAAAAAATAATAATAAAGACATGGATGTCTCATAGCATTTTAAAATGTTTATTTAACCTTTATTTAACTACGCAAGTCAGTTAAGAATAAATTCTTATTTACAATGACGGTCTATCATAAGGCAAAAAGCCTCCTGCAGGGACGGGGGGATTAAAAATAAAAAAAACACAATATAAATATAGGACAAAACACACATCACATCAAGAGAAAACACAACACTACATAAAGAGAGACCTAAGATAACATAACAAGGCAGCAACACATGACAACACAGCATGGTAGCAACACAACATGGTAGCAGCACAAAACATGATACGAACATTATTGGGCACAGACAACAACACAAAGGGCAAGAAGGTAGAGACAGCAGCACATCACACAAAGCAGCCACAACTGTCAGTAAGAGTGTCCATGATTGAGTCTTTGAATGTTAGAGATAAAACTGTCAAGTTTGAGTGTTTGTCGCTAGCTGCAGCGAACTGAATAGTGGAGCGACCCAGGGATGTGTTTGTGCTTTGGGGACCTTTAACAGAATGTGACTGGCAGAATGGGTGTTGTATGTGGAGGATAAGGGCTGCAGTAGATATCTCAGATAGGGGGAGTGAGGCCTAAGAGGGTTTTATAAATAAGCATCAACCAGTGGGTCTTGCGACGGGTATACAGAGATGACCAGTTTACAGAGGAGTATAAGGTGCAGTGATGTGCCCTATAAGGAGCATTGGTGGCAAATCTGATGGCCTATTGGTAAAGAACATCTAGCCGCTCGAGAGCACCCTTACCTGCCGATCTGTAAATTATGTCTCTGTAATCTAGCATGGGTAGGTTGGTCATCTGAATCGGGGTTAGTTTGGCAACTGGGGTGAAAGAGGAGCTATTACGATAGAGGAAACCAAGTCTAGATATAACTTTAGCCTGCAGCTTTGATATGTGCTGAGAGAAGGACAGTGCACCGTCTAGCCATACTCCCAAGTACTTGTATAAGGGGACTACCTCAAGCTCTAAACCCTCAGAGGTAGCAATAATACTTGTGGGAAGAGGGGCATTCTTCTTACCAAACCACATGACCATTGTTTTGGAGGTGTTCAGAAGAAGGTTAAGGGTAGAGAAAGCTTGATGGACACTAAGAAAGCTTTGTTGTAGAGCATTTAACACAAAATCCGGGGAGGGGCCAGCTGAGTATAAGACTATCATCTGCATATAAATGGATGAGAGCTTCCTACTGCCTGAGCTGTTGTTGATGTAAATTGAGAAGAGCGTGTGACCTAGGATTGAGCCTTGGGGTACTCCCTTGGTGACAGGCAGCGGCTGAGACGGCAGATTTTCTAACTTCTTACACTGCCCTCTTTGAGAGAGGTAGTTAGCAAACCAGCCCAAAGACCCCTCAGACACCAATACTCCTTAGCCGGCCCACAAGAATGGAATGGTCTACCGTATCAAAAGCTTTGGCCAAGTCAATAAAAATAGCAGCACAATATTGCTTAGAATCAAGGGCAATGGTGACATCATTGAGGACCTTTAAGGTTGCAGTGAAACATCCATAACCTGAGCGGAAATCAGATTGCATACCCGAGAGAATACTATAGACATCAAGAAAGCCAGTCAGTTGATCATTGACAAGTTTTTCCAACACTTTTGATAAACAGGGCAAAATAGAAATAGCCATATAACAGTTAGGATCAGCTTGATCTCCACTTTAAATAAAAGGGTATGTAATTGAATTCAAATGTATTTACCCTATGGACAGCACCAGTGCCATATATTAAGAGAGTTGGGCCAGGTTTTGGAACGGACGCCATGTTAGCACCTTTATTCTGAAAATTGAAGACATACCAATACGAGAGACACTCTGACAATTCCCTACGTCATGACCCGCTGTAAACAAGTAAAATAGAGCAGTGAATTTAACTGACATTTTTATTGATTAGCATCCGGGAAGTCTGTACTGTGTTGCGGTGTCAACAAATTGCATACACAGTATGCTTTCACTGCACATCTTCAGTGGTTTTAAAAACTATTAGAAATGAACAACACAATGCGGACGTGTCAATTGTCACTTAACAGCGGCTATGGAGGAGAAAGTGGCGCTTGCTGAACGTTCAGACAGAGACCGCATGCATTGGCCCAACTCTCTATATACAGTATGACTCTGGACAGCCCTATCCTCTGTAGGCGGTGGGCCCGAAAAATCGGATCTGCTTTAGTTTTGGAGATGATCACTTTCTGGTGAGGGAGGAGATGTTTTTTTAAAAATATTTTGCATATTTCATATGAACACATTTCCGTTTGCTGGCAATGTTAATTCTTGCAATTGTTTTCAAAATACATACTTGTATGTTTGCTAGCTGGACAGGCAAACGCTGCCAAGTACTAAACAGTAAATCAATCAATCAAAACTTACTATCCAGGTACCATCTCTGCTGATCACGTCTGCCAATCATGTTCTCTGTACCTAAGATACATAAACACAGCTGGCGAAAGCTCGAGAGATCTCTGCCCGGCAAACTGCTATCAAGTCTTTTTAATATTTGTAATCTATTTAGTTATAGAAACATGATACCATCAATGTAAAATAACTCCCAACTTTACTTAGAACGCAGTAGACTTAGCAATGTAGCTAGCTAGCTAAAATAAGCAGACATGTTGCTAGCTGGCAGCAGCAGATACTGTAGCTTTATCACTAGCATGCCATTCTGGGACAGGGTGCTTTAGCTATCATTATTAGTAATAATTTAAGACTACAAAAATCTATAGGACAAGTATTGTAAAGCTAATACAGTTATCAAGGCATTCATGCTGACAAAAGAAATGCTTGTAAACCCGAGCAGAGACTTGACTTGGGTCTGGTTTCAAGGATGGGCTTTTTTGACAGAGGAACTACGTCACTGCCTACGTCACCACAAAAAACAAATTAGTAGCTAGCAAGATGGAGATCACGGATGTGTTTTATGGAGTGCATTTCACAAGTGGCTAGTGTGCATCAACATCCGCAGCGTTCTGGCATGTCTGCCTCTCCCTGTTGGGAGAGTCCACAGATATTTTTTCTACCCTTATAGACGTAGGCAGTGACGTAGCTCTTCTATGCCAAAAGAGTCCATCATAGAAACCAGACCCTAGTCACCGTGTTGCCAAGGGTTGGGATTTTGAGACTACATTATCCCTGTCAATAGGCCTACTTGGAATAGGATGCAGAGCACCCTGCCTCTATCCTTACCCTAGTAGCCTAGTTATTGTCATTTCTCTATCCTTACCCTAGTAGCCTAGTTATTGTCATTTCTCTATCCTTACCCTAGTAGCCTAGTTATTGTAATTGCTCTATCCTTACCCTAGTAGCCTAGTTATTGTCATTTCTCTATCCTTACCCTAGTACCTAGTTATTGTAATTGCTCTATCCTTACCCTAGTAGCCTAGTTATTGTCATTTCTCTATCCTTACCCTAGTAGCCTAGTTATTGTCATTTCTCTATCCTTACCCTAGTAGCCTAGTTATTGTCATTTCTCTATCCTTACCCTAGTAGCCTAGTTATTGTCATTTCTCTATCCTTACCCTAGTAGCCTAGTTATTGTCATTTCTCTATCCTTACCCTAGTAGCCTAGTTATTGTCATTTCTCTATCCTTACCCTAGTAGCCTAGTTATTGTCATTTCTCTATCCTTACCCTAGTAGCCTAGTTATTGTCATTTCTCTATCCTTACCCTAGTAGCCTAGTTATTGTCATTTCTCTATCCTTACCCTAGTAGCCTAGTTATTGTCATTTCTCTATCCTTACCCTTGTAGCCTAGTTATTGTCATTTCTCTATCCTTACCCTTGTAGCCTAGTTATTGTCATTTCTCTATCCTTACCCTAGTAGCCTAGTTATTGTCATTTCTCTATCCTTATCCTAGTAGCCTTGTTATTGTCATTTCTCTATCCTTACCCTAGTAGCCTTGTTATTGTAATAAATAATATTGACTGTCAGGATGTTATTTTCTAGGTCCTAACCTACAATCCTCTGCTGTGATGATTTCTTTGATTCATTCATGTCTCCCATGATCTATTCAGTTCTCCTCTCCTTTGTCTTGGTCCCAGAGATCAACCAAGTGCTATTCACCAAGCATGGGCTCAGCTGATTCATTCACCTGTGAGGAGAACCATCCTGCTGCAGTTTGAACTAGCCCTGCCATCACTATTAGACATTGAGACCCCATATGCATTTGTCTGTTGTCTTTTCTTTGTGGGTTTTATCTTACAGTCTATTGATTTTTAGAGTTGAAGAGAAGCAACTACAGATACACATGCTTGTTAGAGCATCTCAAATACTGCATTCAATATAGAATCAGTTTGACGAGGTGAAAAACAGAATGTTTTACTATTGTAATATGCAGTGATGAGAATTCTATTGTCCCCGTCAGGAGCCCAGACTTTTGCCGTAGATGGTACAGCTATCGTCTCTGGACTACACAATCTTGAGATTGCATTCCGCTAAGGCACTTCTCTCTACATCGGTTATCTACATTGGTGACCAGGGTGGTATACTGCCTGAGACATCTTCGCTATTTGTCTCTTTATTCAAAATGGTGAAACACTAAATGTGATGTTCTTTGTTCTAATGTATAGGCATGACAGGTACACTATGGCAAACATGCATATTTAGTAGTAGAATAATGGATTGGCAAGAATTTGGCACCATCAACTTTGAAGTTTGGTAAGAAAGTAATCATTTAAACCACCTAAATCTATTAAAATTCGCTGGACATTTAGCATTTGAAACTCAAACATTCATTTCCCAACTGCTTTTTCTATAATCCTGCAGTCTCTTTATCATTCTCCACATCTTATATTAAAATGCATTCAACATTATGCGTGCCGACCATGGTATTGGGCAGCTGCTGACATTTGAGAACTCATCTGGTCATCTTATTGCAGAGCACATTGTATACATTTTGCCCAGCTGTTTTTAGAGAAGATTGTATTGCAAGGTATATGTGTTGTATTGCAAGGCTATGTTTAGGATATGCCATGTTGGCTAATATGCAGCTGTTGTTTTTAAACCTCCATTCTAGAATGCATGACACACACACATTTCTATCTATACCTTTTGGGCTTTATGCAAATGATATGACTGAATGTTTCTTTAACCCTTACACTCATGGGATTTGGCCTCTATGGATAAGGCTAAATTGAAATGTTTCTTACAGAAGAAACATGGAAAGCATATGCATAACCATGGTAGCAATGGAAAGGGAACAGTTTGGAGATTATGGGAAAAAATGATGATTAAAGGTGAGGACACAACAGTTCACCTGACAAGACTGAATCCTGAAGCATTTTACATTTACTGTACTTTTTGCCACATTTGTTTATAACAAAATCTGAAAATACTCTGGATACATTCAGTAACATAAGAATATTCTTGGAAAAGTTGGGTTAGGTGCAACATCTATATGTTGCCACACAGCTCTCCAAAGTGTGCACAGTCCCTAAGTAATTTCAATGAACTTTTATGACTCAAAGAAGAGTGTTCAACTATAAAGGTGCAATTTTGAGCTCTTCCAGCTGTGCCGATGAGGAACTAGAGCAAGCTCACTTTTATTTTGTTTGTTTGTAACACAGCCCTGCATCCTCACCTTCACACAATTACAGTTGTTTACGCAACCCAAAAAGGGTCCATTATAAATTGCAACCTGGGTCGGGTGGGTATCATTTGAAAGCGTGTCGCCAACATGACTAGCAAAATGACTAAATATGATCTTACAGTGTTGTGTTTATCATTGTCCAAAATGCATACGCGTATGCACAGCAGTGTCCTAGAATATTGGACCATTGGCTTTCATACTTTTAGACTTCTCAGTGCAGCTCAAGCTATTTCTCTAACTGTCAACACATTGAAATGAATAGAGGACGCATACCAGAGCCGCATTGGTTGAGAATTGTGGGGAGGGAGGTGCTCGATCAGGCTGTGCATTTCCAGCGGTGGTGGTCTCAGAGCCGTGTAGCTATGTCACAAAGGACACTGGACTATAGCGCCTCAGCATCAGTAGACTATGATTTACGCTTTATGCTTTCTCAAGGCAATTCAGAGAAGCAGATGGTAATTTTGGTGCGCATAGAATGGAGTCGTAAGTGCATTTAGATGTGTGAGCCGCTGTAAACTTTCTTCACAATACAACAAATATAGGCTTTTTCTGTTCAAGACAAGCCAAGGTACAGTTGAAGTCGGAAGTTTACATACACTTAGGTTGGAGTCATTAAAACTTGTTTTTCAACCACTCCACAAATGTTTTGTTAACAAACTATAGTTTTGGCAAGTCGGTTAGGACATCTACTTTGTACATGACACAAGTCATTTTTCCAACAATTATTTACAGAGACTATTTCACTGTATCTCAATTCCAGTGGGTCAGAAGTTAACATACACTAAGTTGACTGTGCCTTTAAACAGCTTGGAAAATTCCAGAAAATGATGTCAATGCTTTAGAAGCTTCTGATAGGCTAATTGACATAATTTGAGTCAATTGGAGGTGCACCTGTGAATGTATTTCAAGACCTACCTTCAAACTCTGTGTTCCTTTGCTTGAGATCATGGGAAAATCAAAAGAAATCAGCCAAGACCTCAAAAAACAAATTGTAGACCTCCACAAGTCTGGTTCATCCTTGGGAGCAATTTCCAAATGCCTGAAGGTACCACATTCATCTGTACAAACAATAGTACGCAAGTATAAACAACATGGGACCACGCAGCTGTCTTACAGCTCAGGAATGAGACACAATCTGTCTCCTAGAGATGAACATACTTTGGTGCGAAAAGTGCAAATCAATCCCAGAACAACAGCAAAGGACCTTGTGAAGATGCTGGAGGAAACAGGTACAAATGTGTATATATATCCACAGTAAAATTAGTTCTATATCGACATAACCTGAAAGGCCGCTCAGCTAGGAAGAAGCCACTGCACCAAATCCGCCATAAAAAAGCTAGACTTCAGTTTGCAACTGTACATGGGGACATACATTTTGGAGAAATGTCCTCTGGTCTGATGAAACAAAAATAGAACTGTTTGGGCATAATGACCATCGTTATGTTTGGAGGGAAAAGGGGGAGGCTTGCAAGCCGAAGAACACCATCCTAACTGTGAAGCACGGGGGTGGCAGCATGTTGTGGGGCTGCAGGAGGGACTGGTGCACTTCACAAAATAGATTGAATCGTGAGGAAGGAAAATGATGTGGATATATTAGCAACATCTCAAGACATCAGTTAGGAAGTTAAAGCTTGGTCTCAAATTGGTCTTCCAAATGGACAATGACCCCAAGCATATTTCCAAAGTTGTGGCAAAATGGCTTAAGGACAACAAAGTCAAGGTATTGGAGTGGCCATCACAAAGCCCTGACCTCAATCCTATAGAAAATGTGTGGGCAGAACTGAAAAAGCATGTGTGAGCAAGGAGGCCTACAAACCTGACTCAGTTACACCAGCTTTGTCAGGAGGAATGGGCCAACATTCACCCAACTTATTGTGGTAAGCTTGTGGAAGGTTACGAGGATTAAATGTCAGGAATTGTGAAACTGAGTTTAAATGTATTTTGCAAAGGTGTTTAAACTTCCGACTTCAACTGTATAACACCATGTCATCTTCTAACTGTACATCAAACATAGTGATCATAAAATTTGACACTGTATATGACATGAGTTTAATGATATGGAAACGAAGTGCACATTTGGACTTGCGGGTGTTTGGCTTGCTTGTATGACATCAAAGCTGTATTTATTATAATCCTCAACGTCTCAGTAAATAGAGTCCTTGTAATTTACAGCATTTTCCTCACTCAGACAATAAAACATTTGCAAAAGTTGCCCAATTAGTGGGAGGGATAGGGGCAAATTCTTGTCGCGCGTGGTGGTCAAGACAGAACGGTTGTAAGTCAAAACCCATGCAAAGCTGTGAAGTAATGTATAGCATATTACAGTACAGCCACTGCGTTCCAATTTAGCCACTTATCAGTGACCCAAATGTGGCATTTTCAACCCGTACAAGTGTGAAGGCCTACGCCTGCAGATAGTTACTTGAAATGAGACATATAACCATGCCAAAACATGATTCAAAATGGGAATTCACCGACAGATAGCTCAGGAAACACCAGCTTCCTAAGCAGGCAAATTGACATTTACAATAGCTGGCTAGGCTAGTCAGACTAACATTGACTAGCTTTCAATAAATTGGCTAAGCGATCAACGGAGTTACCTCTTCATACGATCAAGACAATTCACATTGCATGCTGCATATTTCAAGTGCACTCAAAAAAACAGATTTTGATCCTATTTCAGTCTTCATCAAACATTTCTGCAAGAATTTAAGGTGCCAACACATTTTATAGTCATAAGACTGTTTCACTGTCAGATTTTTTTTAAAGAAATCAGCGCCTCCTTCGGGGATCGATCAACTTCACGCTTTTCGGCCCACTGCAGTTTATCTTAGACTGGTAGGCCTAGCCATAGAGATCTTATTAAATTACTGTTCTAATTATATGGGCCTAGCCTATTCAAACGTGTCATTAGAGGAAGCCATGAAACAAGAACATTACATTCTTAACCAAGAAAGGCATTATTGCAGGAGGAGCCAATACCCAGCTGCTTGAAACACATAATTATTTCAACCTCATACAAGCAGCAATTAACTTTCTATGACCCCTTCCTGCTAAATATAATTATCTGGCATGAAACCTGCATAGTAGTGTTTTAATGTGTGTGATGTTTAAAAACATTCAATGCACTGATTGAATGGAGTTTGAAGGATTCCTTTCAACAGCTTTCTGTCTGCAGATGAAGTCAGATAGCTAGTTTCTACTTACAGTGGTGGAAGAAGTACCCAATTTTCATACTTGAGTAAAGATACCTTGATAGGAAATGACTCAAGTAATAGTCCCCCGGTAAAATACTACTTGAGTAAAAGTCCAAATGTATTTAGTTTTAAATATACTTAACTATCAAAAAAAGTATAAATAAAATTGATAATATTAATAATATATATATTTTTTAAATCCACAGATAGCTACGGGCAGGCACACTCCAACACCCAGACATCATTTACAAATGAAGCCTTTGTGTTTTTGTCAGTCCACCAGATCAGAGGCAGTAGGGATGTTCTCTTGATAAGTGTGTGAATTTGGCCATTTTCATGTCCTGCTAAGCATTCAAAATGTAATGAGTACTTTTTGGGTGTCAGGGAAAATGCATGGATAAAAGTATTATTTTCTTTAGGAATGTAGTCAAGTAATAGAAATAGTAAAGTACAGATAACAAAAAAACGATAAGTAGTACTTTAAAGTATTTTTACTTAAATACTTTACACCAAAGACTATTTACCTACAATATAATATGTTGGGAAAATAGTTTTAGGCCTATTAGTTAGGTAACTTTTTTTCCACACACAGTTAGTTCACTGATGAAATAGAGCTAACGTTAGTAATAAGCAAGCTAATTTACAGGACTCCTCAAAATAATCATTAACTACATCAGCAAATCCAGTCCTCGGGGGACGGATTGGTGTCACACATTCGTCCCAGCACCTGCTAACACACCTGACTCCAATAATTAACTAATCATGATCTTCAGTTTAGAATGTAATTAGTCTAATCAGCTCTATTTGCTAGGAAAAAGTGTGACACCGACACTCCGGTCCCCAAGGACTGGAGTTGCCCATCCCTGAACTAGATTAACGTTAATCTCGAATTAATTAAATTATATGTAGCCACCGCCACAAAACGTAATATATAGCTACATAATTAGACATGATTAATGAAGATTACCTAATGTTAGTCATGAGCAAAAAAACTGCAAGAGGCTAGTCAAAACAAAACACACTGCTGCTTTTGCGTGTGTTGCCATGGCAACAGCGAGAAGTATGCAAACGACCTACTTTTCATTGAAACATAGCTAACTCATTTAAATCCTATTAATCTATTCACATGCATTTACCTTATATTTGTTTGTTGGGGGTAACGGTGAGATCCGTTATTGTATTCATCCAACGTTACAGTCTCTTTAGCAACCAGGAATCAAGTGACATCGCAAGAGCCACTTTCCTTAACTTTTCTTGTGTGATGCGAAAGGTGGTGTACTACGGATACTAAACAGGGACAAAAAAGCGCAGTGAAAAATCTGGCGTCATATAATATTCTCTACCAACAGCAACACTTGATTTGAATGCTCTACTAAAGGAAATGTGTATTCTTATAGAAATACATAATTCATGTATTGCTGTTACGGTATACAAATTGTCATACATTGGAATGTTTTGAATAGTAAACCTATTTATTTTCACACATTTCATGAAAATAAGAATAAGTCTGACTATGGTAAGTTAAACTGAATAGCACTATAGTTTACGTATGCAAACTTCACAGGGTGGCCTATCTGCCTACATGGTGATTAGTCCCCATCTAGTGGAGAAAAGTGATATAAAAAATGATTGCCGTCAATATGTTTCTTATTATTTTGTACCTAATGTTTACAATTCCATTTCTGTAAAATTCTAAAATTCATATTTCCAATTATCAGCGTAGGAGGGAACAATACAGTTTAAATGTGATAAGCAGTAGTATTTGGATCTCCTTTTAGTACACATTTTTAGACCTAGCAGTGGACATCTTGCCAGTTCTTGGACTGTCCATTGTAAGCATTAATTATGGTTGCACATTTGAAAGAGTGATGCTTGTATAATATACTTTTGCAATTTTATTGTCTCTCAACGTATGACCACATTTTCTAAATACAACAGAATGGAAAAGACAAAACATTATTGTGATATTACATTCCTTATTAAGAACTGAGCCAAACTAAAAAAGCATTTCAAACTTAACATTTTGGACAGACATGCTAAAGACAGACATTTAAAGACATTACAAGCTGAGTTAAATCAATGTTTCTGCTTTTTGCAAAGATAATAATCCCTAGATGAGTTAGCTGATCACATGCAAACAGTACCCTGAAATCCAAGCACAGCAGTTAAACCTTGCAGGTCTGAGCTGGGTTGTATACACATTATCCTACCAACAATCGGCACATAGTTCTAATGAGATTCCAAAGCAATGACTGGTATGCTAATTGTAGGTTGTTTTGCATTCGATTCATATTCAAAGCACTATTCAACAAAATTATTGGATGAAAAAAAGCAAGGTGTTTCACCAGAACAAACTATTGGAGTGTAGCTGAATCATTAACTTTAAACCACATAATACAAATGGGACATTATTTAGTTCATTGAATAATTCACACAATACTCATACCCCCAAATAGCTCTTTTATTGCAAGTTGGTCCACACCAGGCATAATCACCCACTGGGTACACACTGGTTGAATCACGTTGAACCAATGTGGAATAAACGTTGAATTGATATATGTGCCCAGTGGGTAATTTTCAACTAGAATCAAGAATGAGAGGGAACGTTTGTTTATATGCAAAACACAATCACAGACATTTGCTTGTACTATCCAAAGTAATACAGCAGAAAACGCATTGAATACAGGAAATCAACAGAATATGTACATGCAAAACAAATAGCTGCACATTCCTTTACTACTATGTAGGGAATGAATATACAGTGCCTTGCGAAAGTATTCAGCCCCCTTGAACTTTGCGACCTTTTGCCACATTTCAGGCTTCAAACATAAAGATATAAAACTGTATTTTTTTGTGAAGAATCAACAACAAGTGGGACACAATCATGAAGTGGAACAACATTTATTGGATATTTCAAACTTTTTTAACAAATCAAAAACTGAAAAATTGGGCGTGCAAAATTATTCAGCCCCTTTACTTTCAGTGCAGCAAACTCTCTCCAGAAGTTAGGTGAGGATCTCTGAATGATACAATGTTGACCTAAATGACTAATGATGATAAATACAATCCACCTGTGTGTAATCAAGTCTCCGTATAAATGCACCTGCACTGTGATAGTCTCAGAGGTCTGTTAAAAGCGCAGAGAGCATCATGAAGAACAAGGAACACACCAGGCAGGTCCGAGATACTGTTGTGAAGAAGTTTTAAGCCGGATTTGGATACAAAAAGATTTCCCAAGCTTTAAACATCCCAAGGAGCACTGTGCAAGCGATAATATTGAAATGGAAGGAGTATCAGACCACTGCAAATCTACCAAGACCTGGCCGTCCCTCTAAACTTTCAGCTCATACAAGGAGAAGACTGATCAGAGATGCAGCCAAGAGGCCCATGATCACTCTGGATGAACTGCAGAGATCTACAGCTGAGGTGGGAGACTCTGTCCATAGGACAACAATCAGTCGTATATTGCACAAATCTGGCCTTTATGGAAGAGTGGCAAGAAGAAAGCCATTTCTTAAAGATATCCATAAAAAGTGTTGTTTAAAGTTTGCCACAAGCCACCTGGGAGACACACCAAACATGTGGAAGAAGGTGCTCTGGTCAGATGAAACCAAAATTGAACTTTCTGGCAACAATGCAAAATGTTATGTTTGGCGTAAAAGCAACACAGCTCATCACCCTGAACACACCATCCCCACTGACAAACATGGTGGTGGCAGCATCATGGTTTGGGCCTGCTTTTCTTCAGCAGGGACAGGGAAGATGGTTCAAATTGATGGGAAGATGGATGGAGCCAAATACAGGACCATTCTGGAAGAAAACCTGATGGAGTCTGCAAAAGACCTGAGACTGGGACGGAGATTTGTCTTCCAACAAGACAATGATCCAAAACATAAAGCAAAATCTACAATGGAATGGTTCAAAAATAAACATATCCAGGTGTTAGAATGGCCAAGTCAAAGTCCAGACCTGAATCCAATCGAGAATCTGTGGAAAGAACTGAAAACTGCTGTTCACAAATGCTCTCCATCCAACCTCACTGAGCTCGAGCTGTTTTGCAAGGACGAATGGGAAAAAATTTCAGTCTCTCGATGTGCAAAACTGATAGACATACCCCAAGCGACTTACAGCTGTAATCGCAGCAAAAGGTGGCGCTACAAAGTATTAACTTAAGGGGGCTGAATAATTTTGCACGCCCAATTTTTCAGTTTTTGATTTATTAAAAAAGTTTGAAATATCCTATAAATGTCGTTCCACTTCATGATTGTGTCCCACTTGTTGTTGATTCTTCACAAAAAAATACAGTTTTATATCTTTATGTTTGAAGCCTGAAATGTGGCAAAAGGTCGCAAAGTTCAAGGGGGCCGAATACTTTCGCAAGGCACTGTACTAGCTGCTTACGTTCCTGTCCACGGAAAAGCAATTTTACCCATTGTTACAGCTTAAAATTAGAAACAGCCCATGTAATACTGCCACAGCAGAAATTCAATAGGATTTATGTGAAGTCATATGCCATAAGATGTTGTTAGTGAGGCAATTTACCCATAATTCTCACCTTATTACTGTCCCCTCTGAGAGGTAGACATTGGTGCATATTCCTTGATGCAAACTCAAATATGTTGTGCTCTTTGATCCATAAAACTACTTCTGGAAAGTAATTTTCCTTGAAATAGTTTGGAATTAGGAAAGGAACTTAAGCGTTCAAGGATACTCTACTGGCAACATGGGATTTAGAATATCAAGAGGGAAAAATAAAAATGTAAGAAGATCAGAATGGCAGTGACTTCTTGAAAAAAGAGAACAATTATTTGATTACATGACAAACATGACACTAAATAGGGTCAGCCATTGCTAAATACGTAGATGTTATACAATCAACAGTAAACAGGGGCTACAGATAAAGTCTCAATGGTGTAAAGTACTTAAGTAAAAATACTTTAAAGTATTACTTAAGTAGTTTTTGGGGGTATCTGCACTTCATTATTTATATTTTTGACTACTTTTTCCCTTTACATTTACTACATTCCTAAAGAAAATAATGTACTTTTTACTTCATACATTTTCTCTGATACCCAAAAGTACTTGTCACATTTTGACAGGAAAATGGTCCAATTCACACACTTATCAAGAGTACATCCTTGTCATCTCTACTGCCTCTGATCTGGTGGACCAACTTAACACAAATGCTTTATTTGTAAATGAATGTCTGAGTGTTGGAGTGTGCCTCTGGCTATCCGTAAATAAATTCAAATGTACCAATTGTGCCATCTGGTTTGCATAATATAAGGCATTTTTTATTATTAATACTTTTACTTTTGATACTTAAGTATGTTTAAAACCAAATACTTTTAGACTTTTACTCAAGTAGTATTTTACTGGGTGACTTTCACTTCTACTCAAGTATGACATTTGAGTACTTTTTCTACCACTGTAAAGTCTGGACTATGACGTATGTCATTCAAACTTACAGCGCTGTCCCTGTCCCTATCACAATAAGTGTTCATCAGAATCAACAGCCCAGGTGTCCACAATATATAAACACAAGTCATCCCGATCAAACATCCCATCAACGTCCACATGAGCACCCCCACCTTCAGACAGATTTCCTCCTCTTGCCGAAGACATTGTTGATGAGCTTGGCTATGGACTTAGAGCCACTGTAGCGGTGGAGGTCGGCCCGGTACTTCAGGTGATCCATGACGTGGCGGATGAGCTTGGTGAAGAGGTTGGATATCTCCAGGTAGTCCTCTGCTGCAGAAACCTCCTGGAAATGGCATCTGTGCTCCTGAGCCAAAGCATAACCCTCCTCCTCAAACACCTGACGGGCGTGGCACAGGTCCTGCTTGTTCCCCACCAGGCAGATTGGGATGTCCATCTTGTCCATCTCTCTGTCCAAAACAGGCACACCAGAGTCAAAAAACCTCCCTCCTTAAAATGATCATAAACTTAATCAAAATATGTGTTTCTTCTGACTCATCATGAATTTCATCTGACGTTCATCACATTCATCTGAATTAGTAAGGCTGTATAAACTACTGAAATGTTTATTGAAGCAGCCCACAGTATCAAAGAAAAACGAACCAAGTAGGTCAAGTGGTGGCTTCAGTGAAGTTTCAGAGAGTTTATATAATGCAGACAGACCCTCGCCCAAAGTGCTCTTTTGATATACAGTGAGGGTGACTTCTGCTTCACATCTATTTCATGGAGTGTCAAACCATCAGGACCCAGCTGAAGTAAAATCCCACCACACAAATTAGGCCTGACCACCCATGTCATTTTGTGAGCCATATGTGAGTCTTTATCATCTCAAGCTGTCCCAGCTCACTCTTCCACACAGTGTCCGTCGACTGGCTGCAACCTACTTTCACTTAAAGTCCTGTAACAAATGTCCAGTGGAATCCCAATAGTTTCTCTAGTATTTAATCATGTTTTAATTAACGCCTCTGAGAAAATTGGATACAAGCCATTCTGGGCAAATTCAATTGAACATGAGAAATAATTTACTCATATAATTAACTAAGTTGAGCAATGAGGTTGTAAATCCTAGAAAACATGTTTATCAAGAAGGAAAAGCCTACACTTCTATCACAGACAGCTGCCTTTTGTGTTCACTTCGACTTCTTTTCTCTCTATGGTACAACAATGTTAAAATCATGTTGGAATCTGCCACTTGAACTGGTGTGTGCCCCCCTGTTAGCATAAATGTCTGTCCAGGAATAGGAATCATTAATTCATCAAAGCCCAATCCCTTCCCTCCGGTAGGCATCAGGCCCTGGGTCGCAGGTCACAGTCACTCACCCCTTGCAGCGCTCTCCACGGGCTTCTTTGATCTGACATAGGATATTTTGGGCGTTGAGGAAGGACATTTGGTCGCTGATGTTGTACACCACGATAAATCCATCGGCCCACTCCACCGGCTCTTCCAGGATACATTTGCTCTCTCCACTCTGACAGGGCAGGGGACAGGGGGTGGACAACAGATCACAAACACATCCTCACACATCTTACCTGACTTATGGAAAAGAATGGAAAAAATATTATGAATGATCTTTTGGTCACTCAAAGCCTATTTTACATGGGAAAAGGCTCCCCAGCATTACGCACACCTGCCTTCCCCCCCGTCACGCGCATCAGCGATTATTGGACTCAATTACCACTGTCATTACCGCCCCTATATCTGTCTGGTTCCCCGCTCTGTTCCCGGCTTCAGCATTAATTGTCGTTTGTCGTTGTTTACCCGTGTGCTGACGCTGGTCCTGTTGTGTTACCTGTCTGTTCCTGATTAAATGTTGTCTCCCTGTACCTGCTTCTCATCTCCAGCGTCGGTCTTTACAGGAAATAGGGTAACTGTGCAAAACCTTTAAACTATTTAATAGAGGTCCATTTTATTAGGTAGCCTCACCCCTCGGAGAACTATGGAATATGAGAAAAGTAATGGGAGGTGAAGCTGTTGAGTACAAGCTTGTGTTTAAATCATATCAACGTTTATTGGTCGCGTACACAGACTTGCAGGTGTTATGGCAGGTGCAGTGAAATGCTAATACAAAGTTGTCTTTGACCTAAAAACGGGGCAACCGTGTCTGTCGGCGCCATCTTGTCAACTTGAACAAGACTTGCCACAGGAGCTTACAAATTGGTCCATGATATCTGACATCCCCTACACCATTGAAGTTGACATTTGTAAAGGTTATGGTTATGGGTAGGGGTTAAGGTTAGGGTTTAGGGTAGGGATGTCCAAAGGAGCCTGGATAACACTGACACTTAGAAATTATAGTTTCAAGTTGTATTAGTCGTATGTACGGGATACAAATGGTATACACCATCCAACGAAATGCTTACTTACAGGTTCCTTCTTAACAATGAGAAACAAAATATAAGAATACGAACATAAAATAAATGGTTCAGTAGAACAGAATAAATATTTGAACATATGTATTATAAAGGAAGGCACAATTTATAATCCAATATTTACAGTACACATGTTTTGGGGAAAGAGGGATTGGGGCAAGTCAAAGGCATGTCAACAGTACATGACTTTTTTTGTTCCATAAAACAGGAAATAGACCAGAGAAAGGCATGTACTGTACAGCAGTAGTTCCCAAACTGTGGGGCGTGCCCTGGGTCGGCAGGGGAGGGGGGGGGACTCAGTCTGGCTTTAAACTTATTCTTGAAAGTTGTAATAGTAGACTGTACAAGGTGCCATTTCGAAATTGGGCCATCAGTTCCTCTTGTCATGTCAGTCATTGCATACCTTAGAGAGCTATTTATAACTTGTCAGAAATGTCCAGATCAACTACCCCATGTCAGCTAACATTTTTTTATTTAGTTTTTTTAACCCATAGATATTGTTGTAATTGTTTTGTCATTCAAATATCACGAATACACATTAGACACGGCAAATTGTATAGAATTGCAAGAAAATTTGCTTTAAAACTGTTTCATTTCCTTTGCAACTCCTGAACAAAATGTGTGGAGTGGTTGGAAATAAGCTTTAAACCTGCAACATTCTCTCCACCAACATTAGGGGTGTTTGTCATGAACAGTGCTTGTGCCCATAGGAATAGATGCGGCACGTGCATGCAGGGGGGGGGGCGGGGGGGGGGGGGGGGGGGAATCATAATAAAACCCAACATTTGGGAATAACGGGTACCATATGCGGCTGCATAAGCAGTCAACATGTTCTAGTGCTGCCTGTCTCTGCTTTCCAAGGGCTGATCATTGTGTCTAGTGTATTCTGAGCTACAGGGGATTATCATAAATCACATCAGAACACAACATACAATCTATTTCCCATGCCATTAGATACTACTATGTTAGGCATGAGCTAAAAACACATGAATATATGCAGGGAACAGATCTGATACCTGTGAACACGGATCAAATACTTCCAAGTGTAACAGTCTTCCTTCGATGGAGAGTCTTTTATGGTATAAGGAGTCTGTAACACAAGTTCAAAGCATACTTATTGTAATAGGAAACCTGCAATAGATCAAATCTGATGTAAATAGTAATGTACAGACTTCTCCCATGAAATAATGATTACTGTAAGCCTCAAACAACCAGGCCATGATTGTTCTGATGAAGTAGACTGAGTTAATTCATTTAAGGGAAAGGTCTGAAGTCATATACCCCTGTGTAAACTGTAACATCAAATGCAGCCATCTTCCAGCATGTTAAACAAGCGATGACTAATGGGAACATGTCAACATGCCAATGACTTCATTCAGAAATTATAAGTTCCCCTCGGCCAAGCATATCACATTAAACCAAAACATGTGTTAACACATACTATATGTGAACTTGAAGAATCATTTGAATAGTCAAATCAGTAAATGATTACTTAAAATTCACTCACAATTAAAATGCCTGTGTGAACTATACTTAACTTCCTGGTGGATATTGTACTGTGCAGTATGTGTGTTTCAGTTCATGTCAGACTCCCAGGGGTAATAAAGTAATACAACGTTTTACTTCCTAAGTTGATGACATTGGTGAACAGCCAGTAGCAACAGACTGTAACTGTGAATACAACAGATTGCATTTTTATGTCCTGAGAGCATATCTATATGACATTGTAAAAACATTACTACCCTCCTTTAAATATTGGTGAGAAATCTGTGTACTCACTGGCGTTGGAGGCATACTCTCCAATGAAACGTTTTGTCAGGAACCTTACCAGAACAGCTGGAGAGGGATAAATGTGACATGGGTAAGACAGGCGTATTATTATACAGGAAACAAAAACATAAACAACAAATAGTTGAATCTAGGCTTGGATACTTTGGTCTTAGTAGTGGAACCCTGAACAGTTGTTTGGTAAGCTAAAACAGGGCTGTTCAGTCATGGTGTTTTCCTATTGTGCACTTCTCCTCCACTCTCCCCTCCATGTGGATTGAACACTGCAGTGGGCTTTCTCCTGCATCTACTTTTATTAGTTTCTACCACAGTATCATTTCTCTCTCTCTCAAGAGACCTTGGTTGAACATGTTCCAGTTAGCCTGAGGGATCGCACTTTCCCCTGGCTTACAAGAAAAAGTATTCCTCGTCAATTAAATGCATGTTCCAACCATCAATCTAAATTTCCTCTCTCCAAAACCTTACATAAATCTAGCAACTTCATTCCTCTTCTAGAGTTATGATCTAAAAACATTGTGCTTGGAGCTCATGCAGCGATCTCCATCTATCTGTCTAGGTGATCATTTCCCTCTGGTCACGGCTACACTGTAGAATGTTACACTGTTTACAGTGAGGGAAATTACACGTTCATATGCAAAGCATAGAAATAAGCAGTTCAATTGTTCTGTTCGTTTAGGAGACCTTGCAAGCCCCTACAGTCAAATACAAGACACTAGGCAGTTAAAGAAATACTTAATGATGCAAATACATACATTATTCATTCAGACACTTACCTGACTTCCCTGCTCCCTCGCTGCCCAGCAGAGCCAACTTGATGTCATTCATGTCTGCAGACGAGGTGAGCTGCTGAGAAGGACTAGCTGAGCTCTCTTTCTTGCTGCTGTCATGTACGTTAGGCAGTATCAGGATTACAACTGTGCTTGTAAGAACTGCTCAGCCACAACAGATGCCTGTGGAAAAAAGGAAAACATACACAGTGTTTCATGTCCCCTCTCACCCAATGAGGAGAGGGCCAAGTTGGATTACACAGAGGTCACCACAACACTGAATACCTTAAGAATCTCTCTTGCTCCTTTCCAGTTAAAACATTAATAGTAGCCAGGGGGAGAAATGGCACTCAATATAACTTAACAAAGTTAATACGTCTTCCAGATCATTTGATTACTTTCTTTCATTTATTGTTTTCCCCCCTCAGGACATGGCAGAAAATGGTAATATATTTGACTGCAATTTACAATGCAGACATCTAAAAAGACAAAACCTTGATGCTTTCTAAATGGCTCTTTCACATTCACTGTACCAGTCTATAGTCCCACCTATCTAGGGATTGTCCTTGGCCTCTGGGTACACAACATGTAAGCTGCTGAACATCTGCAGTGCTGTGGGGATAGACAGGGCTTTAGGGAGACCAGAAACAGTTAATACCGCTGATACCTCCCAATTACCATGGCTAACACATAAGCTAAGCATTAAATGCCAACATATGTCCAACGTATGAGGCATGGTTTGATTGCAGGGTTCAGTACCTTTGAAAGGGAGGTACAACAATCCACTTTCCCTTTTTCCCCCCACAGTTCAAAAAGAACTAAGAAAGTCATTCAATTCTCCAAACTTCAATTTCATGGACTGCTTCACTAGTCAAAAAGTCCTTTCATTTCTTTGTATTTTTTACACCGGCTGATTTTTCCCCATGTCTACCACTGTCATTGTTGACTAAAGTTCACAGGGGTGTCGCATAATTATCCTGTTATGTTTCATTTTACGTCTGTTACCTGAAAGGTCGCAGAACCCAGGAATAAAAGGCTTAAAATGTGTCCAGGACCAAAAATGATGCAGCACATTGTTGCCTGATTGTTCCATGAGAAGAATCAAATCATTAAGCTTCACTGAGGGAAGCACAGCAGGGAGACAAGACTGAAGACTGTACAGAAAAAAGACACATTGGACAAATTCAATGCAGACTACATCACATTATGACAATCAATGAAGCCAGCACTTTATGGTGTGAGAGTGACAATAAACAGCTCGACTGGAAGATGTGATGCTGTGTTACGCAACTACCTTTTTTAGAGGAGGATCAGGTAGAATCAGGTAGAATACAAGACAGAACAAAACGGCTGGGGAATGCCTATAATGGTGGATGGAGTAAAAACTGGTAACAACAATGCCCTTGTCACTTAGTAGGCCATGTTTCTATATACTGTACCAGCTATTATCTAAGAGCTCTCATGAGATAACAACCAGAGAGTGGTACTCTTGAAAACACACAAATGAAGACGACAGTCCCTCAACAACAGCATTTAGTGTATTATTTCTGTCTTTCAGATCCAGTCCCTAGACTGCAGTTTGGGCCCTACCATAACCTAATGGCTCTGGACTTGTGGAAGTGTATCAACCCACAGTCATAGGAGACTTTTAACCTACAGCCTGGAAATCCCTCATGTTGTCAGACAGACAATCGCTGTTCATACCATCTTCTCTCAAGAAACAGCCATGAACTGATCTCAAACTGCCACTTTGGACTAATACCCCGAATGCATCGGTCAAACTATTGTTATTCAACAATAACATTTGACTTCACTACATACAAAACACTTACCACTGATTGACAATTTTCCTATTAAAATGTGGCTAATCAAAAACAGGCATCACAATACCAAATAAAGTAAGGAAGTAGTTCATAAGGATTGGAACTTTTATGAACTACACCATTCCCCTAAAGTTGAGTAGTAATCACATTATATTTACTAGCAGAAAAATGTGGAAAAAACACCACTAGTCCCGCAAAAATGTTATCCTTTATTGGTAATGTTAAGAAAGAAGTGGTGTGCTCTTGACATGAGACAGGGGCCAGCAGCAGAGCAACATTTCCAGAATAAAGAGAGGTTTAAACGCTGCAGGCAGAGTGATTACATCATGTCTGTCTTCATGAGAACCTCCTGGGAGCAGCATCTCCCTCCAGCATTGTCAGGACAGCAGGCAGACAATCAGCGTCTTAATCCTGCAGGTATTGAGGGAATTCTCCCAGACAGCACTCTGATCTGATTGAAGACTCATCAGGATACTGTCTGTAGAGATGAACCAGAATGAGTCTATTGGAGTGAGAGTGTGCATCCCAAATGGCACCCAATTCCCTGTATAGTGCACTTCTTTTGACCATGGCTCGTATGGCTCTGGTCAAAAGTAGTACACTATGTAGGAAATAGGATGCCATTTGGAACGCATCTGTGGGGTGATGGGGCAGGATTCACTAGAATAATAAGATTTACTAAGAGCAAATGTGTGTTTCTCTCAGGAAGGAAAGATGATATCATCTCTTGGGATGGAACAAGTAACCCAGCTTGGTTCCTTTCATCAAAGGAGAACTGTAACCGCTTGGAGGGGCAAGGAATTCACTCTTGATCCAGTAAATCTTTTCACAGGAATATATGTAAGAGGTCTTTTGATACAAATTCATCTCTGCTGGTCTGCCTCTAGGTGCTAAAGTTGGCACGTTTTAAATGCTCCTCAGTTCGTACCTTGCTGAAATTCAATTTCTAGTTTGCATTTTTCATTCGAATTTGGGGCTTAGGATTTCTTAACTTTTGAAAGATGTCTCTTTGGCCTAACTACATGGATTGACTGTCCAACAAAAAGGTATTTCATTGTACATGCAAATCCATTAAATCCATCATGCTTTTCCTTGATTAAAACATTCAAACGTATGGTTAGAGAGAGTATGAAAGGAGCAAAGATCGTATTCTTTAGTTAATATTTAATGATGGTGGTTAATATAATATGAGATTATTTTTCCAAGACTACAGTGTGTTTTATCATCTTGTTTCTTCTTGTGACGTCCATGGCTCACAACTCTGCTAAAGTATTTTCCAGACTCTCCCACATGAAGATGATCCTATCATTATTAATAGGCTGCCATGATTGCAATGAGTTACGGTCAATGATGGAAATGTCTGAGCTGTACAAAAGACCACTCCCCTCTCTGTGATGGGAAGACCCACCAGTCTGCTGCTAGCTAGCCCACAGTCAAGACAGCATCGCTTCTCACTGCTCACCACTCACAGAATCAGGCTCATTACAGTCCATCCAGGGCTGGCACTAGATATAAGCGACATAAGCAACCGCTTAAGGCCCCACGACCGCTAGGGGACCCCCAATCCACATATTTTAAATAAAATATAAATAATTGTAGGAACTCAGTTGGGGTTTCAACTTACTGTTGAGAGTTAGAATAGTAGAAAACATTAGGTGCAATTTCAGAATTTGGTTGTGCATCAGCAGTTTTTTTCTTGTAATTTCAGGTTGGATAAAAGCAGAAGACTCATTTTCATCTTGCATGGACTAATTTAGTATATCTTATCATAATCATGGTCGAATTACCGACAGGGCACACATGGCACATGCCCAGGGGGCCTCAATTGATTTTGTTAGTCACTCTCACTCAGATATCATATTAACATGGTATAAGTCATGGCAAAATGTGTAGAATTGCAGGAATTTAGCCTAAAAATAAAACAACAACAAATTCCACCCTATTTCAAAATGTGTAGAATTTCAGGAAATTTGTTGTAAAACCAACCATATTTTGCTTAGGACCCCCAAAAGGCTAGAGCTGGCCCTGCATCCACCACAAATACACCAGGCTGCTCTGTTATTCTTGTGCCTTTAGTGAAACATTTCCGTGTGGAATGCTTTAATGTCTGCATGATGTTTCAATCAAGACTTTCAAGGATAATTGAATTAGAGAATTGGTCGGGGCTAGCCGGTGGTTTTCAAAGGGAGCCAGGATTAATCATACATCATTCACTGCCCTCGACCATAAGCAACCAAAAGGACCCTGTGAATCACCTTTAATGGAAGATTACACTCAAAGTGAATGATTTGAAGGGTTCCAGGCAACGCATAATGTTCTAACTCATTAAGAGAAAATCACTTTTAGGTAAGAAAAGTCTTGGACAAACAGAGAATCAGGGCTTTGAGGAAAGTCTGCATGGTAGGCTGACACAGCAACTTCTGAACACTTTTTATCGCCATGAAATATTTAGTAAGGCATGTTATCTTTCTTGGATATGACAAGCTGCTGTAAATAAAGGAAGATGAAAGAAGTTGTGAAATAGCTTACATCAACATAAATGTGGTTATTTTAGGAGATTGTTTTTTCTTTCATGTCTTCATGTAAATTAAATATTTGAACAAACTCACAATCCTGAGAAGTCTTCTGCACTAATACCCACTGATGCTCTTGCAACGCATCCTGCATCTTGTCAAGTCCACAGCAACACCGCCCATATGGAGAAGAGGTGGGACACTGACTGACACTTGACTGTCGGCAACTAATCACAACCCCATTCTGTCAAATCCCCCAGAAACTCCAGAAATGACTCAGCATACCTTTAAGCTTATTACATATATTTTAGGTAGTAACTAGCAAGAAGACTATGTTGATACCAAACATGCCTTTGTCGGCTAAAGATAGACATTTATTATTTCCATAACCCCATAAAATAACTTCAGACAGAATAGAAATGAGGAATCAAAAGGAATCGTAGAAGAATAGCAAGGACCGTTTCAAATAGAGCACTTTTCTTTTCAACTATTCTTTATTAAATGGACATTTCTTGATACCAGCTAACTCTAAGAGGGTCTTTGTAGCTTTTAGGATTCAATATTAGAGATGGAAGCAGAGATATTCCATATTGAAAAGTCCAAATGAAATACTACCGAGAGAAAATACCTACAATCGTTTTAAGTCCGTTTGTTTATTCAAATTGCAAACTTTGCTTGATCCGACAGTTAATTTAAGCTATTATTTTGCAGCAACCTTTAAAAAAATACAGCCAGCTCTACCGTATTGCAGCAGCCATTTTACATAAATGGAAAACTAACATGTACATTCTACATAGAAACTACAGAAAGTTGAAATAACATAACATTCCTCTTAAGTCACTCTTAACTTCGCTAGGTCTTTCTACTTATTCACACTGGATCAAATACCTCCCACTCCCATTAAGCCTGAGAAATAATCATTACTAATACTGGCCTTATACTAATGAAGTATAATTTCATTACGATTTAAAAAATGCAAATCTAAAGCATACGTGCCTGGCAATACTATTGTGGCAATTTCAACTAAAGGTATGTTCGTTTTTATATTTATCTTAATCTTCTTTGAATACCCCCTTGGTTCAATATGAACTTAACCTTTTCCTTTGTGCTCAGTCATTGCTGCTGAAGAAAGGGCGCCCTCTGTCAGTCACTCAAATCATTACAGTATAAAAAGGTAGGTGTACATAACGTTCTATACTGTACTTTAAGTGCATATAGGACAGAGAAACATATATATAAATATAAAATGCAAGACAGAAATATTAACATTAATCGTCTGTATTTACTAATCGCCTGCCATCATTTAGCCACTAAAAACACTCAATATTAATATATAAAACAAGATCATGTAGAGTTTAACATTTATAAATATGTTTACCATTTATTAATACTGACCTTATAGGTTTTGCTGTATATATGATGGAGAATCTACATATATAGGTAGAATCTCCAAATATATTTGAAACAAAAAACAAATACCAGAAACGCAGTTTATAAAGGCATAATAAGTATAAAGATGTATGTCAGATTATAGTTATACAATAATATTTGACACAAATACCAGGCCAAATTAAGAGCAGATAACCTTTATAATGAAGAAGTACAATTCTCAAAATGTAAATATGTACATACAATCCCTTCATAAAAACTCAGCTTCCTCTCTTGGATGGAAACGTCCAGTGCAATATCATGTCATACTGTCCTTCAAAATAGCCAGTGATAGACTCTGCCTCACTGCCTACAACTAGAAGTTATGCTTCCTCCAGCTGAGAGAGTGCCTCCTCTTCCTCTTCCTGTGGCACTGCTCTCTCTTCTCTGGCCAGGGGAAGCCTCCCTCAGCTGCTCTGTACACCTCGTCGTACTCATCGCTGTCGGAGTCATCCTCGGCTGCAGGGAAGGCCCTGTCTGGGAACACCTCCCTGAGTCTGGAGCTGAAAAACATCTCCAGGCTGCGACCTGCCTGGGCCACCTCTGAGTCCGGCTGGAGGACAAACAGAGAAACCAAAAATGAAACACAGCTCATCTCAGGTTTTACTACCGTGACCCGGATCAGTACTTACAATTGCATTGTGAGACATTTAATAATGTAAATGATACAAAAAAATGTGCATTTGCAATATAGCACTGAAACAGTGGTCAATATATACAGTTTAACCTCTATCACTAAATTATTATTATTAATCTATATCACTTACATAATTGAACTTTGCACAGTTCCTGAACATGAGGGAGACATCAGCCACAAACTCCTCAGGTGAATAGTAGTGGTGAGTGCTCCTCTTGCTGAGTTTGGCCCTGATCACAGACAGATCCATGGGCCTTTTGATTATCTGGTAGTAGTGGCGAGCCTAGGTTTCAAAACATGTTTTATTAAACCAGATCACTGTGTTTTTGCGGAGTATTGTGAATACTAACATGTTGATTAATAATACGATTGGGATCACTTACCAGTGGACTGACCGGCTCATGGAAGGGAGCACTTAGCATGTTGCTGCAGATCAACAGAGTCAACCTCTCACATTTCTACAGAGGGACGGCAACATTGATTTCTTATGATAAATAACATTTACTGTAACTAGTAGGTGTGAAACCCCACTTACAGAAGACATTGGGCCCTAATTGACACTACTGACGGGTCATTACCAGTAATATGTTGAGTCCAGTGTCAGTTGATTCAAATTTTCATAATGAAGAATAATACTTACTCTCTGGTCACAAGCAGAGAGCCCATGAGGCAATGGCTTTCCTGAACATTCTGTAGCCAGCCTCTGGTTCTCACAGTCATACTCCACCTCTGGCTGCTGGATATCTCTGCAGAAGGTACACACCCAGTCACCCCTGAAGTAGGAGAGGACACAGAGGCAGACATTGGTTATCCTCAACCACAGAGCAGTAGTGTAGACAAGACTGATGGATGAAAGAGAAGTAAGGTGTCCCAAATGGCCCCCTATTCTCTGTATAGTGCATTACTTTTGACCAGAGCCCTATGAGCCCAATGAGCCCTATGAGCCCTGGTCAAAAGTAATGCATTATATAGGGAATCGGATGCCATTTGGGACACAGTCTATGGCTTATGGTGATTAGATGACTTACGTGGGGAAGCTGAGGAGAGCAGGCACATGGCAAGACAGGTGGAAGACTTTGGGACAGCGGTCACAGCACAGAAGGTCTCCTCCGATCAGACACACGGCACAGAAGTCTTCACTCTCCATCTCCATGGTCTCTGCCCCAGGCAGGATCTGCTCGGCTCCTTCACAATGCATCTGTGGACCAGGGTCTGCAGGCAGAGCCCTCTGGGCTGGACGGGACTCCACTCCTGGGTCAGGACTGATAAAGGCTGGGTCAGGGACTGAGTCTGGCTCCGATTCCAGATCTGGTCCAGATTCTGCAGACCCTTGTGATTCAGGGGGTTGTGCATTGTCTGATTCCAGGTCTGAATCTAATCCCGGACGTGTTTCAGATGGAAAACGGGGGTCTGAACTAGGGTCAGGTTGGAGGTCTGATTCCATATCAGCCTCTGATTCCGCATCAGCATCCAGGTCTTCACCATTCTCTGATTCTAAACCATTCTCTGATTCTTCACTACCTTCTGATTCCACTCTAGGTTCTGATTCCACACTAGGTTCTGATTCCACACTAGGTTCTGATTCTGTAGCAGCCTCATCAGGAGATTCCTCATCAGCAACTGATTCCAGATCAGCCTCTGATGCAGACTCAGCTGGTGGATCAGACTCTTGCTGGGGATCTGATTCTGGTTGTGGGTCCGAGTCCAGTTCAGGGTCAGAAACTGTTTCTGAGATTGACCTGGGATCTGAGTCAGAGTCAAGGTCAGGTGCAGAGAAAGGTTTAGGTGGGGGTGATACAAGATCAGTGGCGGGTACTTGCAGTGTGAGCTCTTTGTGAGGACTGTGTCTTCCATGCTCAGTCCAATCATTAATTACTGGAGGTGGGAGAGATTGATTGATAGTGTGTCTCTCTGAGTATTGTTTATCCAGAGACGGGCTGACCGCTGCGACCTTGACTTCTTTTGATATTCCCTGTAGACAAAGTACAGAGTTTGACATTTAGAACATGCCAGTAGTATTTTACCGTGATCTGAAACACATTGCAATTTAGTTCAGACCTAGCCTCTTCTCTGGGCTAATTGCTGCCGCTTATAAGAACAGGCTGGTGGAAAAAACTAGTTCAGACATAATGTTTATTGTGGTTATGAAATTAATATAATCTGACATCATAGACTTTCTGGAAGAGAAGAGAGTTCACAATGTTTTAGTGGAGCCTACCTCAGTCATCTTGTCCTTCCATCCCCTCTGTGGAACAGGTCCGGTCCTTTCTGTTGCAGTGCCTGGCAGAGGGTCACTCTGTCGCCGCCCCTGTGGTGGGATCCGAGACACCAGGATCTTCAGCCTTTCCAAACACACCACTGGAACCTTGGAACTGGATCTCCCAGGTTCCTTCTGAACCTCCCTGTCACTGATGTATGAAGAGGGAAGTGGTGAAGCAACATAACTGTAGCTTTTCCCCTTTTGACAATTTTTTAATGATGCTTTAATAGAACGTACCTGTTGTCTGGAGTCTTTCTTGGTATTCTGCATTTTCCTTTGACATCATGCCCAGTCTCATCATATGCATAGACATAATCTGGTAAACAGGAGAAATAATAATCCTTTGATGAATCCATTTAACTGATGTGAAAGCAGAATTTGGATATTAGTGATGATGATACTGTATACAGTGCCTTGCGAAAGTATTCGGCCCCCTTGAACTTTGCGACCTTTTGCCACATTTCAGGCTTCAAACATAAAGATATAAAACTGTATTTTTTTGTGAAGAATCAACAACAAGTGGGACACAATCATGAAGTGGAACGACATTTATTGGATATTTCAAACTTTTTTAACAAATCAAAACCGGAAAAATTGGGCGTGCAAAATTATTCAGCCCCTTTACTTTCAGTGCAGCAAACTCTCTCCAGAAGTTCAGTGAGGATCTCTGAATGATACAATGTTGACCTAAATGACTAATGATGATAAATACAATCCACCTGTGTGTAATCAAGTCTCCGTATAAATGCACCTGCACTGTGATAGTCTCAGAGGTCCGTTAAAAGCGCAGAGAGCATCATGAAGAACAAGGAACACACCAGGCAGGTCCGAGATACTGTTGTGAAGAAGTTTTAAGCCGGATTTGGATACAAAAAGATTTCCCAAGCTTTAAACATCCCAAGGAGCACTGTGCAAGCGATAATATTGAAATGGAAGGAGTATCAGACCACTGCAAATCTACCAAGACCTGGCCGTCCCTCTAAACTTTCAGCTCATACAAGGAGAAGACTGATCAGAGATGCAGCCAAGAGGCCCATGATCACTCTGGATGAACTGCAGAGATCTACAGCTGAGGTGGGAGACTCTGTCCATAGGACAACAATCAGTCGTATATTGCACAAATCTGGCCTTTATGGAAGAGTGCCAAGAAGAAAGCCATTTCTTAAAGATATCCATAAAAAGTGTTGTTTAAAGTTTGCCACAAGCCACCTGGGAGACACACCAAACATGTGGAAGAAGGTGCTCTGGTCAGATGAAACCAAAATTGAACTTTTTGGCAACAATGCAAAACGTTATGTTTGGCGTAAAAGCAACACAGCTCATCACCCTGACCACACCATCCCCACTGTCAAACATGGTGGTGGCAGCATCATGGTTTGGGCCTGCTTTTCTTCAGCAGGGACAGGGAAGATGGTTAAAATTGATGGGAAGATGGATGGAGCCAAATACAGGACCATTCTGGAAGAAAACCTGATGGAGTCTGCAAAAGACCTGAGACTGGGACGGAGATTTGTCTTCCAACAAGACAATGATCCAAAACATAAAGCAAAATCTACAATGGAATGGTTCAAAAATAAACATATCCAGGTGTTAGAATGGCCAAGTCAAAGTCCAGACCTGATTCCAATCGAGAATCTGTGGAAAGAACTGAAAACTGCTGTTCACAAATGCTCTCCATCCAACCTCACTGAGCTCGAGCTGTTTTGCAAGGAGGAATGGGAAAAAATTTCAGTCTCTCGATGTGCAAAACTGATAGAGACATACCCCAAGCGACTTACAGCTGTAATCGCAGCAAAAGGTGTCGCTACAAAGTATTAACTTAAGGGGGCTGAATAATTTTACACGCCCAATTTTTCCGTTTTTGATTTGTTAAAAAAGTTTGAAATAGCCAATAAATGTCGTTCCACATCATGATTGTGTCCCACTTGTTGTTGATTCTTCACAAAAAAATACAGTTTTATATCTTTATGTTTGAAGCCTGAAATGTGGCAAAAGGTCGCAAAGTTCAAGGGGGCCGAATACTTTCGCAAGGCACTGTACATCTCTCAGTGGTCATGTGTTCATATAAGAGCATATTGTTACTACATAATCAGAACATATATATCTACAGTTATAAATATATATATAGAGAGAGTGAGAGTGAGAGAGAGAGATGATGTTTATGATTGCCATGGTGTACAATATTGCCAGCTAGATCTGAATTGCAGTGTACAGTGTATACATAAATAAATCCTCTGATAAATGTATATTGTATAATAATAAATAAATGATAAATGTATAATATTTGGAAGTTAAGTGGCTCAGTACCAGGCTCTGTCTTGTAGATGGTCAAAGGCGATAGGCGTAGGTTGGACTGGCCTCTGGAGGGAGGAGTGGCTAAAGATCTCTCCAAGGAGGCCACAGATCGTATCACTCCATCAGAAGACAGCCTCCTCCGCCTGAGATCCATGAAACCCTGATGAGGGGGGGAATCAGTCATAATCAACATCAACTACTATATCAAGCACAGACACCAACCATATTTTACATCCAAAGTCTGTAAGAATAAGGAGGAGGGACACCTTAGTGTTAGCTTTAGGAATGTGTTTAGTAAGATAAACCAGATATCGTTACAAAACATTATGGGTATTGTACTATATCATGCTACAAAGTCAACTGCAGAGACAAAAACAAGACAAGGCTTTGCCACGTAAACCTGGAATCTGATTGACCCAAAATGTTAATTTTGTTGGAATGCAATTAAAAGAATACACCTGTCATCAGATAAATGTACCTTTAAACAGCAACACTAGCAACTTTGTCCAATTTGTTTGCAAAAAAAAGCAAATGGACTCATTGATGCATCAGTTCTGTTTTTTTGGTAATGTCTTTTACCATCTGCAAAGAATTTACATTGCCATGTATGAAACAAGAAAAAAGTTTTAAGTCTGAGAGCCAAACCTTTCTACCACATTCATATGTATCCCTTTAAAATCAAATCCCAAACTGCTGAGACTAGGCCTTAAAATAACTGACATATTGTAATAGATACAGTATTTGGAATATTGTTTTCTTTTACAATGTTCTTTTTTTTGTATAGAAGTACATTAATTATAGGATCTCTATGGCTGCAAGTCTCTGTTTATTAATAGGTTACCTGGTCTGCCATGCGTCCCCGTTCCACGGCTGCTGTTGCTAGGCTGTGGGTGGCCCCCGGGGGCCTGTCTGTGGAAGGGCTGCTGGAGGGGCCTGCCAGTTCTGGTGGGATGCTCTGGGATCGACTCTTCCTCCCACACAGTGTGCTGGGCCTGCTGCTCTGAGCATCAACACTGAACCCATGGGTCGTCACAGACATCTCCAGTGAAGTGGATCTCTGTCAGGACACAGAAACACGAAGGCAGACCGCCTCAGCACACTCTACTGTTGCTGGCTGAGCATCATACAACACAGGTGCATCTATTCATGTCATAGCAACAGAGAGACAGTGCGGTGGTGGGAGGTGTGTGGCGGAACAACCTTCAGTATCACACGCACTAAGGACGCCACTCAGAATCCATTCTGTGAGTTCTGCCTGTCTGATTAAAAACAACACAATCACTGCAAAGCCCATTCATTTCAGCGAGAGATGACCCACACAACTGCTCACAACACCGTTATTCTACTGATAATGAAGGGCTTAGTTACAACACCAATTATCGTATGTAAATCCACCATCAGAAGTGCGTTAGCTAGGCTCCTTTGAATAAGCGGCATTAGCACATCACAGATTAGACTCTCTTTCTGTCTCTCCTCCATTGGTCTCCTCCTCTCATCATCATTTCACTAATGTGAGTTTTCCAAAAAGCCCCCAGCAACTGTGTCCCTGTGCTAATGCAGCCATATGCCTGACAAAGCTCGAGCACCAGCCTGTGTCTCAGCACCCCTCCTCTTCCTCTCACCCCTCCTCTTCCTCTCACCTCTCCTTCCCTCCCTTTTTTTCTCTGTCTTATTTTTCACAGCGCGCCACACACCATGGAGATTTAGACCAGCTGACACAGAGCATGTGCTCATAATTACCACTCGGTTAAAACACTTACCTGATCCGCGCCCCGAGGAGAGGTGTGAAGGAGTCTAAATGTGGAGAAAAAAGCTATAATCCTCTTCTAGAGGAAGAGGGAGCGAGACAGAAGACAGGGATGTATCTGAGAGAAGTGTACCCAGAGCTGAAATCAACCTCCCAGCTCCACCAATTCCCCAAGTGTCTCATTATTACCAGGTTAAGTACGTATGTGGCTGCGCCCAAGCGCTTTTTCTTCTCACTTTCACTCACTGTGTCTTGGCAAGGCGGAAATCATGTGCCTCTGTTGTTGTAATCATGCAGGAGGAACATTTTTGATCAGTGATCATTCGGTTGCTCAATCCCTGGTACCAAGGGTACTAATAATAAACAGTAGAATCTTTTTTTAGCTTTACTGCAATGCTGCACTTAAGTCTTTTTATATATTTCAGCATAGCTGGTGCTTTGATTGTGTTAGTGTGCTTCTTTCTTAAGCATAGTCCCTTCTTCAAATGGAAGCCAGTCAGGTTTCTGTAGCACCATCTGTTTTCAGGGCAGCTGTCAACCACTGTGACTCTGATAATTTGGGGTAAACAAAGTTATTGCCAGAATTTTTTCAATATCCGCTGTATGTAGATATTGAGACAGGAAATACTGCTGTCAGCCTGGGTTTAAGAATTGCTATCACGCAAAGCTCCCTGCGGTACAATGTACTTTGAGCTTCAATTATAACACCATGAAACTAATTTACTGTATCCAGCCTTCCCTCAACCCATTGGCTTTTTATTCTGCCATAATGCACAACCGAAGTGAAGCAATGGCTGTACCTTGCACTATTCTCCTCAGGACAGGTGTGTGACCTGTGGTTTATGTGTGCGTGTATGTGTGCTTGGCCAGAAGCGAGGCAGGGCTGAGGCATGTGTGCTACTGTTAGTCTGAGAGGTGTCTGTGAGCAAGACCGTGTGTTTTGACACCTCAGCTCAGAGTGTGTGGTGAGGTCTATAAGGCCATAGAGAATGAGGAGGGACAAGTGTGACAACTGGGGAGTCAACAGAGTGAAAGAAAAATTAGGCTGTGGGACCTATATAACTCTCTGGTCAACAGACAACAATGGGGGAACGCCAACGTGGGCCAAAAGTGCACTATCACTGAGCAAACATGGACAGCTTTACTAAGTTGATATGGTTGTTTTGGTCAACTCACCCTGCCATCTCTGCAGTCTCTGGATGGATGTGTAGTCCTGGTCTCCTGCTGCTCTTCCTCCTGCTGCTCCACTGTCAGTTCGGCCACTAGGGGAGACAGGAGCTGCTGCTGTTGCTGCTGCTGCTGCTCCTGCTGGATCCCATCTGTCAGCACCTCTCTGTCCACCCCTGTCTGTACATGTGTCTTCTCCCTGCTCCCCTCCTGGATCTGCTCTGTCAACACCTCTCTGTCCACAGCTGGCTGCCCAGGAGTCTGCTCTCTCTCTCTGCTGGCCTGCTGGCCCTGGCCTTCCCTGGCCCCATCTGTGGCTGGCTGTGCATGAGTTTCAGGAAGTGGCTGAATCTGAGGCTGGTAGAGGGCTGTGGCTGGGGGCTGAAGTCCAAGACCTCTACTATTGGAGCTGGAGCTGAGCAAGCCTGGGTCAGCAGCCACGAGATGCTCTTGCTGTTGGGGACACTGCATGGAGGAGGGCACCACAGCTGGTGGACCTGGAGGACTGTCAGGGCCCCAGCACCTCAGCAGCTGACTCTGGTGCAGGGCCAGGGAGGGAGAGCTGAGGGTGGACTGAGCACACCTGGCGGAGTAGGGGTTGGGTTCCCGCTGGGTCTTGTCCAGCTGCACAGCTGGCTGTGGGGGTATGCAGTGGAGGCAGCACATCTGGGGCTGACAGCAGGCCTGGAAGGCACAGCTCTGCTCCCGCCCTCCATGGCACACAGATGGCAGGGACAAGCAGGTGATAGGCTGGGGCCTCAGGATGCTGGGGAAGGCCACGCCCTCAGAGTAGGAGCGATTTCCCCCCTCAGCAGTGAGCTGACCTAGAACAACAGAGATATTTGTAGTTTAGGAATAAGGCCAGGTCTCCAGTAGGACGGCATTAAATGCAACACTTTCAATAATTACATACAACTAGTCAAGTCCTTTAAGCCTTAGTTTACCCAAAGTTGAGATCTGCTTAGTCCAGTAGCTGGCATCCCAGTTGAACTTGATCTTCACAGGGAGCCAGGCGTCTGAGTGTAGTGGGGGTTCAAGCAGGCGCTGCATCTGGAGAGAAATCTAAAGGAGGACAGGCGTAATGTAAAAGCCCAAATTACCTTTTTCCATAATCAACTCCAAAAAATATATATATTTCTTTGTTTTTAAATGAGACTAGAAAATGGCCTTGCATTTTACAAGCGGCAAAAAAAATGGCCTTGTGTTTGACCCGCAAGTCCACCCTTCTGTCCCTTCGGACCTACCAGCTCCCTGCTGAGGAGCAGTGGGTTCTTGAGGTGGTGGGCCGTTGCCCAGCTGATGAAGTTCTGCACGTGGTCCAGCTGGCTGCACATCTCTATCGCCCCCTGCAGCTGGTCCTCCAGACGCCGCTGGAAGTCCTCCGAGATCTTCTACACACACACACACACACACACACACACACACACACACACACACACAGGCAGACAGAAACATGCTCACGTGTAATTGCTGGCACAGAGAGAGTGAAAGAGAGGGGCTAATCAATGATCCCTGCTTTTTTGACAGATCATTATTGCCTCTCCATTGCGACTGGTCAGAACTGATTAGATAATGTTGGGAGCGCTCCTGATTGGGAACATGTACATTCATGGTCAGCTAGACACTGGAGATGAATGCCCCTGGAAACATTGAGACTGAGGGGAGAGAGAGAGAGAGAGTCATTACCTCCAGTTGCTCTATTAATAGGTTGGCCCGTTTGTTCAGCTCATTCATCATAATCATCTTTGCCATTTTAATCTGGTTCTCAGCCTTCCTCTGCGTGACCTTTACACCGTGCAGCCTGAGAGGAACACAGAGAAAGTGACATTCTGATTACTGACAGAGAAACCAAAACAGTTGATGGATTGTGGTGTATACGTGCTTTATTGCACTTGGATGCTTTACATATGTTAGATGGGTATTTCATTCAGAGTTGGAGAGTGTATTGTATATGATCTTTGAGAGGACATATACATGTCGTTAACATTGCTCTGGTAAATTTGAGCCAGGTTTCTGAGACCACCAGCTGTTGGCTTTATGAGATCAGTGTATACTCCTGATCATTCTACACATCTGTCAGTAATGTGTTGTACAAGCGGAGCTTACCTGTCCTCTATCTGTTTGGCTGTGCTCTCCACTGCAGACCTCCTCTCCTCCACCTGAGCCATCAGGCTCTCAAACTGCCACTGTTGGTCCTGCAGGGCCTTTCCAATGTGCACCAGCCTGAGGACAAACAGATATCACAGTGGGTCAAATAATACAATAGAAACACCACTTAACCTCACCACTTTAAACCCTTTCATTTCAAGCATCTCCTTGAGGGATAGTTACTGTATGACGTTAGGGACTATTGGGACCACTAATGCGCTGCAAAATCACAGGCAACAGGGCAATGTATCATATGGACTGAATTAGAATTAGGTAGATTGAAGATATGCACCAGACACAATGCAGGAGGTTTTTAACCTGCTGTTAGCTCCTCACTGTAATGCCCTTGTGCCGTGTCTAAGGACTGACCTGTGGTTCTTGTGGGCGGACAGGTGACAGCTGCTGCAGCACATGAGGTCACAGGACTCGCAGAAAAGCTCCAAGGGCTCTTGTCTGTGAGAGTGGCACATGAGGAGGGGGCGGCCACACAAGCCAGGGCCTGCAGGGCAGGGGGGGGGAGCATAGCATTACCACAGAGAAGGACTAAACAAGCAATTCACACGTACAGCTAAAGGTATTGGGAGGAATTGGTGCTGTACATTTATTTGCTAAATGCACAAAGATATATCATGCAAACAAATGTTCAAGGACACATCATGTAAACAAAAGCGGCCTACTAAAAGGCAACTGCATAACATTCATGTCTGGCAGCACACAGTTTATGTACATCAACATTTTATTCTATTTTTAAATCAATCTACAAGACAAACTACTATTTTGCTGAATGTTTCCTGTTGTGTTTTGTTTAATTTAGTTTCAAATGTTATCTGCAATCTCACTCTACTCTATTGTAGAGTTGGAACATACATTGAATTTGATATTGGCCTCAAGTTAACATGCATTACATGAGTCATTCAGTATCATCATCATTCCAAAACTATTTTAGGATGGGGAAATATGGCATCCTTTAAATCTAGTAAATATTTCTGGGCTTAAATAATGGGTAGACAGATGGAAAATAGGGCAGAGAGAGAAGGTCTTTGATCGGAGAAATGAAAGACCAGTGCCAATCTAGATTAATAACTTAGTTCGGTTGGCTTTTGAAGAATCAAACAAAACCTTCACACCGCAGGATGTAGACAGTAACAAATGCTGCTAGAGAACAAATGACTTTCATGTGTGCATGCATAAACGGCCATGTTTTAAAAATAAATGCAGCATTAGTCATTTGATTTGCAATGTAATGAGAGTCCTACTCTATGCAAATTATCTGTATAAATAGCTGGAAATTTGATTCTTATGCAGTATATATGAGACTTCCTGCCCAAAGTTATCACTTCCTCACACTAAGGTTGTATCCCAATTAGCACCTGTTCCCTATAGGGCTCTAGCCAAAAGTAGTGCACTATGTAATAATAGGGTATCATTTGGAACGGAGTCCAAGCAATCACCAAGTGGCATTAGTTTATTTACTTCCAAACTGGACCCAAATTGACTGAAGCCTTTAATTGACTTTTGAGAACAATGACAACCAATTGTTGTATCCTGATGCTGGTGTTGATTTCCCCTCTTGGGTAATGATTGTGTCATGAAACTGTGTGCACTGCACTTGGAGCATGCCTAAGCATTGTTATGAGGGGTTGACTGAGAAGACTGGGTGATGTTCAGATGGCTATCCACTGTACACATTAAAGTTGGTCCTATGTCTATACTCTGGGGTGATGCAGAAGGTTTTCCCACAGTCACAGACACACACGCAGGCACAAACGTACACACACACAAACACACACACACACACACAAACGCACACACACACACACAAACGCGCACACCAGAAGGGGCAGGAAACAGATCACAACGTGATAGAGACCACAGTGTCACAATGAGTAAACACAGCCCCCAAAAATACACAGAACTGCTGCTGCACACACACACACACACACACACACACACACACACACACACACACACACACACACACACACACACACACACACGCACACACACACACACACACACACACAGCTAAGCATGGCCCTAGTTAGTACAGTCAACTAAACACTGACTCAACAGAACAGTAAAGCGCTCAACTCAACCCTATAACATAACAATCACATCACAGTTCATACTGCAAACTGCTGCACACAGGCCCACAGAGCCTGACTAAAGTCTCAGCTGAACATAGCTATCTACTGAATACAACCCTACTGCACTCTGCTGGACACACCACTCCAATGAGCAGTGCCTTTTGCACAATGCTCTCCACAAGGCCTACTGTACACTGCATAGCACAGCTCCCGTGCTAAGTGCTGAGTGACCACATCCTGCCTGCAGAGCTACGCTTTCTCACCCGCAACACTTCAAACTGATGTTCTCACCAAAACACAAAAACAAAACACTGACACACTAAGACAGCAACACTTAGAGGTGGCAATAGAGGTGAGATGTGATCACAGAGTTACAGTATGACTTCGCCTTTTAGCATCCAAGAGTAGAGACCTAGAAACATACTTTCAGCATCCACAAAATATATAACACTGTTGCTACAAAAATAGTATAATTCTCAGTGTTCACTCTGTGAATGTGGGCCACGTGATAAAAGGAATTGTAATACATAAGGGTCTGCAGGAACCATTACTGTACCACCAACCATTACAGGCTGCATGCATAATTCATCACAATCATTCCTACTGAGACATGATTAACAAACAGACATGGGAAAAGTTGAAACAAAGAAACACAAACAGGTCTGATGACGACCCCGGGGAAACGAAGCCCATCTCCATCCAACCGGCCAGAGACACTCAGATGTGGAGACTGGAGAGGCAGTGAGGGATGGGAGAACCTGTCTGGGACAGAGAGATGCTTGCCTGGTTCGGGTGGAGGCAGGGAGCTGGGGGCCATCTGGTCCCTCTGGTGCAGGTCGACACATTGGGTAGTGGGCTTCTGGTGTTGGTGCAGGTCTGAGCACTGAGGGGTGACTCTCTGGTGCTGATGCATGTCTGTGCACTGGTAGCACAGCCACTTGTTGCAGAATGTACACAAGCTCTGGGCTAGCCTGGGCTCTGGGCACTCTGAGCAACGCTGCCACACACAGAGAAGACCAGTCATATATTGACACACACCAAGCACGCACGCACACAAGCACACACACAAAACAACAATGTCGTCTGATATAAAGATGGGGTGACATATGTCAGAAGTATTAGTGTTACCTCCCTCTGTACTTTGGGCTAAATCACACTCCTCAGAGCGGTTACTTGTGTCGATGCTCACACATTCTGAGCTATTCTCAGAGAATGTTAGATGCATTCGATCAAGTTCCTCAAAATGAAGCCATGTTGAGAGTCACAGACACAAGCTGCTCAACCAGCTGATTCATTTCCCTTTTAATGCAGCTTAAAGACAACTAGTAGCACAGAATGAAGTGCACATTCAAATCAAAGGTACTGAAATCACATATCAAAATACAGCGGCAACAATATCACAAAACAGGTCATACTGAAGTCATGCCAATTCCACAGGATGATCCTTTCTTCTTTTAGAACGTGTTGTGTATCTCTTCATCCTCATCACATTACAGTTAACAGTTAACATTATCCCCTCAGAGTTATTTGGAAAAATATTCATATTCACTTCGTTAGAAATACACTGAAGCACATCAAAGACTTGAGAGGGTCTGAATACCCTCGGGCTAAGACAGCAAATAATAAGTCCACGCATATACATTCATTCTATTTCTGCAATTGCCTCTACACACAGAGGCACAAACAAAAGTAGAATAGAAAATCTGCTTGTGGGGAAAAAAGAGAGTTGAGGTAATGTCAGCCGTGTCATAGGAATGTTAATAGAACGTTGAACGCCTTACCTTCTCCATGTCAGCAGTGGGGTAATGTGTCCTCTAGTGAACGGTAGAGCTGGTACCCAGCAGAGCTGCTCTCGCTATGGGAGGGAGAGGACAGCACAGTCTGACGCTCACACACAGCACAGCAGCACTCACACTGAAGCTTTTACCTGCGGCAGGAAGCAGCGTGCACCGAGAGGTGGCCCCAGAGAATACGGCTTACATGACAGCCTGCGTGCTGAGCTCTCCTCTCCTCTCCTCGCCTGGTTCATCTGTGTGTAGGACTCCTAACAGAACAGAAGGAGAGGAGTGTCAAATTCAAATCCATCCTCTCTATCACACAAAAAAACATAATCCTTTTTCTTAAATAAGCCTGTGCATAATAATTGGGAATTAGGGAGATACGATAATTATTTTTTTTCTAGGACGAAATATCCCCGGAAGCCCTTCCCAAAATGGAAGGAGAGGCCGAATGACCTACAATGTTAGAGGGAATAGTAAGCACTGCAAACGGGAGTGGAGCAGCCTGGGATGGGATGGGCTGTGGTGGGCTGGGTTGTGGTGGGCTGCTGGTGACCTCCTTCTACATCCCTGTATCAGCACAAGTAGGGGACAGGTCCCTCTGGAGCTACACATGCTCACGTAGCACACCATAACCGGGTCAGGCTCTGATGAGCACCAGACGGTAGTAGGAAACACTTCTGCTTTATCTTTATCACAGTATTGCAGAAGAGAAGGAATGGCACACTGCAAGGAAACAAAACTAACTTCATGGCTGGAAAGACAATCCATATACAGTACTGGAGAGGAGGATCATGTTGTAACTGTCTTAAAATGCATCAGCAAAAAGTGACACTATTACTTGGGGGATATGACTCCTCCCGTTGCTGTAATGCTGAAAGAGTTGTGGCAAAGAGTAGTAATACACCCTCACTATGTGAAATCAAGATCAAAACACCATCATTGCTGCTGCTCTGAGTCTGCCTAACACCAACCCCTGCAGTCTGACCTACAAATCTTACAACTTTCTCATCCTCTGGTGCTTCACAGGGGAGCTAAAAACCATCCCATTCCCCATTGTGTGCTCAAAGACCCACTTTAAAACACAATTAGTCAAACCTAGCGTACCCCGCCTCTTGTTCACTCAGCTCTCCTGCTTTTTAAACCCCCCTCCTTCCCTTTCATACTCCCCATTTTGCTTTTAAACCAGAAAGGTGTAGCACTATACCTCTCTGGGAGGGACAGCTCTCCTGCCCTGCTAAGTGAGGTTGGTACTGGATAAAAGGCAGCCTGAAAGCATGACATCTCTAGAGATGTCACAATAATAGAAACTTCACTGGTGATGTCTCCCCTGAAAGCACACCTATGTAACATCCATTAACACTGAGGTGATGGGATCCAAGTGAATAACCACTCCAATGTCACTTCCCTGATCAGACAATTATCTACATAGTGACTGTAAATATTCATAACTTCTCTGGCCAAATTCATCAACCATTCCCTGTACTTTACACTGTAATGGAAAACTGTAAATTATAAGGTCATTTTGGGTATTATCAATACTCTGAAACGTTTTACTGCAGCATACTGTAAATGATGGTGCATTGTGGGAATATGTTGTGGGCGGGGAAAGAACTGCTGTATTTCTAATGGTACTGTAATTGCACCCCACAGAAAACAGTACCATATCTTTGGAGCACCAAAAATCTTTTGACCACTAGTGGGTGAATGGTATTGTTGTTTCTGGCTCAATAACATACACTATATATACAGAAGTATGTGGACTCCCCCTCAAATTAGTGGATTTGGCTATTTCAGCCACACCCTTTGCTGTGAGGTGTATAGAATTGAGCACACCGCCATGCAATCTCCATAGACAAACATTGGCAGTAGAATGGCCTTACTGAAGAGCTCAGTGACTTTAAACGTGGCACTGTCATAGGATGCCACCTTTCCAACAAGTCAGTTCGTCAAATTTCTGCCCTGTTAGAGCTGCCCCGGTCAACTGTAAGGGCTGTTTTTGTGAATTGGAAAGGCGCATAAAAATCATCTGTCCTCGGTTGCAACACTCACTACCGAGTTACAAACTGCCTCTGGAAGCAATGTCAGCATAATAACTGTTTGTAAGGAGCTTCATGAAATGGGTTTCCATGGACGAGCAGCCGCACACAAGCCTAAGATCACCATGCGCAATGCCGGCTGGAGTGGGGTAAAGATCGACGCCATTGGACTCTGGAGCAGTGGAAAGGCATTCTCTGAAGTGATGAATCACGCTTCACCATCTGGTAGTCCGGGTTTGGCGGATGCCAGGAGAACGCTACCTGCCTGAATGCATAGTGCCAAATGTAAAGTTTGGTGGAGGAGGAATAATGGTCTGGGGCTGTTTTTCATGGTTCGGGCTAGGCCCCTTAGTTCCAGTGAAAGGAAATCTTAACGCTACAGCATACAATGAGGTTCTAGACAATTCTTTGCTTCCAACTTTGTGGCAACAGTTTGGGAAGGCCCTTTCTTGTTTAAGCATGACAATGCCCCTGTGCACAAAAGGAGGTCCATACAGAAATGGTTTGTCTCGATCGGTGTGGAAAAACTTGACTATCGAACACCTTTGGGATGAATTGGAATGCTGAATGCGAGCCAGACCTACACACCCAAAATCAATGCTTGACCTCACTAACGCTCTTGTGGCTGAATGGAAGCAAGACCACGCAGCAATTTTCCAACATCTAGTGTAAAGCCTGCCCAGAAGAGTGGAGGCAGTTATAGCAGAAAAGGGCGGACCAACTCCATATTAATGCCCATGATTTTGCAATGAGATGTTCGACGAGCAGGTGTCCATATACTTCTGGTCATGTAGTGTATATATCAATGGAGGCTGATGAGGGCTGGAACGGAGTGAATGTAATGGCATCAAACACATGTAAAACATGTGTTTGATGTATTTGATACCATTCCACTTAATCCATGAGCCTGTCCTCCCCAATTAAGGCGCCACCAGCCTGCTGTGGTACAAGGTATATATACCATTGAAGTCAGAAGTTTACATTCACTTAGGTTGGAGTCATTAAAACTCGTTTTTTAACCACTCCACAAATTTCTTGTTAACAAACTATAGTTTTGGCAAGTCGGTTAGGAAATCTACCTTGTGCATGACACAAGTAATTTTTCCAACAATTTACAGACAGATTATTTCACTTATAACTCACTGTATCACAATTCCAGTGGGTCAGAAGTTTACATACACTAAGTTGACTGTGCCTTTAAACAGCTTGGAAAATTCCAGAAAAGTATGTCATGGCTTTAGAAGCATCTGATAGGCTAATTGACATAATTTGAGTCAACCTGTGGATGTATTTCAAGGCCTACCTTCAAACTCAGTGCCTCTTTGCTTGACATCATGGAAAAATCAAAAGATATCATAAGAAATCAGACAAGACCTCAGAAAAAACATTGTAGACATCCACAAGTCTAGATCATCCTTGGGAGCAATTTCCAAATGTCTGAAGGTACCACATTAACTTGTACAAACAATAGTACGCCAGTTTAAACACCATGGGACCACGCAGCCATCATACGGCTCATGGAAGGAGACGCGTTCTGTCTCCCAGAGATGAACGTACTTTGGTGCGAAAAGTGCAAATCAATCCCAGAACAGCAAAGAACCTTGTGAAGATGTGGAGGAAAAAAGGTACAAAAGTATCTATATCCACAGAAAAACGAGTCCTATATCGACATAACCTGAAAGGCTGCTCAGCAAGGAAGAAGCCACTGCTCCAAAACCGCCATAAAAAAGCCAGACTACAGTTTGCAACTGCACATGGGGACAAAGATCATACTTTTTGGAGAAGTGTCCTCTGGTCTGATGAAACAAAAATAGAACTGTTTGGCCATAATGACCATCATTATGTTTGGAGGAAAAAGGGGGAGGCTTGCAAGCCGAAGAACAGCATCCCAACCGTGAAGCACGGGGGTGGCAGCATCATGGTGTGGAAGTGCTTTGCTGCAGGAGGGACTGGTGCACATCACAAAATAGATGACATCATGAGGAAAGAAAATGATGTGGATATATTGAAGCAACATCTCAAGACATCAGTCAGGGAGTTAAAGCTTGCTCGCAAATGGGTCTTCCAAATGGACAATGACCCTAAGCATTCTTCCAAAGTTGTGGCAAAATGGCTTAAGCACAACAAAGTCAAGGTATTGGAGTGGCCTTCATAAAGCCCTGACCTCAATCCTATAGAAAATGTGTGGGCAGAACTGAAACACCGTGTGTGAGCAAGGAGGCCTACAAACCTGACTCAGTCAGGAATTGTGAAAAACTGAGCTTAAATATATTTGCCTAAGGTGTATGGAAACTTCCGACTTCAACTGTAACTGTAGATAAATACCTTCTCATTATGTAGTAACAATAGGCTTTCATATGAACACTGAGAGATGAATACTGCATCATCATCATCACTGATATAAAAATTATGCATTCACATCAGTTAAATGGATTCATTAAATTATTATTGTTCGCCCTCTGTCCACATACTTTTGGTGATGTGGTGTATTTTGAGGCATGCCTTGTCATAGGCTATATTGGTTGCACACATGAGTGAGAAGGGTACTAATTTAACTCCTTATAGTGCCCCATCAATTTGTATAGGGGACAGATTGGAGTGGCAGCAAGTCCAAAACCTTAAATGGTTGAGCATTTTGCCATGTCCTTTTGGTCTGTTTGGCCCTGTAGTCACTGCCAGTTTGGAAGCCTTTGTTAAGGCCTCTAGAAGTGTAAGTGATATAAAACACAAAATATTCATGAATATACTGTAATGTGTAAACACTTTACCTAGCAGCCAACCTGTTTGCAATCTCTTGTAATTACTGTATAATACTGTGAAATACAAACCCCTCCCTCAATTCATTTCATTCATTCATTATTTTTCGATTACGGTAGCATTTACTTTTTTACAGTATTCTTTTTACAGTACATTTTACGGTATTGTACTGTGTGTCATTACACATTACTTGCTATGATACTGTATATTAAAGTATAATACTGTTATATGAAATACAGAACTGTACTTGCCTCTGAGCTGCCTGTACGCTACTGTCAAATTCACAGCAACCCATTTAAAGTGTATTTAAGTCCATAACTCATTATATGGCCTACAGGAGAAAAATGTGTTCAATACTCTTCCTTGGAATCTGCCTTGGGGTACAGATGTATCCGTATTGAATTAATGATAATAGCATATAAAAAAATCATAAAAGATATGCATAATTTAAATCATTTGAGCACTCTCCTCACTGAAGGTACTCTTGTGGTCCTCTGTTCAAAATCAGGCATAGTGAATCTATGTACACAGTGAAACAGTGCCTTCAGAAAGTATTCATACCCCTTGACTTATTTCACATTTTGTTGTGTTACAGCCTGAATTCAAAATGGATTACATAGATGTTTTTCTCTCATCCATCTACACACAATACCCCATAATGACAAAGTGAAAACATTGCAAATGTATTGAAAATGAAATACATAAATATCTAATTAACATAAGTATTCACACCCCTGAGTCAATACTTTGTAGAAGCACATTTAGCAGTGATTACAGCTGTGAGCCTTTCTGGGTAAGTCTCTAAGAGTTTTCCACAACTGGATTGGGCAATATTTTCCCATTACTCTTTTTTAAATTATTTAAGCTCTGTCAAACTGGTTGTTGATCATTGCCAGACAACCATTTTCAGGTGTTGCCAAAGACTTTCAAGTAGATTTCAGTCAGAACTGTAACTTGGCCACTTAAGAACATTCACTGTCTTCTTGGTAAGCAACTCCAGTGTAGCCTTGTGTTTTAGGTTATTATCCTGCTGAAAGGTGAATTAATCTCCCTGTGTCTGGTGTAAAGCAGACTGAACCAGGTTTTCCTCTAGGATTTTGCCTTTTGGTCTATTTCTTTTGAATCCCCAGTCCTTAACAATTACAAGCATACCCGTAACGTTATGCAGCCACCACTATGCTTGAAATATGGACAGTGGTACTCAGTAATGTGTTATATTGGATTTGCCCCAAACATAACATTTTGTAGTTACTCCACAATACTAACCTAAATTACAGAGTGAAAAGAAGGAAGCCTTTACAGAATAATAATATTCAAAAACATGCATCCTGTTTGCAACAAGGCAATAAAGTAATACTGCAAAGCATTTGGGAATGCAATTAACTTTATGTCCTGGATCAATGTTGTTGATCCATCCTCAGTTGTCTCTTATTGTAGCCATTAAACTCTGTAACTGTTTTAAAGTCACCATTGACTTCATGGTGAAATCCCTGAGCGGTTTCCTTCCTCTCCAGCAACTGAGTTAGGAAGGACACCTGTATTATTGTAGTGACTAAGTGTGTTGATACACCATCCAAAGTGTAATTAATATCTTCACCATGCTCAAAAGGATATTTAATGTCTGTTTAGTTTTAATACCCATCTACCAATAGGTGCCCTTCTTTGCGAGGCATTGAAAAATCTCCCTGGTCTTTGTGGTTGAATCTGTGTTTGAAATTCACTGCTCGACTGAAGGACCTTACAGATAATTGTATGTGTGGGGGTACAAAGATGAGGGAGTCATTAAGAAATCATGCAACTTATTATGTGACTTATTTAGGTTTGCCATAACAAAGGGGTTGAATACTTATTGACTCAATGCATTTCATCTTTTCATTTTTTATTCATTTGTAAAATTTTCTAAAACCATAATTCCACTTTCACATTATAGGGTATTATGTGTAGGCTACTGAAAAACAAATCTAAATGTAATCCATTTTCAATTCAGGCTGTAACACAAAACAATTAGGAAAAAAGTCAAGGAGTGTAAACACTTTCTGAAGGCACTGTATGTATCTGAATGTGTTTAGGCTACTTTTCTTTACATTATGACCCCTAATCCTGATGCACCATCCATGTATTGGGTCTTTTCTATTAAGTGATGATGAGTGCTGAGGGGGCTCTCTGAGAGCTGCTATGTGTTTCCTGAAGAGAAGGAATGTGAGCACCACTCCCTGGCTGTCTGTCAATAACTGCTTTATAGCAGTGCAACACCTCCCTGTGTTTCACTAACACCTCCCTGTGTTTCACTAACACCTCCCTGTGTTTCACTAACACCTCCCTGTGTTTCACTAACACCTCCCTGTGTTTCACTAACACCTCCCTGTGTTTCACTAACACCTCCCTGTGTTTCACTAACACCTCCCTGTGTTTCACTAACACCTCCCTGGAATTATTATTATTTTTGTTTTATTTAACCTTTATTTAACTAGGCAAGTCAGTTAAGAACAAATTCTTATTTACAATGACGGCCTACTTTTAAAGCCTCCCCCGGTCTAAACTCTCCCCTAACCCGGACAGGGCTGGGCCAATTGTGCGCCGCCCTATGGGACACCCGATCACGGCCGGTTGTAATACAACCGAGATCAAACGCGGGTCTGTTGTGGTGCCTCTTGCACTGCGATGCAGTACCTTGGACCTCTGTGCCATTTGGGAGGCACTGTATGCTCCGGGGACTACACACTTCCCAGCTTGTTCATGTTTCTGATGGCAATAAGAGCTATATATGTGGATTTGCAGGTATGAATTGCAAGGCATTTCTCTTTTTATGAAATTGCATAAGTATCTTTTAAACCTCCCAATATGGAATAAATGTGTAGGGAAATTATTGTATTATTGTATTATTGCTCTACCTTATACAGATCGGCCACACTGACACTTAACAGAGGTCAAAGTCACTCACTGATAACCTGTCATTGTCATCATGTATATCAATTGTGTACTGAGCCTGATCAATGAATGCAAACGTGGTTGCTGTTGTTTCAGCCATAAAATATCAAGTTGTTAAAAGTAAAACAAGTTATGATACATGGCTAGGCTATCATTACAGTAGGATATGTGCAAATATCTGATTTTCATCATGATAGACAAGGAGCAGGTGAATCAATGACTTTAAAATTAGACAGATAGATTGTGTAACATAATCTAGTCTAATTATACTGACGCATTCTCTGTCGTAATCCAAATATAATGGTAACCTAACTGGTATCGATTTGTTGTTTAAATGACATTGCTGAAATCTTGGCTCACATACAGTATCGGAGGATGCGCATAATTTGAGCTACTCAATAGTCAACAGAGCCGCACCTAAATCCATTCGATTATTTACGCATGTATTTAAGCTGTCCAAAAGATCATGCATTACAATATCGTTTTTAAGATACAAAACACAATAGTTGCTCATAACATACCTCAAACGCAATAACTTTCGCTTTGGCAGTGCGTCCACAAGGTTCAGTCAGACAATATCAACTACCGTTATGTGATGACAATTGCTTTCAGTGTCAGTGCGCACGTAGTGTACTAGGACGGGCTACATTATTATTATGACCATGTTTACGAATTTGAATTGGACTGTAGGCTACTGGTATATTCACTGCGATACAGAATATGCTCACCTAAGCCTACCCTACGATAGTGAAGGGCTGTCACAAGTCAAGTATGGCCAAAGCTTGTGGTTTTTACCATAACCTGATCATCACCGTATACGGCAGGCTATCCCCTCTCGATCCATTGGATGTCGCTCGTTTGTCCAGCTCAAATATTTTGGAGTTACAAAGTCTCGTGTTTGATCGTGAGACTTACACGCGTTTATTTCTTCGGGAAAAACGGTACTTCCCATCTGAAATCAAATGAACACATTTGATCTTCGGTGAATCTTATTGTCATAATGCATTTTTGAAAAAATATATTCCCAAACATATACATTTCGCATTCATTGTATTACGGTAACATTATGACTAGCCTATTTATCCTATCTATTCAAGCTTATAATATGCTGTCGATATGTTTAATGTTCCACCGTAAAAGCCAGCTGTGCATGCCTGGTGACTCAGTGCAAGCATAATACCATGACAGGACAGTATCACGATAGGACAGTACATGTAAGCTATTGTTTTAATAATATTTAACTTACCCAACCCGTTATTCATCCTAGCCCACCAAAAATACCGAAACTAGAAGGCATCGGGCACGTCAGCCACGGGCATGGGCGTATGGTGAGGGATACCCTTATTTTGGTCTAATGTATAACTGCATCCCAATCGTTTTTTCTGGTATTTTTCAGATGACCGTCTTTGCTCTGCCATCCCACAGCTCAACACAGAACATCTGACAGATGATATGCACCATCACAGATCCAATGGTGATGCAATACCTTTTAATGCAGAAGCCAATGAAAGTATGTGTAAACTTCCCCCGTTCTTGTCTGCCTGTTAGTGTATCACACTAGTGTATCACACTAACCCAGATTGATTTTAATAACCACTGGTTTAGATAGTGTATAGTGCATTCGGAAAGTATTCAGACCCCTTGACTTTTTCCACATTTTGTTACGTTACAGCCTATTCTAAAATGAATTTAATTGTTTTTTTTCCCCTGATCAATATTCACACAATACCACATAATGACAAAGCAAAACAGTTTTGGGAAATTTTTGCAAATGTATTAAAGATTTTTAAAAGTATTCAGACCCTTTACTCAGTACTTTGTTGAAGCACCTTTGGCAGCGATTACAGCCTCCTTGGGTTTGACTCTACAAAAATACAGTTGTGCTCTGTTAGGTTGGATGGGCTGCACAGCTATTTTCATGTCTCCCCAGAGATGTTAAATCGGGTTCAAGTTCAGGCTCTGGCTGGGCCACTCAAGGACATTCAGAAACTTGTCCCGAAGCCACTCCTGCATTGATTTGGCTGTGTTCATAGGGTCATTGTCCTTTTGGAAGGTGAACCTTTGCCCCATTCTGAGTCCCTGAGCGCTCTGGAGCAGGTTTTCATCAAGGATATCTCTGTACTTTGCTCTGTTCATCTTTGCGTTGATCCTGACTAGTCTCCCAGTCCCTGCCGTTGAAAAACATCCCCACAGCATGATGCTGCCACCACCATGCATCACCGTAGGGATGGTGCCAGGTTTCCTCCAGACGTGACGCTTGACATTCAGGCCAAAGAGTTCAGTCTTGGTTTCATCTGACCGAAGAATCTTTTTTCTCATGGTTTGAGAGTGCTTTAGGTGCCTTTTGGCAAACTCCAAGTGGGCTGTCATGTGCCTTTTACTGAGGAGTGGCTTCCATCTGGCCACTCTACCATAAAGGCCTGATTGGTGGAGTGCTGCAGAGATGGTTGTTCTTCTGGAAGGTTCTACCATCTACACAGAGGAACTCTAGAGCTCTGTCAGAGTGAACATCGGGTTCTTGGTCACCTCTCTGACCCAGGCCCTTTTCCCCCGATTGCTCAGTTTGGCTGGGCGGCCAGCTAAGAATAATGGAGGCCACTGTGTTCTTGGGAACCTTCAAAGCTGCAGAAATGTTTTGGTACCCTTCCCCAGATCTGTGCCTCGTCTTGTAGCTCTACGAACAATACCTTCGACCTCATGGCTTAGTTTTTGCTCTGACATGCACTGTAAACTGTGGGACCTTACATAGACAGGCGTGTGCCTTTCCAAATCATGTCCAATCAATTGAATTTACCACAAGTGGACTCCAATCAAGTTGTAGAAACATCTCAAAGATGACTAATGGAAACAAGATGCACCTGAGGCTCAATTTCAAGTCTCATAGCAAAGGGTCTGAATATGGTATTTTTGTTTTTAATTTTTAATAGATTTTCAAAACTGTCTAAAATCTTTTTGTTGCTTTGTCATTATGGGGTATTGTGTGTAGATTGATGAGGAAAATATATATTTGATACATTTTAGAAGGTTTTAACATAACAAATTGTGGAAAAAGTAATGGGGTCTGAATACTTTCCGAATGTACTGTATACCTAACCTGTTAGTCCTGAGACCATTGTCTCATCCTGACACCCTCTGTTCCTCGGTTGTCTTGGTCGGATAGAGCTAGAACATAAACATGATCTTATTCACTGAATGGCCTTCCTGTACACCAGTCAATTACCCAAATACACACTCAGTGACAGTTTCATCTCTGTACACATGTTCTGGGCTAGTATTGACTAATATAATATTACTCTCATTATAAATATGACCCAGCAATGCATTTATAGGCACCCGAAATTGACAAGTTACACACATTATTCAATTCCAGATTGTTGTTCCATTCATTGCCAAAATGTCTAAAATCACTAGACGTCATGTCTGACAACTCAATGACAAGTCCCCCCCCAGCATCCCAACTGTAGCTACCAAAAGGCACACATAGCTACCACATGCTGCCAATAACCTAATTATGTCCTCACACATCACTCCAGTGGCTGTCACTGCCATGCTTTTATCAGCTCTGCTGACTTGGAAGCTTACTGTCATCTTGCAGCACTCAAATCTGTTTTTAGTGTTCGACTTCTTTAAAATGTGTGATCCAACCTCCCTGTCTGTACAGAGCCACCCGGGTTCCACCTAAAGAGAAACAATGACCTTGTTCACCGACCTCGCTTCCTATAAGTGCTGATGAAGTTCTGTTTCTTCAGAACAGTAACACATAAAAAAGTTCAAAGAATCCAATCATTTGATGTCTTTTGTGTTTAATTACTGAATTTTACAAAGCAATGCATGTTTTAAACATTTACAGTCATTTTCTTCATGTGTTAATGCATGTACAAATCCTCCCAACCAGGTGTGGAATTTACAGCTCTCATTCAGCAAAAAGACAGGACAACGATGATCTAAACTACAAAACAAAACATAGTAACTGTACATCCACTATACATCAGCATGCATTCACTCACTCAGTCTGATCATATTTTTCTCACGTACACTTTAATGTCAGGGGTTAATCAGAAACAAAGGCACATTCACTCTGTACCGTCCTACTGTAACTAGCCTCATAATTAAGGTACCAGACACCTAACAATCAAGCTACATTGGAGGGTATCACAGCCAGTTTACAGTGAAATATGTACAACATATTGACATTTCATTGATGTTTTTGATAGACAAACAAGTGAATAAGTCAATAAAATAAAGGGTTTTGGGTGTATCAAATCTTCTGTTTGCAGTAGAACACGCTTTCATGCTCCGGTATTTGGTTATTAAGTAGAAGGTTTCCTCAGTTCTTTTTGTGAAGAAACTTCATTTTACTTCCTAAAAGACACAAACAAAATGCAAGTAAGAACTGTTCACGTCATGTAAACCTTTAACACACTTTAATGACATTTTCCAATTGAGCCGACATCTGCAGCGTTTACTGTGAATGTGATCTCTGTGATTGTCAGGGAAATGATGTAGTGCCTCAGATGGAATCGCGGTTTTAGACTACATCAGGGATCATCAACTACATTCAGCTGCGGCTGATTTTTTCTTGAGCGGGTGGTTAGGTGGCCGGAACATAATTACAAATCATTTGTAGACTGCAAATTGACTACAAAAAGCCCAAACATATATAATATTTGACTAAAACATAATCATTTTGAACCTTGCTTACATTTGTATACGATAACATATATCTCTTTATTATGGATGGGAATACTTTGGAATATATTTCCAAAATTAAAATCACTTGTAGCTGATTTGCTGGTGTTTTTACAGTCACATATATTTCAAATACCACCAGTTAGGGAACCCTGGACAACTTGATGCTCATTACTACATCATGGCCAAATGTGAATAGGCTTCTTTTAGAACAAAACTGTGTGTCATCCTACATTTTAAGCCAGGTTACAATTTGTCCCCGTGGTAAAGTGGACAGGTAAGGACTGTTGAGGGGAAATATTTGTTTTAAGTGCAGATTCTATTTTATTTGAGAACTCACCTAGCCCTTTGAGGAACTTGTTCACTCCACTCTGCTCTGTGTCTGGTAGCTCTTCCAGGTACTGCTCCACCCTCTGCTCAAAGAGTCCTGACAGAAACACAACACAATGACAGAATAACATGAGGTAATTACCAGTGGTGTAAAGTACTTAAGTAAAAATACTTTACAGTACCACTTAAGTAGTTTTTGGGGGTATCTGTACTTTACTATTTATATTTTTGACTACTTTTACTTTTACTTCACTACATTCCTAAAGAAAATAATGTACTTTTTACTCCATACATTTGACCTGACATCCAAAAGGGATGACAACACATGGTCATCCCTTCTGCATCTGATCTGGCGGACTCACTAAGCACAAATGCATCTTATGTCAATTATGTCTGAGTGTTGGAGTGTGCCCAGGGCTATCCATACATTTTAAAAACAAGAAAATGGTGCCGCCTGAAGGAATTTAAAATGATTTATACTTTTACTTTTGATACTTAAGTATATTTTAGCAATTACATTTACTTTTGATACATTTACTTTTGAACCAAATACTTTTAGACTTTTACTCAAGTAGTATTTTACTGGGTGACTTTTACTTTTACTTGAGTAACTTTCTATTAAGGTATCTTTACTTTTACTCAAGTATGACAATTGGGTACTTTTTCCACCACTGATAATTATTATTACATTATTACATTATTAATGCTATATTGTGAGGTAATGTTACAGTGCAGTATATCAGAGAAAGCATGTTTTGGAATGGGGTGAAATACCCTTCACTATGTGGCCAGGAGATGGCACTGAATACCCAGCTAGAACCGCTGTCAACCAGAGGGCAGTACCAGCACAGGATTGAGAAGATCCCTTTAGCGATTTTGGACTACTTTGACAGAAAAGTGAGGGGTGGCAGAGCCTACCTCTAAAGAGCATTTCTACCAATCATTACAGTTTACATATTATTTGTATTATGATGAACTACAATGAATCCATTTTAAGAGGACAGGACACACATAACGTTATTATCTCTTAACAAGTAGACAGGACCATAATATTACAGACTGTTGTGTAGGGTGGATTAACAGGGTCATTGTAGGTTTGCTCCACCTTTGGCCCGGCATTTCCGCAGCTCCCGGTCTTGGATGAACCCAGCAAACATCTGGGACTCCATGAAGACCCCCAGGAAGCGACGGATGCTCTTGGAGGCCACAGACTTGCGGAAGGCCTCGCGCTGGAAACTGCGTTCTCCTCGCTCGCTCTGGGTGAGGAACAGGGAGTAGTGGCCGATGGTTTCCAGGAAGAAACGGATGAAGGCCTCCGACACCAGGCTGTTCAAGGAGTTACACTCTACAGAAACAGACGAAACAGGATAGTTTAGTATTATGATGCTGAAACTGAAACACACTTAATACATGTTCAATACATCTAGAAAGAAACAACACAAACTACATGCTTGAGAATTGTGCTTGAGAATCAAATAGGGCCTATAACATTTGTGGGAATGACACAAGAGTTATTTAGAGTTGATGTTTAACTGATATTGTGTATTTATACGTAACATTAAACAAACACTACATTCTGAACACCAGTAACCTTCAATTCAGTGAGGTGAATCACCCATTCCAGGAGTTCTCATCACTCCACAGACAGTGTATTGCTCCCAGACATGTGCTGTACATGTTCTTGTTCACGGGGTTGAAACATGGCCAGTGCTCTGTTATCCTAATTTACACTCGTAACATCTGGTTTAGTAGAGAGTGATGATGTGTCCCTCGTTCACCTTCGTCTGACTCGCTGTCAGAGTCCTGATTGATGATGTCATTCCTCTGCTCCAGAGTTAGCTCAAGAGCAGACTGGAGTTTCCGTGGCAACAGCGAGGCCTCATCATCCATCTATACACACGCATAACAATTTAATTAGCGACAATAAACAAGAATATCAAAAGATTAGTCCATATTATATTACAATAAACGTTCTGGTCTTTGTTACGGTGAGGTACTGGAGAATTGAGACCAACCTGTCTGAGGAAGCGGTCAGTTCCCAGGTCCACCATCAAAGCCTGCAAAAGAAACAAACAAGTCACATATTTGTGACTCATTTCAGGAAACTAGGCGTATGTCGCACGTCACTACTTGACAGGAGAGGCATTTGAACATAAACATTCATTATTTATCAAAATTAGTTTTTTGCCAGAAATGCCTTCTGGAACATGTGAACTTTCATGTGCCTTCATAACAAACTTGTATTCCATCTGTAAATACAAATAAAATGGTTAAATTACAAGTCTAGTTGGTTTAGCCACGGAAAAAGACAGGAGCCATCCTGCTAGCCTGACGTGTAGCTGGCTTCTGTCTATAACTTGAGCTGTTCAGCATGTGTTGATAGTCCTTTCTACCTCACCGTTTTTGAAAGATATAAGGTTAGCCATCGAGAACTGCAAAAGTTATGCTACTTTTCTCAACAACATTGATGCACTGAATTTAGCAGGAGCTATCAACAGATCAGTTGGAAAAAGTGATGGGCTACTTTCTGCACATGCCGAAAGTAGTTCACCATGTGAACCGGAGTGACTTGACACAATACTGGCCAAACAATATGTACCTACAAACAAAACAGAGTTAAATGGTTCCAGTCTGCCGTGAAGCGTTCATCCATGTATACAAGTAAGAATCTAGCTACATCTTCAGATATTATACATTTCAAATTTGGTCAGAAATTCGTTTTCATTGCAAGTTAAAGCATACTGTTTGCTAGCTATCGAGAGTTAGCTTGCTGGCTCGCTATCTAACGTTACTTGTATGATAGGTATAGTAATATTATTTAAATCACAAAACCATTTGCATTATTAGTTATAGCCTAATGTTAGCTAGCTAACATTGAACCTAGTTGGTTAACTTAAGCTACCTGCAGATTCATACTAAGGCTATGAGAATGTTTGTATTGGTAGTAGTATGAGTTGGGATTATTCCGGTTCATTGTTTAGCTAGACAGCTACATGTCTAAACAAAGGACTCCACTTCACCAGATGATTACATGACCCATCAAGTTAGCCAGGTGTGTCTGGGGGTGATTGCGGCCATCTATTGTATTTCTAGACAATAGTGACCCATCCACTTAGCTAGACGAGGATGGGGGGTGGTTATAGTATTTCCTTCACATGACCCATCAATTTAGACAAGTGTGTCGGGTAAGTGTCATCTAATAATTCTAAAATAGTTTTATCTGGACACTCTCTGTCTTTTATATTGCTACTATGCAAGTAACCATTTCACTGTACCGTTTACCCCTTTTGTATCCTGTGCATGTGTGTGTTTGCCAGAAGAACAACATGACCTGCACCAAAGTCAGATTAGGATATAGGCCAAGGACTACATAAAGTGTATTTTTACCTGGAGGTCATTTTTTGTGTGTAGGCTACTACTTTTATCACTTTTAGTCATGAAATCTTTGGTTGTTCACTAACCTAGTCACTCTGTTTAGCACATGGCCTCACATGTGAATCCTTAAAGAGATGAGTGTGGTTAAGGATTAAGAGGGTGTGAACAATGCTGAATGGGTATAGACAAAGGAGAGCTCTCCAGTAGGTGTACCAAAACATTCAAGGGCCATTTTCTCAAAAGTGGGGTTACAAGTTTATCAACTTTCAAAGCAGAATTACTTTCCCATTGTTCCACAACTGCAGTGTATGTACCATTTTCTACCGCAGAGGCTCTACTTTTATCCAATGTAAAAAAATAAAAAATATTTAAAATGTTGCTACGTTAGACAGAATCAAGGTGGTCGATCACATTTAGGAATCAATCAATAGGAATTAGGAATAGGAATAGGAATTCAATCAAATCCAGGCTTCTTCCATGTGCATATAGTGGTTTAAAGTGAATATCAATGCCCTCTACAAATAAATCAAACTCTCCATCAAGAGAAAGACGAGCTCTTCCAGAAGTTGGAAGTGTTATACCAGTGTTAAAATGAGATCTTTAAAAGCAGCGAAAGATACTTGGGGAATTTAAATTGAGTCGATCAGCAACATCAAGACAAATGTAAACAGACAACAGATACTGTTGCCAGGCCATTAAAAGCCTTGTGTTAAATATGACAGACAGGGTAAGATGGTCTGTTCACTCATACCATGGGCCGAGGGCAGATGCTGCTGACTCGGACTAACTGTGTTAATAGCAGAGAGCTGGACTTTACGAGGCCTGATGGCTTCTCCTGCCAGGCTTTTATTGAGAGCCAGAACCTCCCTCTCTCCCTCCCTATTGGGGCCAGGACCCCAGAGCTGAGGGCTGAGGCTGCCCTGGCATGGGCCCTGCAGGCTGCAGCAGCTGCCAACTGCCAAGGCCACATTCACTGGGGGGTTTAGGTCAGTCCCAGCTACACTACAGCACGTTGAGGCTGGAGGAGTTGTTGCTACTTTAACAAGGACGGATTCAAGTGATTTCCCCCTCTTTCCACACTGCCTTGGCAAATCAGCGCTCCGTTCCAAGAATGCCGCAGAACAGAGCAGAACATTCCAGCTGGGAGAGCAGAGAAACAGACACGTCTTCTTTCCCTCCTCCCTCTGTAATTGGTGACAAAACTGCTGCAGGTCAACGTCCTGTCAGGCTTTGACCACAGCGAGACTGCTGGACAGCACTGAACAGGCAATTATAGCTATAGCAGGCCTCACACTGTGTGTGGACTCTGACAGCTCAATACTAGAAAGCTCATGGCTTGAATTCTAATACTGAATACTGGGAGCCTACAGTGTCCATGGCAGCAAAACAGAGGAAACAGGTCATATTACACTCAGCGCTCTGAGAGAATTCAAGTCTGACCCGATCTTTCAAAAACAGAATGCTATTGCTCACTGTGTGACTGTGAATTTAACATGAGGCTGATTTAGAACGATTTCTGGTATGAATGCTTAAATGAATAAACGTTAAAAAAAAGTTTGAGGGTAAAATTGCTCTGAATCACTGGAAGGTCCAGCATTCTTTCTGTGACAGTCATCATGAGAGTGTGGTTTCATCCTGGACCCAGGGGTGGTCCTGGGTCTCTTGAGGGAGGTTGGGAGGAGCACCATGATAGCTGTCTCGTGAGATGTCCCAGTTACTGTATATCCGGATGCTTCTGAATCTGTCCCATGGCTGCACCAATCAGCCAAGAGGATCAACATACCTACGCAATTCTCTTCAGAAATATAAGTCCCTCATTGGGTAAATGTTTAATGAAAACAAGCAGGGTAATTGACTGTGTAATATACTGTAGGTTGTTGTGGGCGTTATACTGCTGACCAGTAACAGGAAGGCCACTCCCCAGCCCAGTGTCTAACAGAGAGATGGAATGTGACAGTGGAATAGCCTCTAATCTGTAGCCTCAAGCTAACAAAATCAGAGGCGCAGAATGAGGAGGAAATTAATAGAGCCAATACATTAAACCTGGTCTAAGAAAAGCAAGACAGTGGGAGACAAAGATGAAAAGCCAGAGAGAGAGAGATGGAGAAAATGAAGTACCAACCTCTTCCACAGGCAGGTCTTTGAGTTTGGGCAGAGAGCTGGACAGGAGCCCCACCAGGAAGGGCGTGGGGCAGCAGACGATGTCCACCATGGAGGCAGGCAGGACGGGGATGAAGGTGTGCTGCCAGGAGAAGGGATAGAGCAGAGCCACCACCGCGTGCATACAGCTGGACAGGGTACTGCAGAGAGGGAGACAGACAACCATAGAATTACATATAGAATCACTATATCTAATCATTTTAAGATCTCTATGGGGACAGTCAACATCAGATACAGCTGGACAGGGTACTACCGGGGAGGGAGACAGACAACATCACTCACCTTTACACTCACAACACAGAACTGCAGTTGGCTCCATCAGCAAAACAAGATATGAATATTGTCAGGGGAAAACATGGGTATGCCAGATTTTCCATCAGATTGCCCACATTATCCTGACCTTTGAAAGGGAGTGGTGGATTGTGTTTTGAAGTGAACACTGAATACTCCTAAAACAACAGCCAGCAGCGGACAAAGAACGACAAACAGATGCAACAAAAATGTGGACCCTCACATTCCTCTATAAAACACAGAATAAAAGCTTATTGAGATTTGTTTAAAGTTCATCATTATCTGCCTCTAATATCAAGAAGAGAGCCGAATGAGAGCGTATTGCTTAACGTCATAAGTGAACCAGTCTTTCCAACGTCTAAACCAAACAACAACCTGATCCTCTTTTCCTTGAAACAATTACTTTTGTATATGTGAGGCGAACCAGTGTGGCTATGTACCCTGGCTTAACACCGTGTTCCTTCCTCCAGTTGGTCTAAGGGACAGTCTGAAATCCATTCTCAACAGGCTGTTCTTTCTCTCCAACAACAGAAGAAAAGAAGAAAAAGACAGGAAAGGATAGAGCAAAAAGAAATCCCTCCTCCTGACACTCAGCTGCCAGGAGAGAGAGGTCTGTACAAGACTTCCCATTGGAGCAGCCAGTAGCGGGAAAAATACCCAAATGTCATACTTGGGTAAAAGTATAGATACCTTAATAGAAAATGACTCAAGTAAAAATGAAGGTCACCCAGTAAAATACTACTTGGGTAAAAGTCTAAAAGTATTTGGGTTTAAATATACTTAAGTAATTAAGTATCAAAAGTATAAATAGTTTCAAATTTGCTTATATTAAGCACATTTTACATTTTATTTACAGATAGCCAGAGGCACACTCCAACACATCATTTATACATGTGTTCAGTGGGTCCACCAGATCAGAGACAGTAGGGATGACCAGGGTTGGTCTCTTGATAAGTGTGTGTATTGGACCATTTTCCTATCTTGCTAAGCATTCAAAATGTAATGAGTGCTTTTGTTGTAAGGGAAAATGTATGGAGTAAAAAGTACATTATTTTCTTTAGGAATGTAGTGAAGTAAAAGTTGTCCAAAATATAAATAGTAAAGTTAAGTACAGAATTATATATATTTTTAACTACTTAAGTAGTACCTTCAAGTATTTTTACTTAAGTACTTTACACCACTGGGAGCAGCAGACAGGCAGACAGGTTCACCCATGGCAACCATTCACAAGCTTTAATCTGTTACGTTTCCACCTCTTCCACTGACAGTGTAACACCCTTAACTACACAGCCCTGCTCTATAAACATCTGACAGGCTGATTACACTAGGCACTGCCACTGTGGCAACACACACAGTAGGTCCACTCCCTCAACCTCAGATGGGTTGGGTGTGTTACAATAGTTTAACACTTGAATCCATTTGATATTACCCAAAACAGCACCCTTACCGCTGGTGAATTTTGACAGCTGTGGCTTAACACAAAATCACAAATAGTATGTCGTCTTTCTCACGGTCCCAAGTTTGTTGACAGTGGCCGACCCTCCTCCCCTCTGTCCCCCTGCACTCCATACAGTCCATGTACACACAGATAGAGAGGGGAAATAAGCCATGAGGCCCATCAGAAACACACAGCTACCACAACTCTAAATCAGTGGGGATCAAACACTCCACTGAAGATGAATGCACTGTTAATAAGGAATGTTGTCTATAGTTGTTCCCTTCAACAGCAGAGGGCACATCCTATCAAACACACAGTAATCCCACTACATATACAGTGGGGCAAAAAAGTATTTAGTCAGCCACCAATTGTGCAAGTTCTCCCACTTAAAAAGATGAGAGGCCTGTAATTTTCATCATAGGTACACTTCAACTATGACAGACAAAATGAGAAAAAAAATCCAGAAAATCACATTGTAGGATTTTAAATGAATTTATTTGCAAATTATGGTGGAAAATAAGTATTTGGTCACCTACAAACAAGCAAGATTTCTGGCTCTCACAGACCTGTAACTTCTTCTTTAAGAGGCTCCTCTGTCTTCCACTCGTTACCTTATGGCACCTGTTTGAACTTGTTATCAGTATAAAAGACACCTGCCCACAACCTCAAACAGTCACACTCCAAACTCCACTATGGCCAAGACCAAAGAGCTGTCAAAGGACACAGGAAACAAAATTGTAGACCTGCACCAGGCTGGGAAGACAGAATCTGCAATAGGTAAGCAGCTTGGTTTGAAGAAATCAACTGTGGGAGCAATTATTAGGAAATGGAAGACATACAAGACCACTGATAATCTCCCTCGATCTGGGGCGCCACGCAAGATCTCACCCCGTGGGGTCAAAATGATCACAAGAACGGTGAGCAAAAATCCCAGAACCACACGGGGGGACCTAGTGAATGACCTGCAGAGAGCTAGGACCAAAGTAACAAAGCCTACCATCAGTAACACACTACGCCACCAGGGACTCAAAACCTGCAGTGCCAGACGTGTCCCCCTGCTTAAGCCAGTACATGTCCAGGCCCGTCTGAAGTTTGCTAGAGAGCATTTGGATGATCCAGAAGAAGATTGGGAGAATGTCATATGGTCAGATGAAACCAAAATAGAACTTTTTGGTAAACTCAACTCGTCGTGTTTGGAGGACAAAGAATGCTGAGTTGCGTCCAAAGAACACCATACCTACTGTGAAGCATGGGGGTGGAAACATCATGCTTTGGGGCTGTTTTTCAGCAAAGGGACCAGGACGACTGATCCGTCTAAAGGAAAGAATGAATGGGGCCATGTATCGTGAGATTTTGAGTGAAAACCTCCTTCCATCAGCAAGGGCATTGAAGATGAAACGTGGCTGGGTCTTTCAGCATGACAATGATCCCAAACACACCGCCCGGGCAATGAAGGAGTGGCTTCGTAAGAAGCATTTCAAGGTCCTGGAGTGGCCTAGCCAGTCTCCAGATCTCAACCCCATAGAAAATCTTTGGAGGGAGTTGAAAGTCTGTGTTGCCCAGCAACAGCCCCAAAACATCACTGCTCTAGAGGAGATCTGCATGGAGGAATGGGCCAAAATACCAGCAACAGTGTGTGAAGACTTACAGAAAACGTTTGACCTCTGTCATTGCCAACAAAGGGTATATAACAAAGTATTGAGATAAACTTTTGTTATTGATCAAATACTTATTTTCCACCATAATTTGCAAATAAATTCATTTAAAATCCTACAATGTGATTTTCTTTCTCATTTTGTCTGTCATAGTTGAAGTGTACCTATGATGAAAATTACAGGCCTCTCTCATCTTTTTATGTGGGAGAACTTGCACAATTGGTGGCTGACTAAATACTTTTTTGCCCCACTGTAAGTGTCCACGCTCTATCACAACGTCAATATTGATGTGCATACAGCCTCTCCTTGATGGAACCTTTATCTTGTTTTGGTATAGTTTACTGTGAATAGATCTATGAGTAAAATGGCAAGTTATTATAGTTAATGAACACTGTAAAGCGAGACCAGTATCTACATGGCTCAACAACTGCAGCCCCATGGTCTGTGCAGGTTTCTTATTCACCCATCATAACATGGAGCAGAAAGCAGTCTCAGTTTCACTGTCTGAGTTTTATTTGCAGAAGGAGCTGATCCTTTTGAACAGATCCAGTCTCCGGGGTTTGACATGTTCCACCAGGGAGTGATGGGGTACAGCTCTCAGAACCTCAGCCACAGGCAAGACAGAGCTAGCGCTGCAGAGGAGAGGACTGATACCATGAGTATCACTTACACACTCAGTCCTGAGGGAAACACTCATGGGAAATGATGAACTTGCAATAAAAACACAATCTCTGCCCAGAGCTGCCAGTCAACTCTCTAAGGGTGCGTGCCAAATGGCACTCTATTCCTTATATATTGCACAACATTTGACCAGAGCCAATATGGGCAGTAGTGCACTACATAGGGAAAAGGAACATTTGGAACACATTCTAAAGCGGAAAGGAATGGCAGACCTTTACAGACCAGGTCATAACAAAACCATATCCGCCTAACCATCCACTTAAGTTTAGAGGATACTAACTTTGCTTTGTGATATATTGCATTTGGGGTTATATAAGCATGTCAGATCGGGAATGGTTGTCCTGGGTCTGTCTGTGGCTGACCATGCAGATTCCCAGGAAACTCTCAGGATAGAGAGGCTTACTCTGCCAAACTCACAGGTGCAGGATGGAGAGTCCCAGCGTCAGCAGCACTGTCCACAATCCCAGACGGGCCCATTTCAGCCCAGGACAAATACAGGCCCTGGCAGGAGCATCGGTACAGCTGTTGACTAACAGCTCCTCATACTGAAGCACATACATATTTTTCTGGGTGAGAATCAGTGCTTAATTTGTAAATCGGGAGGTAGCGGAACAAAAAAGTTAGTGCGAGAGGGGTTAACCTGGGGAGCTCTGATGTACCAGAATGCATGAGAGACAAATCCCCTTTAATAAAGTACTGCATGCAGATCATTGCATTTGCGTAGTGGCATAGAGAAGTAGAGCAGAGGCACTTACAGAAGTTGCACAGATGGAGAACATTTTTAGTAGCCTGGGATCTGGGAAAAATGTTGCCTTTTATAAACGCATTTCATGCAATTCTGCATCATTTTACATGACTGGAGACTTTAGCAGAATCTTTTTTAATACCGTACAAATGGTCAAAATAACAGTATACTTTGACACTGACACACTGAGATCAATAAAAACTACCTTGTCTGTCACGCCCTGACCTTAGAAATCCTTAGTTATTCTCTATGTTTGGTTAGGTCAGGGTGTGACTCGGGTGGGAAAGTATGTGTGTTTTATTTCTTTGTTGTTTTGCAGAGTGTGATTTCCAATCAGAGGCAGCTGTCTATCGTTGTCTCTGATTGGGGATCATATATAAGTTGTGATTTTCCGTTTGGATTTTGTGGGGTGCTATTTTCTGTTTAGTGTCTGTGCAGTGTCTGTGCAGTGTCTGTGCAGTGTCTGTGCAGTGTCTGTGCAGTGTCTGTGCAGTGTCTGTGCAGTGTCTGTGCAGTGTCTGTGCCTGATGGAACTGTTCGCTTTCGTTTTTTGGATTTGTTATTTTTGTTTGAGTGTTTCTTGTAAATAAATATCATGAACACTTTCCACGCTGCGCTTTGGTCCACTCTTCCTTCCACCGACGATGAGCGTTACACTTGTCTTGAATCCATCAATAGTCTAGGCGTAGGTGTGTGGAGACACATATTGTAGGTTATAATGTGAGGAAGAAATTATAGTCCTAAAAATGCTTTCCAGTTTCACTGACTCACCCAATGATGTGCAACTCACTGGCTGGTGATTCGTGCCAAAAGTCTCACTCTCTTTTGTTTTATCTCTTTTGTTTTACGTTGTAAAACAATATTTGGAAGTTGATCAAAAATGTTGGTAGCCTACAGCAAACAGATTAGAGTCTTCTCTTTTCAGCAGGAGGAGCCATTTGCTTTCCAATCTGTTTTCCTGCAATTGTATTTGAAATATTGCCTGTTTTATCTGCATGCTGTTCACTGACAGATTTAGGCTATCCCTTGTTATTGGCTACACACAATCCATAGCTAGTTAAGTTGTTAAAATAAGATAGTGATCTTCTGTGGCTAAATTACAGGCTCTCTCATGGTGTACTAGGCTATTCTGAATGATTTAATTTCTTTCTGAACAGACAGCAGTAACTCTATAACTTTGGCAAATGTATTTAAATGTATCAGAGGTGCTGCAGCTCCTCCAGAACCCTTCGCACGGCTATGATTCTATCAGGAAATAAATGATGAAGTGCAACGCTGGAGAGATGAGAGTTGCAGAGAGAGATCATAGAACGTGAATCTCATTCTAGTTCTGTGAGAGATACAGGCGTGCTTCTCACACAGCCACGGCCACGCGTTGGTCTCAAACCTAAACCCAGGCCGGCCCAACCTGAATCAACTCGAATATCAGGCCCGGGCTGAAAATCTACTTTTTCACATGACGAATGAACTTTGAACACTTTTATTAGGATCCGGCTCAAATTAAGCAATGGTGCGAAGGATGAATGAGTGTGTGCATACTGCTCATTGGTGCATCTAGTAGAATGCTTAGTATTCACATAGAGCTCCAATGTCTTTTCCTCACTTCCTCTCCATAAGGATCTCAAGTTCCCATCACGGCCTAGGCTTGGACTCCCTGGTATGAACAGTTGTAGTGGAAGCTGTTGAACAGTAAGACCAGGCTTCCCTTGGGCAACCCTACATATGGTCCTATTCAAGCCTATTGATTCCAATGCTTCTTGTGGGCAGCATTGCCGGGTGTGTGTATATAATAATAATAATAATAATAATAATAATAATAATTATGGGAAAGTCAGATGCTTGGCCTCTGGTTTCCATCTTCTGAGTTTCCCTCTTCAGTCTCACAGCAACATTTTACATACAGTATGTTTCCACTGTGTTCATCCACTCCACCTTTGGGCGTTAGAAATACACACAGGGAAAGTGTTAAGTTGTTGTAGGTTGTTAGGTGCGGTGCCAGCATTGCTCAGTGTGATACAACAGTGTTCAGGAGTAATAAGGGACTAAATAAACTGTACAGCTTGTTCCCAGATTAGAGTGGTACACTGTAGCTACCTACAGTGGCTCACTTTAACAGACTGGGGTTACAGACACACACCATATTATACAGCTGCTGCTGCTGCTGCAGGAGTCTGGAGCAATGGGCTCTTCCTGAATCTAATGCAAATCCCAGTCATTTCAACAGGTGGTAGAAGAAAATTATGAATGGGGTTTGAATGGAGGATTTTAAACTAATAAAAATGCAATACATCTGGTGACTACCATGTGTTAGTTTGAAGTTTTCTGATGTTACAGGGAGTGGTGTAAGGGGAAACGAGGTACAGAAAACAGCCTTCCTTCTCCCTCTCAGAAAACAAGAGCCTGATTAATTCACCATGACCATGAGAAAAGCTTTCAGAGGCGTTATTTTGCTCTCGCTCTGCACCCCCGCTCTTTCTTTCTCCCTGTTTCTCCCTCTCTTACCCTCCATCTTTCTCCCACTCATACACACACTACCTTTCCCCCCAAGCCCCTGTCTGTTCTACTGTGGGCCGCTCAGCAAATACAATAGAAACATTGACTTATTAAAGCACCTCAGTAATCGGAAACGACCTCCATATTATCAGATTGGCCAAAAAAAGAGAAGTGATTCAATCACCTCTACACCCACAGGCTAGGTTGAAGATGGGAAGGTTAAGACAACAAAGTCATTCTATACAAAAGCGTTTGAAAATAAACAAATGCATGGAAACAGCTCCATTGATATCTACTAGCGCCGTTGCTAACTAGCAACGCTGGTTACATGAATTGCAAAGAGTTCTGGGATATTAGAATCCTCTTGCCTTAACCTGTATATTTTGAATCTAGCCCACAGGCAAGCCCTAACAATGGAGGAATGGCAGGGAAGAAGTTGAGACCCGCCCATTTAGACCCACTGAGAGGCAGATCAAACAAGCCAACACTCTCTCTGTGGTGGTAACCCTTCCCTGTCCTAGACCCATAATAACTGGAAGATGATGTTTACATTATCAGCACTGCAGCAATCCCAGCACAGAGCCTTCAGGTAAATCTGGTAACAGTCTGATGTAACCGATGATGAATTCATGTAATTAGGCATCAAAGTTGTTATTACAGCAGCCATTTGCTGGTTAATCATCATCAGTTCTGAGTAACTGTCTGTCTGGCTGTTTGATGTCACAGATAAGCAGCAACATGTCTGATATAAAGCATTTTTATACATACAAAGACGCTTGCTTTTGGCAAACGACCCGTTGTGACCTCTTTAGCAAGACATACACAGCCTACAGTACAAATAAAGGGTTAATGCAACAGTCCATGTAACCCCGTAAGGCTTGGCCCTAATGGCCCAAGGCAATGCCAAAGGGTCAGTATTGCCTTGTAACTTAAGCTTCATGCCTTGTATGTAATTTCATACATTTTTTAGGTAAATAAATAATAGCATACATGCTTTGAAATTCGCTTCTCGTGACCATTTCTTGATCTTAGTCGGCTAAACACATAATACTTGATTGCACATGATTTTAACATAATATCAAATGGTGTCAGATAAACATTAATAAACCCTAAGGCCTATGTCTAATTAGCATAATACTACTAATAAAAAACATACCAAATAGTCCGTTCAAGCTAGAGATATGTTGTTTTGCATTGGATCCACTGCATCCACTGCAAATAGTATTATTTATGTCATACCCATGGTATACAGTCTGATATAACATGGCTTTCAGCCAATCAGCATTCAGGGCTCGAACCACCTGGTTTAAAAATAATACTTAGATATCAAATCTTACCACAGTACAACCCAGTGGAGACACATTCCCTAACATGGCCTGTTCGGTGTTTCCCCTCCCTCAGATCCTTCTCCTATTGGATATAGATTACACCCAGACATACATCATGTTGTGTTGGAAGGGATTTCTGGGATTGAATTGCGTTCTCTGTCTCCCATGGGATCAGACCCTTTTACCAGTGAAGTCAGTAGAGGGTCTCTTCCCTTCTCCCCAACACGGCCCAATGACGCCCAGAGTGGCTCCTTGAATCCTCTTTCAATGGGAACTGAGACACAAGGGGTCTGGTACGTGTTCTGGGGCACTCTGGCAGCTAGCGCTCCATCTATTGTGGTTCTGGGTGTGTCCAGTTAGACACACACAGAAAGGACTGGTTGGTTTGTGATGCTAATCCACAATGAAAACGTATTGTTTTGCCTTTATTCAGAACCTGAATAAGACCTGAATGGTGAAGTATGTCATTGTGTTGATACAAAGCAGGTTTTATGATAAGTAACAGTATATTGTTTTCAATGAAGTTCTAACATTGAGCAGGACTGTAGTCTCTAGTACTATAGTTTGTAGTACTGTAGTTTGTAGTACCGTAGTCTGTGGTACTGTAGTCTGTAGTACTGTCATCTGTCAAGACTCATGGTGTTGATTTTCAGTGTTGTTCACTAACAGTACCTCAGACACAGACTATTCGATACAGCTCTCAAGTCCTTGCTGCTGTTCACAAGAGCCCTTAGAAATGGGTGACTGATTAACAATCTTTGGGTGATGTGCAAACTGACATGTACCCGGGAGTCGTCGTCTCAAACGGCAGAATGACGACAGAAACAGCTTTCTCTGAGTCCCCCTGGGTAGAGAGAGGGCTGTCGTAAACAGGCCAGGCAGGGACCAGGGAGGGAACATGGCGCCATCAGTCACACAGTGACAGTGAAGCCATAGATCAGAGGGGAGAGTCGCTGCACACAGGAAGTACATTCCTTCCCCTCACAGTCACTGCCCCCACTGATGTTTGTTTAAACTGTCCTCTGATATGTAGAGATTACCGTTCAACACAAACCTGCCCCCCTCTAACAGAGCCCCTCAGCCCAGAATGCTGTCCTATAGCCAGGGGCAGATTGCTGTGCCTGCCTGGTAGGACTCTGGCTCCTTGGAGACCCCTAGCTCCATGTTATCTGCACCACCCCACCCCACCCTGAATGCGGGAGTTGGACAGTGGCCCCTGGCAGAGAGATGACCCACTTCTGGAACCACATCAGTTGTGAGTACATGCAGGGAGAATTAATTTAACAGCTCTAACGATGTCCCCACGTGCTAAACCCGTTAAGCACCAACTGACAAACCCACAGTAGAAGGCTGCTATTTGCTGTGCAGATTGGGTGAATGGCAAGCAGCTCGACTGAGGAATTAAATCTGCCATCAACAGTTAGGGTGAGCCAGAGTGCACTGGCAGAGTGGCAGGGCAATCCCCACTATTGGAACTGTTATACATACTATGTAAATGATCTCTCTTTGAAGTTAGTCCATTTTTTAAAGTATAGGATATGTCATCTCTGTGAGAGGAAATGCACCAAGACATGTGAAACAGGGTTATGATGACGGTATCATAGTCAGTCTGTACTGTATAGCCACATGTCCAGAAAGATACAGATAGAGGAACCCTGAGCTCAGCAATGTCGGTCTGAGAAAAGTCAGATCTCTGTGTGAACGTAAACAGAAAAGGGAAAATGTACAAGAGCTTGAGATAAAATCCCTCTCATGTAAGGCAGATGTTATTGTAATGGGGTTAGAATAGGTGGATTCACTGCAGAAAAAGACAGTGGACTTCAGTGATAACTGATAACTGATAACTAATATTTGCTAACATACACCGTAATCCTAGACAGTAATTGATCTCACTCCTAGCCACCATGTGTGACAAGGATGAAGTATTCTAGGAACTATTTGTACTATTTATAGCCTAATATCGAAGGGTTAAGATCTTTGTCAGGCGATAACCTTACACTACAATATGAGCAGGTGTTGAGAGCTCTACGTATCAGATTCCTCTGTAAATACTGTAGTTTCAATCATTATCTAACAATGACAACAGCCCGTAGCATTTCGGAACTACCTTATCAAAACACTGCCACTAAAGGTATTATTGAGCATTTCACTTGGCACAAGTAACCATCATCTAACAACTACAAGTTTCAACAACCCCCACCTGCCTCTAACAAGGCATGACCATTAGTCAGGGACAGCTTCCCACGAGTAGGTGATTCAGTTCTCTCTCCATCTTTACTTATTACTAGAAGGGTTACTAACAATAAGAGTCTTGCTGCTCACCTGAGTTTATCAGCCACAAAGATGACTCTGCGCTCCAGCAGCAGGGAGGCGAAGACCTGCACCACCTGACGCACGCTCAGGCAGCTGAAGAGACTGTCAAAGTCTACATGCTCTAGTCTGGAGTCCATGGGCCGCCTCAGCTCAATGACCTGGGGAGGAGAACACCACTTGGGGTCACAACCAATCATACATTTACAGAGATCACAGGTCATGCTCAATTAAGCATACATCGCATTATCTTCATGCATCATCCTTCTTTGATGGAACCTTAGTAACCAAGGGCTGATGTGTCTCCAACCTCATTCCCTGCTCCAGGCAGGAAGGTCTTGACTTTGATGGTCTTCCCCGGCGCTGGGAAGGGTGACTCCATCAGACTCCTCATGAAGGGGTAGACCAGGGCTGCAGAGATCCCCCTCCGCCTCTCCACCTCATCCAGGATCTACACACAGCACAGGACAGGGGGTTGAGAGTTAGACCACACAGCACAGGACAGGGGGTTGAGAGTTAGACCACCCAGCACAGGACAGGGGGTTGAGAGTTAGACCACACAGCACAGGACAGGGGGTTGAGAGTTAGACCACCCAGCACAGGACAGGGGGTTGAGAGTTAGACCACACAGCACAGGACAGGGGGTTGAGAGTTAGACCACCCAGCACAGGACAGGGGGTTGAGAGTTAGACCACACAGCACAGGACAGGGGGTTGAGAGTTAGACCACACAGCACAGGACAGGGGGTTGAGAGTTAGACCACACAGCACAGGACAGGGGGTTGAGAGTTAGACCACACAGCACAGGACAGGGGGTTGAGAGTTAGACCACACAGCACAGGACAGATGGTTGAGAGTTAGACCACACAGCACAGGACAGGGGGTTGAGAGTTAGACCACACAGCACAGGACAGGGGGTTGAGAGTTAGACCACACAGCACAGGACAGGAGGTTGAGAGTTAGACCCCACTGCAGACACAACACTCAATATTTCAAACAGAAAGTCCCAAATTCCCTATATAGTGCCTTATGGACCGTGGTCAAAAGTAGTGCACTAAATAGGGAATAAGGTTTCACTCGGGATGTAGATTGAGAATCTAGTAATAGACCAAGACCAAGTACATTCAGTCAGTATGGCCAGTAAATGGAAATGGTAGTGTGTTGCTGTCTGAAGTAAAGCTCCTGCTATTGTCTGGAACCAGGCTACCTTTGCCCCTTTTGACAAGTACAGTATGAATTTCAATCTGTGGCTGTCTGATATATTTGGAAAGTAGCAAAGGAAAATCCCACCCAATAAGCCCACGTGTCTGTCTGTGTCAGACCTGTCTACTCCTGTCTGGAAAGTTTGTTGGAGAGAGACACACTCACATTCAGGGTCATATGATATCCCCTCCACTCCCCACACACCCTCTGTTCCCGGTGAAATCAAACACTCCCATCTTTCTCGCCTTAACTAGAAAAGCATTTCATACTCCTTGGAAAACAAATCCTCTCTCACCTACACAGGTCTCAAGCCCTCAAAATGGTGCCTTCTGAAACCTACACCCGCCACCTGTATGAGGGATGTTCAACCCTCACTGTTGAGGTGCCTGTGCTGTCACAAGACAGAAACAATCTATTGTATTTATGCATCCTTTTGGCCTTAAATGAATATGAAATGAAACTAACTGACAGCTTTTTGGCACATTTTAGCACTCACGACACAGTAATAAAAAGTTATTTTCATTCATTAGATACGTCTACTACCTCTTAATTGTTTCCCTTAACACAGGCCTTATTCACTTCAAATACAGTGTTCATAGAGGATTCATGAGGAGGCAGATAAGGCATGGAGTACTTAAACACAATGAGCACTCTGTTTCATGTTAGCTCAACTCAGGAACAGGTGAAGGAAACAATTTAACTGGGAAATCAGAGAGAGGAAAAAGCAGAAAATAAGGTTTATGCTGGACAGGATGCCTTAGAGTGGAAATGCTGGCACAGCCTCAACTAGTTCACTCCTGGGAACAGTGGCCTCGGCTCGGCTCAGAGACAGGTAACTGCGATGACGGCTACACTAGGGTGTGTGTGTGTGTGTTTGTGTGTAAGCATGAACTCACCTTGGAGAACAGGTGGAAACATCCCAGTCGGCTGATGACGCAGTACACCTCAGGAAGGCGAGGCCCTTTACCACTAGGCTGGAACAAGGGCACAAATTAAGAGTCTCATCAGTCACTGGGGAATGAGAGGCTTGTAAGGTAACACAGACAGTAATGTGGCAATAGATACTAACATAAGATACTTGGTTAGGTTTATAATGCAACATCAATGAGAATATACTGAAACACTATCATACACACAAACTGTACTTGCTTTTATTCAGATAAAGTACCAGGTTAGTTCACAATCGGCTGTGGTTGAACAAATATTTATAAATCTGGTCTTTCAGCTGCTGTAGGTGGACGTCTTTAATCTGGAGAGACTGAGGCTTCTCGTTGTAAACTAAACACAGGTGCTGCAGTCTCTACACAGTTAATGATCACCTCTACCCTCCACACTAAACAATCACAGACCAGTCTACTCTGGAGCCAACCAGGCCTCCTGGATCTATCCATCTAAAACACACACACATACGCATGTGCACGCACACATACATGTGCACACACACACACAAATGAACACGTGCATACATATAAAGAAATCCCGATCCACTTGTCCATATTAGGTATGCAATTTTCTCCTCTGCTTTCTCCAAATGGATGATTAAATCAAGCATGTGGAACTTGGTTAAAGTCCTTAGGAATGTGTTGTTCATGCCAACTCCTTAGACTTCCACCAGGGAAGGAAGGAGCTGGGTTACCAGAGAGGAGGAAACTCACCTCTCTCACAGCATCAGGAGTCGTCTGATCTACAGCTACTTAATGTCAGCAACTACTGAGCTCAATACAGTAAAGTAACAGTCAGAACTGAGTTTAAGAATGGCCCCCATCTCAGTCTACGTGACACACAAATACAGTAGGCTACTAAAACACACTGACAAACCCTACAAAACATACACGCTTTGTGAATGTACACATTCTTGGGCATAACAGTGACATTAAAAAAATCACAGCAAGCACAACATCCCACACAGCCATACTTTCTGAACTGTGGGCTCGTCATAAAATTTCAAATGACTAGAAACCCTTACTGGCGGGTTGTGCTCTACAATGACAAACCTAGACATTTCATGGTTTGTTTTTCGTCATTCTTCTCCTGAGAAACTCTCATGAAACAGAAGGAGTCCAGTTTTACTAAGATTCATCCGACCATTTTGAAAGGCAAAAACGACCAAGCTTTGTTACATACGGACATTAAAATTCACTTTATTTACTTTCTCTCCTATTCACACCCAGCTTGGTGATGCAATAACACCTCAATGGTCCCACAGGAAAGATAAAAACCTTGTCAAAACAAACAGGGCTGGGTCAGCAGGGTGTGAACAGAACAGAGACCAGTGAATTAATGGTGGCTTGCTTACCAGCAGACGCCTGCAGTACCCAAACCTCCTGCTGCCATCCTCTCCAGTCAACATGAACGAGAAGGTCTCACTGTACCGAAACACACACACACACACACACACACACACACACACACACACACACACACACACACACACACACACACACACACACACACACACACACACACACACACACACACACACACACACACACACAGTCTCTGTTATAGTCAAACCAGCATACAGATTGTAGAGATTGAACAGTGATCAAAGGAAACGTAGTGTTGGATCTCATTCACACTTTAGGGTTGGTGAAGTAGCACAGTCTCTGTGGCCGAGAGAGAAGACTGTTTTAAGGACCCACGTTGTCAGGAGCAGGAGTGAGAGTGAGTCTACCAGGATTTCATGAAGATAATGGCATTACATCTTTGTTTTCTTCCTAATTTTACTCATTGATATTTACAGATCTAATCATACTATCAATTTGTTCGTTTTTTAACCTTAATCTATATATGGAAGACTTGTGCATCACAACTGATTAGTACCCATCTGGTTCAGGCAAGGAATGAGATTAATAGGCCCCCAGTGTGGTGGTGAGCTTTCCTCCGTGATGCAATGGGGTTATACAGGAATCTGTACTGTACCTGCTGTATTCAGACACTGGGGTCCAGTCCTTGGCATCTGGAAAGCAGAACTGGGGGATGGCTTTGAGTCTCTGCTCTGCCTCCCTCATCAGCTTGGTGGGCCTCTCTAGCTGTGAGACGAGACGAGAAAGGAACAGGAAATGTCTCAGTCAGAAACAGACCCAGACGCTTACAGTCTACTAAGTCTGTCCTCTTTACAGGGTCCCCAAAAATGTCCCCTACAGTAAGAATAAATGACCAGCTTAAGCATTCTCCCACACAGGGTCAGCGCCTCCTCCCCTTATCACCCCCAACCCCCCTCTCCCCCCCCCGACGTCATTGGGTCATGCTTTTCTCTGGCAGAGAACCAACATACCGCTATCTCCCAGGGGATTCTATCACTGAACCAAATCTTAAATAACTTAAAAAGAGATCTTTGAGTAAGTAAACACTTAACTACCATAGAAACCGTTTCCTGGTTACACCACTTACTGTCAATAAACTCTGAAAACTCCCTCAACCCGTATGTTACGGCCATGGCCCTACTCTTCAGCAATATCTGCATCTACAGTGCCTTCAGAAAGTATTCACACCCCTGGACTTTCCCCCACATTTTATTGTGTCACAGCCTGAATTTAAAATGGATTACATTTAGATTTTGTTTCACAGGCCTACACACAATACCTCATAATGTCAAAGCGGAATTATATTCTTAGGAACATTTACAAATAAATAAAACATTTAAAGCTGAAAAATCTTGAGTCAATAAATATTCAACCCCTTCGTTATGGCAAGCCAAAACAAGTTCATGAGTAAAAATGTGTTTCACAACTCACATAAGTTGCATGGACAAAAATTGTGTTTAACATTATTTTTGAATGACTTCTTCATCTCTGTAACCACACACATACAATTATCTGTAATGTCCTTCAGTCGAACAGTGATTTTCAAACACCGATTCAACCACAAAGACCAGAGATGTTTTCCAATGCCTCATAGAGAAGGGCACCAATTGGTAGATGGGTAAAAACATTAAACAGACATTAAATATCCCTTTGCGCGTGTTGAAGTTATTAATTACACTTCGGATGGTGTATCAATACACCCAGTCACTACAGTCCTTCCTAACTCAGTTGCTGGAGAGGAAGGAAACCACTCAGGGATTTCACCATGAGATCAATTGTGACATTAAAACAGTTACAGAGTTTAATGGGTGTGATATGAGAAAACTGAGAATGGATCAACAACACTGCAGTTACTCCACAATACTAACCTATGACTAAATGAACTAAATGAAAATAAGGAAGCCTTTACAGAATAAAAATGTTCCAAAACATGCATCCTGTTTGTAATAAAGCACTAAAGAAAAACTGACAAAGAAATTAACTTCATGTCCTTGAATACAAAGTGTTATGTTTGGGGCAAATCCAACACAACACATCACCGAGTACCACTCTTCATATTTTCAAGCATGGTGGTTGCATCATGTTATGGGTAGAATTATCATCGGCAAGGACTGCACAGGTTTTTAAAAATAAATGAAATAGAACTAAGCACAGTCAAAATCCTAGAGGAAAACCTGGTTCATTCTGCTTTCCAACAGATACTGGGAGACAAATTCACCTTTCAGCAGGACAATAACCTAAAACACAAGGCCAAATATACACTGGAGTTGCTAACCAAGATAACATTGAATGTTCCTATGTGGCTTAGTTACAGTTTTGACTTAAATCGGCTTGAAAATCTATGACAAGATTTGAAAATGGCTATCTATAAATGATCAACAAACAACTTGACAGAGCTTGAAGAATTAAAAATAATAATAATATGCAAATATTGTACAATCCAGGTGTGCAAAGCTCTTAGTAGACTTACCCAGAAAGCTGTAATGATTATAACATGTACTGACTCAGGAGTATGAATACTTATGTAAATGTGATATTTCTGTATTAAGCTTTTTTTTATGTGCTAAAATGTCTAAAAACCTGTTTTCACTTTGTCATTATGGGGTATTGTAATGTCATTATGGGGTATTGTAATGTCATTATGGGGTATTGTAATGTCATTATGGGGTATTGTAATGTCATTATGGGGTATTGTAATGTCATTATGGGGTATTGTAATGTCATTATGGGGTATTGTAATGTCATTATGGGGTATTGTAATGTCATTATGGGGTATTGTAATGTCATTATGGGGTATTGTAATGTCATTATGGGGTATTGTAATGTCATTATGGGGTATTGTAATGTCATTATGGGGTATTGTAATGTCATTATGGGGTATTGTAATGTCATTATGGGGTATTGTAATGTCATTATGGGGTATTGTAATGTCATTATGGGGTATTGTAATGTCATTATGGGGTATTGTAATGTCATTATGGGGTATTGTAATGTCATTATGGGGTATTGTAATGTCATTATGGGGTATTGTAATGTCATTATGGGGTATTGTGTGTAGATGAGTGGGACACTTTTTTATTATGAATTATTTTGAATTCAGTTTTTAACACTACAAAATGTGAAGAAGTCAAGGGGTATGAATACTTTCTGAAGGAACTGTATGTGCTGGACTAATGTGGCCATAACGGGTACTAAAAGAAGATTAAATAACACAGACGTTTTTGACCGCCGAAATCAATATTGTTCTGTATGAAAATGAGCCATTTTCAATTCTATTTCAACATGCAAACAACATTGGTAAGGGTCTCCGACCTCCATATATCACAGCTCTCAGCATACATACTTCTGTAGGTCCAGTGAGTAATGTCTCAGAAGAAACAGTTATCTACCAGGACCCCTTCCTGTTTAAATCCTTTCTCTCACTTAAATTGGAAAACATAGTTTGATTACCAAGATTCTACTCTTTTGAAGGGTGTAAGACACTTGCATTTTCAAGAATGTTTAATGTTACGAAATTGTATTTTTAGTTGTCACTGAAATTTCCCAAGATGTTGATCCCTGTACAGGGACAGCAGCCATTGACACTGCGACTTGACACTGCTGTCTGACCCATGGCTAAGGGGCACGAGGGGCCAGAATACAGTTTGGTTGGTCCCTTACCTTGGGGAACTGGTAGGTGACTTCGGGAAAGAAGGAGTTTTTGGTGGGCTTCTTCTTGAGGGACACCACCACAAAGTACTCAAACAGCTCCCTCTCCTGCCACTCAATCAGCTGCAGCTCCAGTGTGCGGTAGCTAGGGGCCCTCCTCAGCATTGACTGCAGCTTCAGCAGCCTCTGGGTGTGGGCTGGGGAGAGAAGAGAGAGGGATATGGACAGTTCAACCTTCAGTACAGGGTTGTATTGACAAAATGCATATCCCAAACACTGTGTACTACACACAACTGACAGCACTCAAAGATAATAAAGCACTACAAACCATGCAGTCTGACAAAGAGCTTACAGTCCAACATTCACTTCCCAGCTAACAAGACACATTCCCATAACTAATTAAATGTTACCATTGGATTCCCCTTAGGTTGAGAGAGAACATAATGAGAGAATGTTCTCCAAACATTATTACACATTTAAACATATTTAGTCAAGCATGATGTTTCCAAAACCATGTTACGATGTAAAAGGAAATCAAACATTCAAGAACCCCTGAAAAGTTGCCAGGCGGTTCCTGAGATGATAAAAAAAATAAAAAATAAAATCATAAAATGCTTTGGAAACAAAACAAATGGAGGTTAAATGATTGTTATCTCTAACCTACCAAAAGCATTCTGGGAACCAAAACTTAACCGGATTTAAAACGTTATCAGTGTGTTGAAACACAGCTTAAACCTCTATACTCACACATGTTTATCCTCACACAGTCCAACACATAACAACCTAAACACAGATTAGAGAGAAGTACAAACCTTATAGTTCACCATAACTGTCATCACAGATGGCTTGTGTTTAAAACAGAGTATGAACAGAATCAGCAATGAGTTCGAACACAGTGGATTTAGTATTTATTCAAAAGAATGAAAGTTGTATAGTCTATAGCGCATCCATTACATCTTTATTTTACCTTTCAGTTACATTTCTGTGGTCCCTTTGGTCACAAGTCACTTGATCGATGTCTCGTTCCAAACACCGACTTGTCAAAACAGAGATGTGCGCTGCTTGTATCCAGGTAATCTTAGGTTTTATTACATACAGTCTGGAGAAACTACTGGATATAAGAGCAACGTCAACTCACCATCACTACGACCAGGAATACAACTTTCCTGAAGCGAATCAATGGATCAAATCCCAGCCGCCGAACCAAAACAACGTCGCCGTAAAACGGTCTTCTGGTCAGGCTCTGGAGACGGGCACATCGCGCACCGCTCCCAAGCATACTACTCGCCAATGTCCAGTCTCTTGACAACAAGGTTGATAAAATCCGAGCAAGGGTAGCATTCCAGAGAGACATAAGAGACTGTAACGTTCTTTGCTTCACGGAAACATGGCTCACTCGAGACACGCTATCGGAGTCGGTACAGCCAGCTGGTTTCTTCAAGCATCGCGCTGACAGAAACAAGCATCTTTCTGGTATGATGAGGGGCGGGGGGGTATGCCTTATGATTAACGAGACGTGGTGTGATCATAACAACATACAGGAACTCAAGTCCTTCTGTTCACCTGACTTAGAATTCCTCACAATCAAATGTCGACCGCATTATCTACCAAGAGAATTCGCTTCGATTATAATCACAGCCGCATATATTCCCCCCCAAGCAGACACATTGACGGCCCTGAACAAACTATATTTGACTCTATGTAAACTGGAAACCACATATACTGAGGCGGCATTCATTGTAGCTGGGAATTTTAACAAGGCTAATCTGAAAACAAGACTCCCTAAATTCTACCAGCATATTGATTGTGCTACCAGGGCTGGTAAAACCCTGGATCATTGTTATTCTAACTTCCGCGATGCATATAAGACCCTCCCCTGCCCTCCTTTTGGAAAAGCTGACCACGACTCCCTTTTGTTGCTCCTAGCCTATAGACAGAGACTAAAACAGGAAGCTCCCACGCTCAGGTCTGTTCAACACTGGTCCGACCAATCTGATTCCACGCTTCAAGATTGCTTCGATCACGTGGATTGGGATATGTTCCACACTGCGTCAAACAACAACATTGACGACTACGCTGATTCGGTAGTGAGTTTATTAGCAAGTGCATCAGCGATGTCATACCCAAAGCAACTATTAAAACATTCCCAGACCAGAAACCGTGGATTGATGGCAGCATTCGCGCAAAACTGAAAGCGCGAACCACTGCTTTTAACCAGGGCAAGGTGACCAGAAACATGACCGAATACACACAGTGTAGCTATTCCCTCCGCAAGGAAGGCAATCAAACAAGCTAAGTGTCAGTATAGAAACAAAGTAGAGTCGCAATTCAAAGGCTCAGACACAAGAGGTATGTGGCAGGGTCTACAGTCAATCACGGATTACAAAAAGAAAACCAGACCCGTCACGGACTAGGATGTCTTGCTCCCAGACAGACTAAACAACTTCTTTGCTCACTTTGGGGACAATACAATACCACTGACACGGCCCGCTACCTAAACCTGTGGAATCTCCTTCACTGCAGCCGACGTGAGTAAAACATTTAAACGTGTTATCCCTCGCAAGGCTGCAGGCCCAGACGGCATCCCCAGCCGCGTCCTCAGAGCATGCGCAGACCAGCTGGCTGGTGTATTTACGGACATATTCAATCAATCCTTATCCCAGTCTGCTGTTCCCACATGCTTCAAGAGGGCCAACATCGTTCATGTTCCCAAAAAATCTAAGGTAACTGAGCTAAACGACTACCGCCCCGTAGCACTCACTTCCGTCATCATGAAGTGCTTTGAGAGACTAGTCAAGGACCATATCACCTCCACCCTACCTGACACCCTCGACCCACTCCAATTTTCTTACCACCCCAATAGGTCCACAGACGACGCAATCGCAACCACACTGCACACTGCCCTAACCCATCTGGACATGTGAGAATGCTGTTCCTCGACTACAGCTTAGCATTTAACACCATAGTACCCTCCAAACTCATCATCAAGCTCGAGACCCTGGGTTTCGACCCCGCCCTGTGCAACTGGGTACTGGACTTCCTGATGGGCCGCCCCCTGGTGGTGAGGGTTGGTAACAACATCTCCACCCCGCTGATCCTCGACACTGGGGCCCCACAAGGGTGCGTTCTGAGCCCTCTCCTGTACTCCCTGTTCACCCACGACTGCGTGGCCATGCACGCCTCCAACTCAATCATCAAGTTTGCAGACAACACTACAGTGGTAGGCTTGATTACCAACAACGACAAGACAGCCTACAGGGAGGAGGTGAGGGCCCTTGGAGTGTGGTGTCAGGAAAATAACCTCACACTCAACGTCAACAAAACAAAGGAGATGATCGTGGACTTCAGGAACAGCAGAGGGAGCACCCCCCTATCCACATCGACGGGACAGTAGTGGAGAGGATAGTAAGTTTTATGTTCCTCGGCGTACACATCACGGACAAACTGAATTGGTCCACCCACACAGACAGCGTCGTTAAGAAGATGCAGCGGCCTCCTCAGGAGGCTGAAGAAATTCGGCTTGTCACCAAAAGCACTCACAAACTTTTACAGATGCACAATCGAGAGCATCCTGTCGGGCTGTATCACCACCTGGTACGGCAACTGCTCCACCCACAACCGTAAGACTCTCCAGAGGGTAGTGAGGTCTGCACAATGCACCCGGGGGCAAACTACCTGCACTCCAGGACACCTACACCACCCGATGTCATAGGAAGGCCATAAAGATCATCAAGGACAACAACCACCCGAGCCACTGCTTGTTCACCCCGCAATCATCCAGAAGGCGAGGTCAGTACAGGTGCATCAAAGCAGGGACCGAGAGACTGAAAAACAGCTTCTATCTCAAGGCCTTCAGACTGTTAAACAGCCACCACTAACATTGAGTGGCTGCTGCAACACACTGACTCAACTCCAGCCACTTTAATAATGGAAAAATGGATGTAAAATGTATCACCAGCCACTTTAAACAATGCCACTTAATATAATGTTTACATTCCCTACATTACTCATCTCAAATGTATATACATCTACTGCATCTCATATGTACATACTGTACTCTATACCATCTACTGCATCTTGCCATCTTTATGTAATACATGTATCATTAGCCACTTTAAACGATGCCACTTTTATGTTTACATACCCTACATTACTCATCTTATATGTATATACATCTACTGCATCTTGCCTATGCAGTTCTGTACCATCACTCATTCATATATTTTTATGTACATATTCTTCATCCCTTTACTATTGTGTGTATAAGGTAGTTGTTGTGGAATTGGTAGGTTAGATTACTCGTTGGTTATTACTGCATTGTCGGAACTAGAAGCACAAGCATTTCGCTACACTTGCAATAACATCTGCTAACCATGTGTATGTGACAAATAAAATTTTATTTGTATTTGAACAGACAGCTATAGACCAAGTGCACCATTGTTCTCCAGGGACTGAGCTTCAACTGCATACTGTGACCTCTCACCTTTGAACCTGTCATCAGAGTCGCTCTCGCTCTCACTGTTGTCATCTGTAAACAAATCGGAGAGAGAGAAAAAAGGTTTGTTTAGGGTCAGGGGTCAACTCTACAACTATGTTTATGCCATACAGATGAGATGACTGGGGAAGGCACAAATATTTACTCCCTGATCCAGACAGTGGATGGAGAGAAGGAAGGGAGGAGCCCCTATGTACCTCTCAGAGATGCCGTCTCAATATTTGACAAGGACAGCTTCTTCAGCCTCTTCTTCCCTCTCTTGGTAGAGTAAATGGAGTTGATTCTCTGGACAATCTGTAAACAGTGAAAGGGAAGGGGAAGCTCAGTGTCTGTACAACCTACAGTAGAGGACTGATCTCCTGTGGTGAAGCTCTTCAAAGTTGGCTCCATTCAATGTGTGGGAGGAGGAAGAGATAGACATAAAATCCTTCTCAGTGCTCTATCTCTCTCTGCAAGTCCAGAACTATCCCTGGGATATGGCTTGTGTTAAAAACAAAGTATGAACAGAATCAGCAAAGAGTTTCGGAAACAGTCCATTTAGGAATTATTCAAAAGAAATACATTTGTATAGTCTACAGCAAATCCAACTTAATTTTGCCTACCAGGTAGATGCATGGCCCCGTAGATACATGGCTTGCAAGAATAGAATAGTCCTTGAGGAGATCATCATGGAGAGAACAGGTTCATTCCTACAGCCTGGAGTGTTTTATATTGTACCTTGGGGATCCTCTGGTGCCTACGGGAGGCCAGGGTGTCGCTGGCGCTGCTCAGGCTGTCATCCAGCAGGCAGCAGGGGGAGGGAGAGACCCCCAGATGGGGCGGCAGCAGCAGCATGTCATCATGGCTGTGTCGCTTGGACAGGCGGGACGCCCGGTGACTCTTCTTGTCTGTGGGACCAGAGAGGCGCAGGGACTGGCTACTGGGCTTAGAGGGCAGCTGTGGAGGGGGAGAGAGAGGACAATATTGAGGCTGTATCCCAGATGGCAACCTATTCTCTTTATAGTGCACTATTTCTGACCAGGGCCCATAGGATGACGCAATGGACCTTGGTTTGGTCTGGGATTGACTGAGGTTTTTGTCATGACAATAAGTAATCGTACCCAATAATACAATATATTTTCCTCACCGCACAGTGACCTCATTCCCAGTTGAACACAAGGAAATTCTAAATCATCTTTCCTACGACGAGACAGTGCCCATCCATATTAAAGCAGCAGAGCCAAACCTACATTTCCAGGCAGAATGACAGTATTTTACTGGAACTCCACCAGGTTTCATCAAAAGGATTCTGTAGCGCAAATAATGAGAAATCTAGCTGTGAAATAAGATTATTGGAGGATCCTGTCCAGGTTTCAGAGCTCTAACTCCAGTCTGAGGGATACTTTTACTGCAGGAAAATACCTCAGTTCTGCTAGCTAGCTGGGTTACCTGAGGAGGTGAGTTGAGTTTCTGGGAGGTCCAGGTCCGGCTGCTTTCCGGTACCAAGCGGTTCTTCCGACCCAAACTCCTCCTCTTCAGGTCCACGTCCTCGTACGGGTTCTCCTTCTCTGTGTGACGACATTTAGAAAACAGATTAAGGTCTATCTAAGATAACAGCAGCAGCTGTTCAGAAGGATCTGTTAAGGTTCAGGGAGAAGGAAGGTATTTGACTAGACAAGACAAAGCCAGAGGGGCTTCAAGCCAGAGTCTGTGTGAGATGACGGGGGGCAGGAGAGGGAGTTGGGGGGCAGGACAGAGGCTCCCCATGGTGGTGCTCAGATCAAATAAGTCATGCAGGGGCCAGGTTAAAGGTCACTCTCAGCTGGCTGCTACAATGCCCAAATGTACTGTCTCTTTAAACAGTTACTGTTGGCCCAGGGCCCCGGCGGCCCCGCTGGCCCCTGACCGACTGCACTGTGCCGAGACTCCCGGACACTGGGCTGCTAGTGGTGAGTCATGGCCGGAGTATGCAGGCTGTCTGCTGCGGGAGGCGAAGGGGAGGAGCGGAGCGGGACATCCTCCTCCTCTCAGGTATCACTGAACTTCATTCTCACATCCTTTCAATGAGAATGTTGATGTAGAAATGTTCACTCAACATTTCAGAGGTGTTGCACAAAGAGTTTGGGTTTTTTCCACTGCACACTGACGGGAATCTCACACAGCACTGCTTTCACTGATGTCACTTGGAAAAGGGCCAGCCAGCGTGTATAAAAACTGGTATAACACCACTGCCCATGTCCATCCAGACGTGCTCTGAGAATAGCATTTCAGCTGGGTCTGAAAAGGTTGTGAGAAAACGAAAGAACTGCACTAAAAAGGAAAACAGAGCCAGATGGTGTCGAAAGGCATGAGGGAAAAGACTTGCAGTGAAAGACGAGCACTACACTAAATCTACACTTCAGCATCTCAATGATGGAAGAGAATCCTATAAACGGAGGAACACCTTGAAGGCCAACGTTAAACTCTGCTAAATGTATCTGTTAAAGGTATCTGTTTTGTTAAAAGGGGTTCATCATTTATTGCATATTTATGAACCATCTTAGTGAGATCATCAGAGCATTCTGCCATGTCATACTGAAAATGAAAGTCCAGTCAGACTGGGCTCTTCCCTCCCTATGCATTATCAGAGCTGATGAATACAATAACAAGCCTGGGTATAGCTGGGACCGTAAACTGAAAATTGAGACTGACCATGCCAATCACTTATCTCAGGCAGTTTGCTGATATTGTCCATTACAATAAGTAGCGTATACTAGAGAAATGTGAAGTTTGAAATTAAATAAGTTTACTAATATGTGTGATTGTTAATGGGACAATTGATGCTACAACCATCAAACTTCTAGTAGTAGTTTTAAGGGTAATATAAAAAAATATACTGTGATGCATGCACATTGTTATAAACTATTGTTATATTTATCATTATCACATCAATTCAGGCAATTTATCGCGATATGGATGTTTGCCTGTATGGTCCAGCTCTAGGGCTGGACTGACTGACGTCTCAGTGCTCTGGACCCCATTCCACTGAAGCAGAGTAATGACAGCCTGCTGGGATGATGATATGTCTCCATGGCTTCTGACGCACTGGAGGGTACGAATCAACTGCTGTGGTTACTCACATCCAAACACACACACACATTCTCTCACACACACACACACACACACACACACACACACACACACACACACACACACACACACACACACACACACACACACACACACACACACACACACACACAGACACACACACACACATACCTCTCCTGACCTGGCTGCACCCACACTGTGACTCGGCATCTGTTTACACAATAGGCTCTCTCTAGAGCGAGACAGAGGACAGACTATCTACACAATGTCAGGATGGGATTACCCCATAAAAGGGCTATGGACAGAATGTCCCTCGCCATCGAGTGGCTGCTACAGTGGCACCAGTCATTCATTTCTGTCTCCTAGAGATTAACAGAAATGTTCACGGGACCAAGACGGGCTTGAGAGCTGTCTAAACGTTTGGTGGCACCACAAACCATGCTGTAACTGTACAGTGTAAATCCTTCAGAGAAGGCTTGTGACCACATGGGCCAAATTTGTTGGGAGATATATATAGTATTTTTGGAATCTACGTTGTTTAACACTCATACCTCAAAAATGCTAAAAACTACAGTATACATGTATGATTACATAGACAAAACAAAGCATCATTATTCCAGTCAGCAGATTCCCATGCAGTGTTAGAGCAGAGATAATCTGGATCAGACAGACAGGCCAGGGAGGCCATTTTACCTCACCACCACCACTGGTGACAATGATGTTAGACAGACCCAGTTCAGCTTGGGGTTGATGACGCAGACATAATCCATTACTGCTGAGTCACTGTTGTGTACAGAACCTGATTCACCAGATGGGAAACCTATTCCCAGTGGCACTACGCTAATCAAACTATAGCTTGTCATAATATAACCATTTATTCCAGAAATCTTCTTCCATGGAACGGTTGATCTAACGTAAGCTAATGCGATTAGCATGAGGTTGTAAGTAACAAGAACAAGAACAATTGTTTACAGACAGATTATTTCACTTATAATTCACTATATCACAATTCCAGTGGGTCAGAAGTTTGTAGGTCAATTGCAGGTGTACCTGTGGATGTATTTCAAGGCCTACCTTCAAACTCAGTGCCTCTTTGCTTGACATCATGGGAAAATCAAAAGAAATCAGCCAAGACCTCAGAAAACAATTTGTAGAGCTCCACAAGTCTGGTTCATCATTGGGAGCAATTTCCAAACGCCTGAAGGTACCACATTCATCTGTACAAACAATAGTACGCAAATGGCAAATCTGACCATGACTCCATTATCCTGCTTCGTGTTTACAACCAGAAGCTCAAACAGGAAGTACCAGTGATGCACTGAATACGGAAGTTGTTGGATGAAGAAGATGGGAGGCTATAAGACTGTTTTTCTAGTACAGACTGGAATATGTTCCGGGATTTAACCGTTAGCATTGAGGAGTTTACCACAACAATCACATGCTTCATCAATAAGTGCATAGACTATAAGAACGTATCAAAACCAAAAACCATGAATTACAGGCACTATCCACACTGGGCTAAAGGCTAGAGCTACTGCTTACAAGGGACGGGACACGGACACAACAAAGAAAGCCCCTCCGACCTCCGACAAGACATCAAACATGCAAAAGGACAATATAGGAGGAAGGTGGAATGCAATCACAAGGCCAGAATACCAGGGCATGTTCTCATAGCATGTGCAGACCAGCTGGCAAGTGTCTTCACAGACATTTTCAATCTCTCCTCGTCCCAGTCTGCAATCCCCAAATGTTTCAAACTGCCAACATTGTCCCTATTCCCAAGAGCTCCAATGTAATCTGCCTAAATGACTATTGCCCTGTAGCACTCAGACCTGTAATTATGAAGTGCTTTGAAAGGCTGGTCATGACAAACATCAACACCATCATCCCAGACACCCTACACCCACTCCAATTTGCATACCCCCCTGACAGATCCACAGATGAAGCAATCACAATTGCACTTCACACTGCCCTCTTCCACCTGGACAGGAGGGAAAATAACTATGTGAGAATACTGTTCATAGACTACAGCTCAGCGTCCAACACCATAGTCTCCTCCAAGCTCATCACCAAGCTAGGGACCCTGGGACTGAACCCCTCCCTCTGCAACTGGATCCTGGACTTAGGCTGACCCTCAACGCCCCTCAGGGGTGTGTGCTTAGTTCCCTCCTGTACTCCATGTTCACCCACGACTGCATGGTCACGCACAACTCCAACACCATCACCAAGTTTGCCGGTGACACAACAGTGGTAGGCCTGATCATGGATGACGATGAGACAGCATATAGGAAGGAGGTCAGAGACTAAGTAGTGTGGTGCTAGGACAACAACATCAGTAAGACCAAGGAGCTGATCGTGGACTATAGGGGAAATAGGGGAGAGCCCGCCCCTATCCATGTTGACAGGGCTGTTGTGGAGAGGGTCGAGAGCTTCTAGTCCCTTGGCATCCACTAAGGACTTAACATGGTTCCCACACACCCGCACAGTCGTGAAGAGGGCATGGCAGCAACTCTTCCCCCTCAAGAGGCTGAAACGATTTGGCATTGGCCCTCAAATCCTCAAAATGTTCTACAGATGTACTATTGAGAGCATCTTGACTGGCTGCAGCACTACTCTGTATGGCAAATGCATTGCCCTTGACCTCAAAGCGCTACAGAGGGGGGTGCGGACAGCCCAGTACATCGCAGGGGCCGAGCTCCCTGACATCCAGGACCTCTATATCAGGTGGCGTCAGAGGAAGGCCCGAAAAATGTCCAAAGACTCCCAAGCCATACTGCTGCCATCCGGCAAACGTACTGGGGAATCAGCTCTCAAACCAACGGCCTCCGAGACAGCTTCTACCCCCAAACCATATGACTGCTAAATAGCCAGACTGCTAAATAGTAAATTAATGGTACTCAAACTATCTGCACTGACTCTATCTTGCACTGACCCTACGTATACTCACTAGACTATATATACACACCATATTCACACTCACTAGACTATATATAGACACCATATTCACACTCACTAGACTATATGTACACACCATATTCACACTCACTAGACTACATATAGACACCATATTCACACTCACTAGACTATATATAGACACCATATTCACACTCACTAGACTATATATACACACCATATTCACACTCACTAGACTATATATACACACCACATTCACACTCACTAGACTAAATATACACATCATATTCACACTCACTAGACTATATATACACACCATATTCACACTCACTAGACTATATATACACCCCATATTCACACTCACTAGACTATATATACACACCATATTCACACTCACTAGACTATATATACACCCCATATTCACACTCACTAGACTATATATACACACCATATTCACACTCACTAGACTAAATATACACACACCATATTCACACTCACTAGACTATATATACACCCCATATTCACACTCACTAGACTATATATACACACCATATTCACACTCACTAGACTATATATACACACCATATTCACACTCACTAGACTATATATACGCAGACCATATACATACACACTCACTCATATACACTCCAACACAAAACCCACACACATTCACACACACACGCACACACACACACATCATATGCTGCTGCTACTCTGTTCTATATTTTAGTCTTCTTATTATCTATCATGATGACTAGTCACTTTACCCTGCCTTCAGGTACATATCTACCTCAAATACCACATACCTCTGCACTTTGATCTGGTACTGGTACTGGTACTTCCTGTATATAGCTCCATTCTTGTGTATTTTATTTTATTCCTCGTGTTACAATTTGTATTATTATTTTTTAATTCTGAAACGATGGGAAGGGCTCGTAAGCAAGCATTCCATGGTAAAGTCTACACCAGTTGTATCCAGCGCATGTGGCAAATTAAATTTGATTTGATTTGGAGAAGTCTATTTATTTAATGTACTCAATGTTAGTGGGCTACTGCCTCAGACAGCTATGATCTCCTCACATAGTTGATTAAATGCTTCGAGAAGGGCTGTGTGTGTCTGAGTCCAAAGTGTCTGGGCTGCTACACGTTGAAATACGAGCGGAGAGGGACTAGAACATGGCTTATCTCCCACTGCTGTAGCTGCTGCCTCCAACAGAACATCTGACCTGTAAACCGCTGCTTCCATGCTGTGATCAGAGCCAGCTAGGCCTATTTCAGACTGGAGCAGCCAGGATCACTGGGGAGGGACAGCTCACAGAGGCAATGTATTTCTCTGTAACTAATCATCATTCAGCCAAAATGCCTACGACCGCACCGCCTATTCCATACTCGAGGTGTTCGACCGGCGAACAATGGACTCTTTTTTGGGGTACGCATGAAAGTCCCCTGGGTCCCCTCGCGGTCACCGATTCATGCTCTGCCTGGAACCATTGGTCATCTTCAGAGACTGAATAAAACGCCATAGAGGACGAATAGAGGAAGAGAGTTAACCATGTATGAGGGAGAAATGTGGCCATTACAGTCTTAATTTGACCCATGTGCTTGCAAAAAAATGCTCAAAGGCTACAAACATATATCAACCAACACTCAATCTCTAATTTCCAACTAAAAACATGTCAGCCCCCATTCTTTTACTGGGTCTCACATTCAAGCCTGATGAGCAGGAAGGAGATTTATAGTGGAGGGGCCGAGAATGGCCGGGCGAAACGTTACAGACATCGCTGCCACATGAAGCACCTCAGGAGAACCAGCCTTTTCACTGTCCACAGTCATCAGGACGTTTACTACTGGAAAGGAATTTGGCATACATTTGTACTTTGTCACCCTCAATACAGAGAAATTAAAGTTAGTCTTGCTTATACCGTGATATTGTAGTTTTCCATGTTACCAAAAGTCCTTGTTAGAGGATAGATATTCCCCCAATTTTGTGAAAACAATTCCTTGTGAGACTGTCGAACCCTTGATTTATGTGAAATTAGCTTTAGTGCTAGGTCTGGGCTTTAGCTGAGGCATATCAAGTTGACATTTTCCCAAGCCACAGAGTAATCTTACAATTTAATCCAGTAAACGGAGGAGTGCCATTCTTTGTCTCGAGGAATGGCCTGATAATGAAGAGTGAGTGATGATCATATTTTCTTTACATAACCATACAGGGCTGAATAAACATAAAGCAGGAATATGAAGTATAAATCTAGCATTGATTTTTGAAAAGCCCTGAGAGTTTTTCAGTCAACTATTTGGGATTGTCCAATAGAAAGCAGATGGGGTATAAATGTACCCCATGACTGTCAAATTCCTTTTAACCAGGGGAAGGCCAGCTCGCAATATATAACCCATCTGTTGTTGCTGGCTCCCACATAACCATTGTCTGGAGACAGACACACAGAGCTTTCAGCATATAAAGAAATACTTGTTATCAGTCCATAACAATTAGGAGTTGATGGTGAAACCAGAAAGCAGCACACGTCTTCATGCCATCCTTCAGAATAAAGACAATCCAGTCTACTTGGCAGCTGAGAGTGTGAGGATATGAGAGAGTGACCAACAATCAGACCTCTCTAGAAATCTACCAAGTGTGTGAAAGGATTTTGGAATTACTACTTGCATCAGCAATCACTAACAGAGTTTAGCTTTCAACAATCCTGGTTATTCACTGAATTACAATGCATCAGTAAGTCTTGCAGATCAGGCTGAGTTATCCTGAGGTATCCAGACACAGCACCATGCTTACCCACTATGTCCTCATAGGCGTTCTCCTCTAAAGTGCTTTTGGAGCTGGGCCGGCTGCTGCGGGTCTCTGTGGAAACAGTGCCATTCTCTGTGTGAGAGGATCGGTACGAGGAGGCCAGGCTGGCAGCATCCTCCAACTCACATGACTCCCTGGAGAGAGAGAGAGAGAGAGAGAGAGAGAGAGAGAGAGAGAGAGAGAGAGAGAGAGAGTCAGAAAGAGAAAGCGAGGGGATTGATGGAGGGAGAATCACCGAGAGGAAAAGTGGGTGGACAGCGCACGGGAGGGAGGGAAAGATGGGAAGAAACAAGAAACAGGGAGGGAGGATGAAAAAAGCAGAAAATAATATTGAATTTAATCATGCATGGCTGTGCTGAGACAGTGGAGAGGAGAGCTGCAGTCCAGAGGGTCTGGTTCATTCCATCCTGACATCCTCTACTGGCCGATTACAATCAACGAGGACCACCTGAGTGGATGAAAGCCACTGTTCCAATGAGACCCAAATATGCCTCATCCCTCAACAGCCCTCTATGAAGCTGCCAATTAAACAGAGAGAGAGAGAGAGAGAGAGCGAGAGAGAGAGAGAGAGAGAGACCTGGATCACTGGTTCAGAGCACCTCTAATCTAATTATGCTGACAGCAACATGTGCTCCAATCACAAAGTCATTTCCTGTTTATTTACCACCAACCCAAACATTTTCTGGAGTTCTGTGTACTGTACATATGTACACAGCATGACAGCTTGTGTGTGTCTGGACTCTGAATGCTCAGGACAGGACAGGGGGAGTGTCCCTCCATTAGATCAGTGAGATCACGCCTGCTATCCTGCTGTCCTGCTCCATTGACGGCTCATGGCTTTTAAACATGCTCTGAAATTGCCCCTGCCGCAGGAATGTTAAAAACACTGACTCCAAGTCAGGGACATTAAAGGATCTCTTCCTCCCCGCTCATCAAGAGGATCTGGAAAGGCCCTGCCCTCAGTCATTGGCCTAAACAAGTTGTGCTCTGGCGGCAATTTAAAGGGGGATAAATAACGAGGGTAATAAACAATATCAAGTGTTCCAGAAAGACATAACAGGCTAATAGCTGCCTGTACTGCACAGCTCTATAGCAACATAATGAAGAAGGTTGAGGAGGCACACTGGGAACCTTGGGATGTCCACTGGCAAGACAACATACTGTAGGCCTTTGCTAAATAACAGGCATGATATAAGTAGAATACAGTCCTGTTTTGATGTTACTTGGAACGTTGTTGAAAAGCTGTAGGATTTCAAGGATAGAACAATTGATGGTCTTGGACATGAACAGTTTGGCTGGAGCTGAGCAGTGATATTTAAGGATGTTCTAATTCAACCATTATTACAGTACACTGTGTTATAGACATTTACAGTAATACTTTGTTTCTCACGGACAGCAGACATTCGTTACCTGGCCTTATACTAAGATACACAATGCCCTGTCTAATGTAGTTGACATTTGCAATAAGTTTGTATTGCAATAAGGCTACTTGATGTTTGTTCAATGAAAGCCTGGCATTCTTACAAAATAACACTGGAAAAACAGCAGAGACTGAATTTAACATATTCCATTTCAATGGCAACATTCTAGACAAATCAAATGAGAAAAAACAAAAGCTATGAACAATATCAATATAACAATGTGATCCTCTTCATATGAAGCCAAAAATACTGTCTTTCTAATGCAGGAAAACATTAAGGCCTTAAGAAAATTAACAGCAGATTCAATGTTTATCTGCTTATTATCAAACGCTGAACAGAGGCAGACTTGGTGGAACCAATTCAGTTAGCAGCATCACTACGAAGTGAGCGAGCCCACTCTACTGTCTATCTGACTACAACCAGAGCCAGACAAAAGGCCAATCATTTAATACACTTGAACACCAACAAAGAAAAGCTTGGTCTATGATCCTTACCCCCCTCAAAACATTCTCAGGACATGTTAAAGACATTTTCAAATCCAAGACAAATAAATGTTCTAGCCGTCCATGTGCAACTCTCAGAAAGGAACTAAACAAATTCACTGCCTCTGTTTTTACTGCAGCCTGCAGGACCTATGTTTTGTTTTGCAGCTCCATAAATCAGCATCTCCTGTTCGCCATGTTGTTTGATCAGCATGGCTGATTCTGAGGGGGAGGGAGGGCCCGGGGGATGAGATACACATGTTTTACTGTCTGAGAATGCACTAAACACAACACAAAAACATCAGTTCACTGAACCGTGGACTTACTGACACATGCCATAACAACAAAAGACTACACTTAGAACAGAATGTGCTATTTAGAACCTTAAAGAGTTCATAGGAGAACACTTTGAATAACCCTTTTTGGTTGCAGGTAGAACACTTTTGGATCCAGGTAGAAAGAACCCTTTCTACAGAGGGTTCTAGGCGGAACCTAAAAGGGTTCTAACTGGAACCAAACAGGGTTCTAACGGGAACCAAAACGGGTTCTCCTATGGGGACAGCTGAATAACCTATTAGGAACCCTTTTTTCTAAGAGCGTACACGTCTAGAGGTGATGTGACTATTCTCACCTGTCCTGGAGTCTCTTGGGGGAGCTCCCATCCTTTGTCAGATTTCGCGTCATGTTGGGTGCGGGGGTGATGGGCAGCAGGGGTGGTGACTCCTCAGAGGCACTGCCAGGAGGTAGTCCGTTGATTGGCGACATTCCCTTGTGGTTGCGGTTGGCGTCGTACTCAAAGGTGCGTTTAGGTTTGGGCAGGGGGTTGACTGGCATGCCCTCCGGGGTCTGTTGACAGGGGGGCTCTGGGCTCTCAGTCTCTGACCGGGTTGAGCTCACACTGAACCTCTGTCTGGAGAGTTTATCAGAGGCCGGCAGGGCGTCTGGTTCTGTGGCCACAGAACATATACTGCTGCGTTTACTGGTGCCCCTACTGTCCAAGTCCTCGACCCCACCTATCATAAAACACTTCTGTCTCGTTTTGTCTGGTGCATAGCAGTTACTAAGATACCGCGGTGGCTGGCTGGGGCTCTCCTTCAGCACCTTCTCAATCTTTTGTATCCGATTGAGTACAGCAGACGTTTCCTTCCGAGCAGACAGGGAGCTCAGGAATAAGGAAGAGGAGTCTGTCTTTCCTGGCCTCTTCTGGAAGCGGCCCAGGCACTCCCTGTCTGAGGCTGCCTCCTCTTCCTCCGTCTCTGGGTAGGAGCACTCTGAGAAAGCCGTACTCATCCTCCGGATACTCTTGAAGTCAAAGGTCTTCTCACTGCAAGGTGAGGGGAGGAGGCTGGGGCAGCCCTCGCTGCCGCCCACACGCTCACCTACAGGCCTCTTCTCCAGACACAGGCTCATCCTAGGCAGAGCCACCCTCCTGCACTCCCATTCTGAGATCTTCTTACGGATGGCCACAGAGGATGCCCCTGACACAGGGCGGCTGAGAGAGAGGGTGCGCTTGTGGCCGTGGTTGGATGAAGGTCCCAGGGAGAGGGTGCTCCAGCTCAGCGGACCACCACTCAGTCCACCTCCCCCTGGAATGTCCTCCTGTTTCTGGTTCTCTTTCTGCTCCTCCTGGGCCTCCTGACGCACCTGTGCCCCACCAGAGGGCTTGTAGATGGAGAGCTTGTTGTCCAGGCAGCTAATGCTCTTGGACTTGGTAAGTCGGCTCTGGGACGGTAAGTCACAGGAGAGGGAGGCTCCACTGCAGAGGCTAGCGGTCTTGCTGCTCCAGCCGGATCGGCCCAAGAGTCTGCCGTCTGTTTTGACGTATCTGACGTGCTGCCTGTTGTCCTCGCTGTCGCTGAGTGGGGCGTGGCACCGCCCCTGTGTGGCAGAGAGAATGGGGGGTGGGGACGCAGACTGGCACCTGGAACGAGAGTAAGGGGGATCAGAAACATCATGATACCATTCCTTACAACGTTACTTTCTTTGCTCCCAAATACCAAAATAATTTAGCTCACTAAACAGCTCGGAAGAGTCTGGCACTGAGAGCTGCTGTGAATTTCTCTCAACACTGCTGACTGCACATAGAGAGAAACTAGGCATGGAATACCAGTGGTTACCTCAGGTGTGTTCAGCTTACCAGTGGAAGATGAATCATAGCAGCTAAAGTTTACAGGGCAACAGAGGGGGGGGGGACTCTCTCTTTAGAGAAGAAAGAAAAGAAAGGAAAACCCTTCAACGCCAGAATGTATTTCTAAGATAATAGGCAACATGAAAACTTTGACCACTCATGTAAAATAACCAATGGAAAATACCCAGTAATGTGATATAACTTTGGCAGTACAGGATCCCTGTTCGACGCCAGAGCAAATACATATCTACAGTAAAAATGCATGCGTGGATTTTTCCACATAATTAAAATGATTTGGGTAGAATGTATATAGACGCCACACACAAAGCCATGGGAATACACCACGCTGAGAGACAGATGAGTTGCTCTTAGGTCTTACCTTCAGCAGCTTACCACACTAGTCCTGGGAGAGTTGTCTGTGTTTCCTGATGCTAACAGCTAACAGCCTCACAGAGTGGACACCGGCCCGGCCCCTGGCTCATTACAGACTGGTCCATTGTTCACCTCACACCGCCGCTCACACAACGCTACTGCTGCTCAATGCTGAGCAATGTGGATAAAACACCCTGCTGCTGACCTCATTTGGGCTTTTCACAGAGAGAAACACACTCTTTCTCACCCATCTCTGACTCTTCCGTTTCTACCCCACTCAAAAGACTTTGGGAACTTTCTGGACTTGGCTCCTGACTGAGGCTTGCGAAACCCAAGGCGGTGGTGGGAATCTGATGTCACAGCTAGCAACGGTTAGAATAACAAGTGTGAGCTGAGCTGGGCTGGGCTGGGAGGAGGAAGTGAGGGCTGTGATCCGAGGTGCAGGTTGGGACAGATCTCTTCACACCTCTGGGCTCGCTCTTCCACACGAGGGTGGGGACTACTGGGGAGAGAGCTGTACAGCACCTGATCACCTGATCACCGACTGTCTGACTCTGACTCACTGTGTCAGTGACCTAACTCCTCCTGACAAACTGCTATGTTCAAGTGGCCTGCCTCCTTCTCAAACAATTCAAATGGTTCATTCTAAATTCTAAACAAGCATTACAGGTTCAAATCCAGTAGAACACACCTATACATAGGCAACACATCTGTTAGGAAAGCAGGAAAGGTTTTGTCATTATAGTAACAGCCCAACGAAGTGAAGAAAGTAGCAAGATAGGAAAAGTTAGGTATTAACTAAAGAACGGCCTTTAAAGCTTGATTAAGCCATAACGTAAATATAATAAATGAAATGGAGCCAGTTCAATAGCATTACTGAACTGTACACCTATGAAGGTCAAACGATTTCAATTTCCCATACTCAACATACACTCTTAGAAAACAGGGTTCTTCAGCTGTCCCATAGGAGAACCCTTTTCAGTGCCAGGTAGAACCTTTTTGGTTCTAGGTAAAACCTTTTTGGGTTCCATGTAGTACTCTCTGTGGAAAGGGTTCTAAGAGTGTAGAGTAGGCCTATTATAGAACAAATAACAATATGAGGGACAATAAGTCTTTCAATTACAGTGCCTTCAGAAAGTATTCATACCCCTTGACTTATTCCACATTTTGTTGTGTTACAGCCTGAATTCCAAATGGATTACATAGATGTTTTTTCCTATCCACAATACCCCATAATGACAAAGTGAAAACATGTTTTTAGACATTTATGCAAATGTATTGAAAATGAAATGCAGAAATATCTAATTTACATAAGTATTCACACCCCTGAGTCAATACTTTGTAGAAGCACCTTTAGCAGTGATTACAGCTGTAGTCTTTCTGGGTAAGTCTCTAAGAGATTTCCACACTTGGATTATGCAACATTTGCACATTATTATTATTTACAAAATTCTTCAAGCTCTGTCAAACTGGTTGTTGATCATTGCTACACAACCATTTTCAGGTGTTGCCATAGATTTTCAAGAAAATGTAAGTCAAAACTGTAACTTGGCCACTCAGGAACATTCACGGTTTTCTTGGTAAGCAACTCCAGCGTAGATTTGGCCTTGTGTTTTAGGTTGTTGTCCTGCTGAAAGATGAATTAATCTCCCAGTGTCTGACTGAAAGCAGACTAAACCAGGTTTTCCTCTTGGATTTTGCTTGTACTTAAGCTCCACTCCGTTTCTTTTTTATCCTGAAAAACTTCCCAGTCTGGAACGATTACAAGCATATCCATAACATGATGCAGCCACCACTATGCTTGAAAATATGGAGAGTGGTACTCAGCAATGTGTTGTGTTGGATTCAGGGCAAAAAAAGGCAATTGCTTTGCCACATTTTTTGCAGTATTATTTTAGTGCCTTGTTGCAAACAGGATGCATGTTTTGGAATATTTTTTATTCTGTACAGGCTTCCTTCTTTTCACTCTGTAAATCAGGTTAGTATTGTGGAGTAACTACAATGTTGTTGATCCATCCTCAGTTTTCTCATATCACAGCCATTGAAATCTGTAACTGTTTTAAAGTTGGTGAAATCCCTGGGCGGTTTCCTTCCTCTCCGGTAATAGAGTTTAGGAAGGAAGGAAGCATGTATCTTTGTAGTGACTGGGTGTATTGATACACCATCCAATGTCTAATGAATAACTTCACCATGCGCAAAAGGATATTCAATGTCTGCTTTTTTTATTTGTCCCCAGGTACCAATAGGTGCCCTTATTTTGCGAAGCATTGGAAAACCTCCCTGGTCTTTGTGGTTGAATGTGTTTGAAATTCACTGCTCGACTGAGGGACCTTACAAATAATTGTATGTGTGGGGTACAGAGGTGAGGTAGTCATTAAAAAATCATGTTAAACACTATTATTGCACACAGAGTGAGTCCATGCAACTTATTAAGTGCATTTTTACTCCTGAACTTATTACTTGCCGTAAGCTTGCCATAACAAAGGGGTTGAATACTTATTGACTCAAGACATTTCAGATTTTCATTTTTAATTAATTTGTAAACATTTCTGAAAATATCAATCCACTTTGACATCATGGGGTATTGTGTGTAGGCAAGTGGCAAAAACAATCTAAATGTAATACATTTTAAATTCAGGGAGTAACACACCAAAATGTGAAAAAAGTCAAGGGGTGTGAATACTTTCTGAAGGCAGTGTATGATACTCCACTAAAATGGCTCCTGGTAAGTGAGTTAACCAGTGGAACTTGACAGATTAACCCAAACCATCAATCAGCATGTAGGAACAATGCCATAGACAGTACAGTATGTATGAGAACCAGATCACTACAGATTAGCTCTGAGGGTCTACTGTATCTAACTTCTCCAGTTGAAACTGCTTGGTTTCTCATAATGAGGTAGAGAGGAGTGAAACTGGCCCCACATGCCTGGTTTGGACCTGGGGGTTGGACTCAGGGTTCAGTTTCCTGGACACGGTTTAAGTCTAGTCCAGGACCATAATGAGCTGTGTCCTGGATGAAGCTATTCATACATCATCGTTTTACAGAATAGTGTTAGCTAGATCACGTTCCAGTTGACTGTGGTAAAAGTCCAAAGTTATGTCCAATTATCCAGTGTGTTTAAAATGGAAACATATGCAATATGGTTTCAAGGGAAAGCAAATGGATAAAGACCAAACAAGGGTGAAAATAGCAAGGGGACGGATGACTTTTAGTAACCAACATTCTCAAGGTTGAACCCCATTGATCAGCTCTGTAATTACACAACTACAGCACCAGGCTCACGTGGACTGAACAATAGACTAGCCTGGGCAATGCAAAGGACTTTACACAACTACAGCACCAGGCTCACGTGGACTGAACAATAGACTAGCCTGGGCAATGCAAAGGACTTTACACAACTACAGCACCAGGCTCACGTGGACTGAACAATAGACTAGCCTGGGAAATGCAAAGGACTTTACACAACTACAGCACCAGGCTCACGTGGACTGAACAATAGACTAGCCTGGGCAATGCAAAGGACTTTACACAACTACAGCACCAGGCTCACGTGGACTGAACAATAGACTAGCCTGGGAAATGCAAAGGACTTTACACAACTACAGCACCAGGCTCACGTGGACTGAACAATACACTAGCCTGGGCAAATGGAAAGTACTAGTGCTTACACCTATACACCATTTCTTATAAAGTAATCTAAAACATAACTGTGTACCAACATGGATTATGATAATAGCTAATCACATTTTATAAACGTATGAAAACGAAAATAGTTCGCCATGCAGGATTAGCATGTTCACTAATGTTTGCTATTTAAATTAATCGATAGCTGAGCTAGCCTAAATGTTAACGGCTTGTGCGTATGCTAGGTTCAGTATGAACACGCACAAAACGCTAGCAATAGCTTAGCTAGTCTAATCGCTAGCGGCTTGTTCTCCTTATTAAACGTAACCAAATTCCGGGGTCAATCTTTCCTCCAACTCCTTCACAGTACGTTCAGATAGACAAGTAAGTGTTAGTTCAGTTCAGTTTAGTTCAGTTTTGTACAACTTCTCACTTCGATTTGAAACATAGTTTTTCTTCCATAGAATGGCAGTAGCTCTTCACGTTCCTTTCTAGCTCCTTTTCAACATGTTGGAGCCAACTAGTGTAGACCGTGTGGTTAGGAGAGGGACTAAGAGAGAATATTGAGTTTTGATTGGCTCAAAATAAACTTCTCATCATGCAGCTTCTGATAGATGATTTGTAATAGCTGTAAGCTTTTAAACATATCACAATATAATATAATTTGATTGGTTGCTGGAATCTCACTAGTAACAATTGTCACGCCCTGATCTGTTTCACTTGTCATTGTGATTGTCTCCACCCCCCTCCAGGTGTCGCCCATCTTCCCCATTATTCCCTGTGTATATATACCTGTGTTCTCTGTTTGTCCGTTGCCAGTTCGTCTTGTTTGTCAAGTCAACCAGTGGTTTTCTCAGCTCCTGCTTTTCCCAGTCTCGCTTTTTCTCGCCCCCCTGGTTTTGACTGACCCTCGCTTGTCCTGTCTCTGAGCCCGCCTGCCCGACTAAGCTGCCTGTCCTTGACCTTGAGCTTGCCTTCCGTCCTGTGTCTTTGCTACTACTCTAGATTATTGACCCCTGCCTGACCTGACCCTGAGCCTGCCTGCCGTCCTGTGCCTTTGCCATTACTCTGGATTATCGACCCCTGCCTGCCTTGACCTGTCATTTGCCTGCCCCTGTTGCTGTAATAAACATTGTTACTTCAACACAGTCTGCATTTGGGTCTTACCTGAAACATGAAAACAAGTATTCAACATTAGTTGACCTGCGTTACACCTGGCTCCCAAGTGGGCGGGCCTATGCCCTCCCAGGCCCAACCATGGCTACACCCCTGCCCATAGATGAAATCCATAGATTAGGACCTAAAAAAATAATTTCAATTGACTGATTTCCTTATATGAACTGTAACTCAGTAAAATCATTGAAATTGTTGCATGTTGCATTTATATTTGAGTTTAGTCTAAATTCAGTCTGGTTCTTGTTTGACCTAGCAGCAGCCATAACATTGTGATCAAAAATGCCCCAGTGTAAAATCACTGTAGATATATTTCAAATGGCAACAGACCCTGTGTAATATATCGATTCAAACACCCCATATCCAGCCATCAGACCATTATACCCAAATTTAAGTGCAATCAGCCGGTAGAATAACAGCACACATTCAAAAATACCCCCTTAGGCACGCCTTGGCCAAGATTACTCCAAGAGTCATAAAAAGCTGGTTTGACTGCAGTATTAAGCCCCTGTAAGTTCCTTTTCACACAAAAGGAAAACATCAAGTGCAGAATTCTCCAGTACGGATAGCTGCTTTGTGGTTGGGGTCTGTGAGGGTGTTCTGGTGGTCAGGACAGGGCCAGTTAAAACAAGCCTGGCTCTGGCGCTGGGCAGCTTCAACTGTGGCGGCCACACATGTACTGAGCTGGGTGCCAATTAGGGACTGGCTTCTGGGTCCTGGACCCACTGTCCTCCAGCCAGGGCACATCATATCAACCACAGGTCACTTCCTGTTCTGTTGATAGACCGGGCCACAACAGGAGGGCTTCCAGTAACCCAGATAAATAGATAGATTTTCAAAAAGAAAAAAGAGAGAAGCCATTAACATCCGCTCCATTTCACTTTGAGCTTCACCCTCAAGACACACCTCCTCTTCCTCTCATTAATGGGTATTATTTCATTTCCTTTGACCTTTTTATAGATTTATATCCAGCTTTCCAGTGACTTCATTTATTTTCTCAGCAATAATCTTTTCTATTAAAAGAAGTGCCCATCAAAGCCCTGCTGCACCCCTCCCTGATCTTATGAGAAGTTGTCTTCTCAGAATTCTTTCCTGTCAAGTGATTTACCGACAGAATCATTCTTTCTTTTGCGGGGGGGGGGGGTAGCAACTTGTGGGAAGTTGGGGGCAAGTATATAACGGTGCTCTCTCTGTGTATAAATGACAGTTTCTTCTCTTAAATCATCTTAACTTTGTGCAATTTTTAATCAGTAAATATTATCGAAACATAATGAACTGTGTAGAGTGTTGATGGTAACAGAGATAGGGAGTGTTATTGTTTCTAGAGAACTGTCTTCATCTCGACTGGGATCGTTAGATGAGCGTTGGGGTACAATTATTAGATTCAAACACTTGATGTAACCTGAGTAGATTATCATAAGGAGACCAGGGCTAACTACACTCTTAAAATAAAGAGTTCCAAAGGAATTCTTCGGGTGTCCCCATAGGAGAACCCTTTCTGGTTCCAGGGAGAACACTTTTTGGTTCCAAGTAGAACCCTTTTGGGTTTCATGTAGAACACTCTGTGGAAAGGGTCCTACATGGAACCCAAAAGGGTTCTTCAAAGGATTATCCTATAGCGACAGCAGAATAACCTTTTTAGGTTCTAGATAGCACCTTTTTTTCTAAGAGTGTGTCTAACTCAGGAGAAATGGTGAGGTCACAGAAAAACAACTACTCAGCACAAAATATATTTCTCTTAAAAAATATATCTGTCAGTGGTAGTCATGTTTAAACTCCTCACAGGCTATGGTGTTTTCACACTGGGTCAATGTACCAGCCAGGGCTGTAGCTAGCTTCCAACTGGCAGCCTTTCTCAAGGTTATTCACATAAGAGATCCAACTAAAACATGTCAGAGCCATAGCCACTGACTGCTGTGTTATACAAGGACATGTAGCACTAGGTAAACTAACATCCTGACAGACTACACACCAAGTAGCAGATGGTGAAGGCTTGCAGTTGCACCCCTGTGAGTCTGATGTAAGCACTCCATGCCAGTTGATGCCAGTTCCTGTAGATCTTAAATCTTCACTCTAAGCCTAGTTTCAGTGGACACAGTGTGTGTATATATAGTGTTGAAGGGAAAGACTGATCAAAAAACAGAACAGTCTATCGCCAGCACTTTCATTACGAGCCCTGTTTGTTTCTCTGTTCCAAGAGGAAGATGTCATCTCTCAACATGGTAACTCAAACAAGCCTCTGCTCAGACCACAAAGAGTTTATTGTTGAATGGGGCCCTATTCCAGAATGTAGAGGATGGCTTACAAAAGCAGATACTACTAGTCCTATCCCTGTAGCTCTAGAGAAAAGGCAGACAGAATACTGCAGAATACAATCAGTACTTCCTTATTAATAATTGAATAACGCTAACAACTGTGGGATGATGAGCCCTGTCACCTACTGTATGCAGTGTGTCACTCAACACAGACACATAGTGGGATCCCACGGTACAGATTTACAAAAATATATTTACTACCTGAGGAAAATGTCCTCTGAGGCAATAAAGGATATATGCACACTGGTTATTACTGACATCATAGTGCATGTTGAGAGCCATCTCCTTTCCATCCACCCCCTCCCTCCCCCTCCCCCTGGCCTAGAGGCTGGTGGGGATGTCACTGACCTGTCGGGGATGTCCCGGGGCACATTAGCCCCTCTTGCTCGGGGTGCAGCCTTGGAACTTTTGTTGGCAGTCATCGTCACCCTCGGACCGCCCACAAGCCTGATAGACAGACAGGATACAACACATGAAACTCCCCAGCCGTAACATGGACAATACATCAGCATCCAACAGATTGAAGTCTTTGTGATTGTTTGGGTGAGGGTATACTTGTAGCCGTGTACATATATACATATATATATAAATCACAACAATTCATTACTTACTGTTAATATATCGCAGTAATAAGAAAATTAGTTATGTGAAATATAGCGTTACCCAAAACACTCACACTTGAATTTGAGACCTTGAGAGTGTAAGTGGGTCAATGTCCTCTGTGCATATTTGGCCAAAACCATGACAAATATGGAGCTTAATCTCAGCCATGGGAGTGCCATATCAGATATCAGATGGATGACTTCACTGGATTCCTAACAGTGTGAGTAAACACCAGAGCATAAAGTACAACAACCAAGGAGAGAAAGGGCTGTGCTGTGTGAGGGACTCATCTGTGCTCTAGGCTCTGCTCTGTTAATCCAGCACCTCTCTCTTTTCATACAAATGAATGGAAATACAGTAATCATGAGGTCACAGCTCCAAACGAGAATGGTCCCTGAAGTCTCACAACAGAAGACAAATGTCTTTGGTTGTCACAGAAACGGCAGAAATATTTCTGAATCATTCAAGCCAGTTGGACAGAAGATCTTGGCTTGTTTAAAAGAAACCTTCAATCTCACTCCATTGTTTTCCCATCAATTTAGAGAGCACGAAACTTTAAAAGGTAGAATTAAAGAAATTACAGAGCACGGTCTCTAGATTGTAATTACGGTGCACCCTTAAAATCGCTGTTTGAGATTGAAGTGGGCAAGAATAGCCAGTAATTGCAAACAAAGCACAGAGCCAACTAAAGAGAGGAGACACTCCATCCCCTTCTGATTGGAATGTGTGCCTGTATCAGTCTTTGCTTGACTAGAGCAGCCAAGATTAACAGACTTGCTCTCTTCCCATGAACGTGTTCACCAAGAGGGCAACAAAAAAAAGCCTGGCTGTGTTTTACTGCAGATTTTACTTTTAGGGGCTTGTAGTTTGTGTGCTGCTGAAGGCTCTGAGGGCACAAGCTAAACAGGGAGAGAGACATGTTTCTCTGATCTGACTGACATGATGACCACATCGCCTGCGTTACGTGCACAAGCGTTGCAAAATACATTTACACATGCATGTTATTCGATCATTTCCTTCAAACTGCTCGCGTGCTTCAACAAGCGTCTGCGTAGCCAGTCGCTAAAATAGAACTCCCATCCCTCATTGTTTTTTTAGGAGCATATACCCACGTCGGTGATTGAAAGATGAACTGAGGTCCACACTCCATTCCAGTTGGTGGTGTTAATGCACCTTAAAGATGGTTGCCAACCACCATATAATGTCCACAGAAAGAAGAAGAGAGGAGAGATTACTAGAAACTAACAATGTTTCCCATTTCATCTGTGGATTAACTGTTGGAGTAGAGACTCAAAATGGGTCAAAATTCTACAAAGATCCAGAAAAAAAGTACCTTGTGCATTTCAGGTAAAATAAAACCCAATGTTTGTATCCCAGGACAAATTAGCTAGCAACATCAAGCTAGCGAGCTAAATGTCCATGAATGTTCCATGTGTTTCGACCTGTCCCCAAATGAATATAGCTGGTTCAGAGTTCATGTTGATATTTCAACCTGATATTCTGATGGCGGACGGACAGACGCACTCGCATGCTTGGTCTAGTCGGCATGTGAGCCAAACGGGCCATCACATTTACACAACTCTCATCAACATTATATTCAATCAAAGGGTAATGACTTCCAGTCTTGCATATTTCTCTGCCTGATAATGTAGTTCATATCATTGCCATTATCATTTCACCAAAACATATTTTATTATATATTCAAGTATTATTGTGTTGAAATGGATGTTCAACGCTTCTCTCTATTACGCCACACATGCTGTGGTGTCCATGACATTGCAGACATCAGCAACCAGAGGAACCCGTGTTAGTAACCCATGATCACGTGTGGCTCAGTTAGTAGAGCATGGTAGTTGTAACGCCGGGGTTGGGAGTTTGATTCTGGTCAGAAGCTGTTTGTTTAAAGGAAGTAGTTATATGAAGCAGCAGTAGCCCTAGTGGAGCTGAGCTGAGTCCTATAGAGACAGATGAGGAGAGAGACGGCACTGAGCCCTATACAGATAGATGAGGAGTCGGCACTGAGTCCTATAGAGACAGATGAGGAGAGAGACGGCACTGAGCCCTATAGAGACAGATGAGGAGAGAGACGGCACTGAGCCGTATAGAGACAGATGAGGAGTCGGCACTGAGTCCTATAGAGACAGATGAGGAGAGAGACGGCACTGAGCCCTATAGAGACAGATGAGGAGAGAGTTGGCACTGAGCCCTATAGAGACAGATGAGGAGTCGGCACTGAGTCCTATAGAGACAGATGAGGAGAGAGACGGCACTGAGCCCTATAGAGACAGATGAGGAGAGAGTTGGCACTGAGCCCTATAGAGACAGATGAGGAGTCGGCACTGAGTCCTATAGAGACAGATGAGGAGAGAGACGGCACTGAGCCCTATAGAGACAGATGAGGAGTCGGCACTGAGTCCTATAGAGACAGATGAGGAGAGAGACCTCACTGAGCCCTTTAGAGACAGATGAGGAGAGAGACGGCACTGAGCCGTATAGAGACAGATGAGGAAAGAGACGGCACTGAGCCCTATAGAGACAGATGAGGAGAGAGACGGCACTGAGCCCTATAGAGACAGATGAGGAGAGAGACGGCACTGAGCCCTATAGAGACAGATGAAGAGAGAGACGGCACTGAGCCCTATAGAGACAGATGAGGAGAGAGACGACACTGAGCCCTATAGAGACAGAGGAGAGAGACGGCACTGAGCCCTATAGAGACAGAGGAGAGAGACGGCACTGAGCCCTATAGAGACAGAGGAGAGAGACGGCACTGAGCCCTATAGAGACAGATGAGGAGAGAGACACGGCACTGAGCCCTATAGAGACAGATGAGGAGAGAGACGGCACTGAGCCCTATAGAGACAGAGGAGAGAGACGGCACTGAGCCCTATAGAGACAGAGGAGAGAGACGGCACTGAGCCCTATAGAGACAGATGAGGAAAGAGACGGCACTGAGCCCTATAGAGACAGATGAGGAGAGAGACGGCACTGAGCCCTATAGAGACAGATGAGGAGAGAGACGGCACTGAGCCCTATAGAGACAGAGGAGAGAGACGGCACTGAGCCCTATAGAGACAGAGGAGAGAGACGGCACTGAGCCCTATAGAGACAGATGAGGAGAGAGACGGCACTGAGCCCTATAGAGACAGAGGAGAGAGACGGCACTGAGCCCTATAGAGACAGAGGAGAGAGACGGCACTGAGCCCTATAGAGACAGATGAGGAAAGAGACGGCACTGAGCCCTATAGAGACAGAGGAGAGAGACACGGCACTGAGCCCTATAGAGACAGATGAGGAGATAGACGTCACTGAGCCCTATAGAGACAGATGAGGAGAGAGACGTCACTGAGCCCTATAGAGACAGATGAGGAGAGAGACGGCACTGAGCCCTATAGAGACAGAGGAGAGAGACGGCACTGAGCCCTATAGAGACAGATGAGGAGAGAGACGGCACTGAGCCCTATAGAGACAGAGGAGAGAGACGGCACTGAGCCCTATAGAGACAGATGAGGAGAGAGAAGGCCTTCCTGCTGTCATCTATTTCCTGTTTTAGTGGACTGAGAGGACAGAGCATACGTCTTCATTTTGATCCAGCAGCAAAGGGAATTGCCAGAATATCCTGACAGATCCTAACAACTGCAGTTGTTTTGGTTCATTCTGATCTTCTGCAGGCAGGGAAAGCCAAGATATTCAGAATGTGAGCCTTGGAGTACAGTGATGGTGATTAGGCTACACTCAAACACAGCCATAGGCTCTGGTCTGTATTTATTTCTGTGCACACAACCATAAGTACAAAAAGGTATACTGGAGTTTCACCTGTACATGCTTTCCCTTACTACAGTCATTAACGTCACCAACATTAAAAGGCATGTGAGAAATCAGAACATGAAAGCACATCCGTGGAGGCTCCTCAGAGGAGAACCATCATCTCCAGTGAATTTCATACAAATAAAAATAGTGGAACATTTAAAAAAGTTCTCCTTTTTAGATAAAACTATACTAAACATATTCACATCACCAAATAATTGATTAAAACACACTGAATTGCAATGAAGGTCCACAGTAGCCTCAACAGCACTCTGTAGAGTAACACCATTATGTAGCCGAAGGACAACAAGTTTCCGACCTCCTCTGGGTACATTGACTTCAACACAAAACCTAGGAGGCTCATGGTTCTCACCCCCTTCCATAGACTTACACAGTAATTATGACAACTTCCGGAGGATGTCGTCCAACCTATCAGAAATCTTGAAGCATGAACGGACATGATGTTCACCCAATAAAAGGATCAGGGAATAAATGTAGTACTGAAAGCAAAAGCTACAGCTAGCTAGCACTGCAGTGCATAAAATCTGGTATGGAGTTGACACAAAGAGATAGGAAAACAATAGTTAAACAGTTTTTAACAAATCAATTCTTTAAAAATGAAGGAGAAGCAAGAGAAAGAGAGAAATTTAGTTGTATTTTTTTCACTTTCACTTAGCTAGTGAATGCAGCTAGCTAGTATAGTCTAGTCAAACACCCGGCTCAAACATACAGGGATGCTATGTTAGCTAGCTGGCTATGGCTATCCAACACTGGAACTCTTCCATGTCAAGATAAGCTTTTGTTTTTATTAACTTATTGCCACCTGGGCCCACCGGTATAACTGATAAACTGCTTGCTGACTGTACACTGTACTGCATGATTGTAGCAGGTTTACTAAACACCTTAGTTTTAGTAGCTATGTTGACTATGAGATGTTAACTAATATGGTGACAATGATATAGGCTGTGTGTAGCAGTTAGCGCTTATGATATGAAGTTTTTTTTGCATGGTCACAGACAGCTGATTCTGTAGAAAAAAGGGGAAATGGGGATAAACGTACATGAATTTGTCCAATAGAAACTCTTGTTTGCAACTGTTGGACTAATGATTACACCCTAGATCAGTGAGATGCAAGCAAGAGTGTGCAAGGCGTTATTGAATGTGTCACTGTCACCTTGATTACTCACATTTTTCTCTCAACCTGTGACCTATGTTGTAAACTTTAATTCATAGGCTAGGTTGTAGCAACCTCATGATGGGAATAGAGAGCATTTGAGTATCATGTAGTAGCCTAAACCTATCAATGGTACATTGAGCTGGGTGAATGGAATATGAATGACAGTTATCCAATACGCTGTAATAGAAATATGGCCATGCTCATAAAAAATTATAATCCTCCTCACTCATTTTACACTTCACCAACCACCACTGAAGCACATTAAATATTAGATGAAATTTGGACAGAATATCAGTTGTCTGAAAATTATGCAATTTCTTTTAAATACCTGCTACAGCTTGATGAAATAGGTTTTTTTCATTGACTTATTGAAAGATGCACAGCTATAAAAATACTGTTGGCTGCGCGTAAAAACACTTTTAATTGTAACATCTGGAAAGCAAATACAGTATGCTTAGAAAAAAAAGGAGAACTTGGGAGCACGTGATGCCGCGGAGCTGAACCGAGCTCTTCAAAGTTATTCTATTTTTACCTAAATAACAACGTTGAAACAATATTCTAACATCGGCTGATAAATTGTCAAGTACTTACCTTCCCAAAGAGCCATGGACCTCCGACCGAGAGGCAAGAAGGACGACCAAAACGTTGTTGATTCCCAAGATAACGATAACTCTACAGCTAGCAAGATTAGCATTAGCCCTTATAACTCAGACGACAGTTCCAGACTGTTGCTCTCGGCAGGCTCGCAACATGCTGGCTACTCTCCTCCGGGAAATTCAGGATGGTAACAGAGGTCTTTCTATGAAAATTTATAAGAAATTGGCTGAACTCCATTCTTCCATTGACGACCTGAAATCCTCCATGAATGATCTCCTTTTGAGAACGACTGAGGCAGAGTTGCGCATTAGCACAGTTGAAGATACCATCGCTAGACATGACCAGGTCTTGATACAACTGCAAAAGGACAATGCCTACCTCAAAAACAAGGTAGATGAGATGGAGAACCAGAGTAGACGTAGTAATATCTGTGTGGTGGGATTGAAAAAGGACAGCGAGGGCCGTGACCCGGTCCGTTTCTTCACTCAATTGATCCCGGAGGTCCTAGGCATAATCAACTTCACCAAGCCGCTGGAAATCGAACGCGCTCAGAACATCGGCGCCAAATCCCCGGCCAGATGAGCCCACACGAGCCGTCCTGATCAGGTTCCTCCGTTTCCAAGACAGAGAGAAGATACTGCAACTCGCAAGAGCCAAAGGGGACATCACCATCGATGGAAAGAGGTTCAGCCTTTTCCCAGATATGAGCGCGGATCTCGCCAGACGTCGCAAGCAGTTCAGACCTGCCGCCAAAGCACTGAAGGAGAAGAACATCACCGGCTACCTCATCCACCCTGCGCGGATGAAAGTTCAGTACAAAGGCCGAAGCCATCTCTTCAACACACCGGGAGAAGTGCACACTTTTGTCAAAGAACTGAACAACGTCTGAGCCAGGACGGTCTCTCTGGGGGATAAGATGCAGTTCGTTTGTTTTCTCTTATCCGGACTGAACTGCTGGTATCTCCCGGTCACTATAATTGATTTGTACATTTTCAACTAACTGTATCTTTGCGGGGTGAGTTCTATTACATTTACAGGAGAGCATATTTTGGTTTAGTCCATATCCACTGGGCGAAGCAATAAGTGGGCTTAGGCCCACTGCTTTCCCCCTCATTTATGTTAATCTTTCGGAAAGAGACTCAAGCAGCCCTTGCCGTGGGCAGTAAATATTCAGCCATAAATATCTATTCACAGCGTTTGTTTTCAACTTAGAGAGCTCGCAGGTTTTAGTTTACGCCAAGGTTTAGCTAGTAAGAGCAAGATGGAAAGCGAGCAGCAACGTATCTCTTCAAGTGTATTCATGTTTGATTGTTGGGATTGTTGTTTTAGTCTGACAATCGGGGTGGGTGGGATTTTTATTATTTTTTCTTCCTTTTTTCTATGTTTATTGTTTCCTTCCTAAAGAGACACTTTTGGGCTCAAACCAAAGTTGAAACATTTCCTAATTATCTGCATATGATAGATTTCTATCCAGTTACATATTTGAAACCCAACCTATGCTTATTCCACTAAAATATGTCACATTCAACGTAAAAGGTCTTAACAGCCCGATTAAAAGGAAAAGAGTCTATACATACCTTAAGAAATTAAAGGCTGACATTGTGTTTTTACAAGAAACACATCTTACAGTCAGTGAACACAAGAAATTGAAGAGGGAAAGGGTAGGACAAGTTTTTGCATCCTCTTTTAACTCCAAAGCAAGAAGGACTGCAATTTTGATAAGTAGACACATCCCCTTCTGCGTCAACAACACCATCTCTGATCCCTCTGGCACGTTTGTTTTGGTGCAGGGGCATATGTTTTCAGGTTTCTGGCTCAGAGGTTTGACAATGGTCCCTCTCCCTTATGGTTGAACATTGAAAAGCTTGAAGTAAATGATGACTCTGGGGCAGAATTGTTTTACAAATGGGACAGAAAATCTATAAAAACCATCACAGACAACCCTTTAATCATACATTCTGTCCTGGCATGGTGCAAACTGCAAACTTTGATATAATTCACCCTGCTAACAAAAACAAAATACCTAGTGACGCAGTCTCCCTCGACGCTGAAAAGGCCTTTGATAGGGTTGAATGGCCATACCTCTTTCACGTCTTGGAAAAGTTTGGTTTAGGTACCGTGTTTGTAAATTTGATAAAAATCACTCTACAAATCTCCTAAAGCTAGGATTGCTACCAATGGGATTACTTCCTCCTCTTTCCCTCTTTATAGGGGGAACAGACAAGGTTGCCCAATTAGCCCCCACCTCTTTGCCCTCGCCATCGAACCGTTGGTTGAGGCTATTAGAACGTGCCCTGACATACATGGCTTTGAGGTGGGCCCCCCATACCCATAAATTATCACTATTTGTGGACAACCTTATCTTATTTCTAACAAACCCAGAACACTCCCTCTCTCACTTGCAGATCCTACTACAGTGTTATAGTTCTCTCTCTGAATATAAGGTCAATTTTGATAAAAGCGAAATCTTACCGTTGTCTGTCTTTGACCATCTTACCATCAAGCACAAGTTTCCTTTTAGATGGTCACCTATGGGCTTCACATATTTGGGCATAATGGTGGATGGTAATCTGAACAACCTCTATAAACTCAATCTGGCCAGTTTGTTGCAAAAGGTGGAGGTTGACCTTTGTAAATGGATGGACTTACCTCTCTCTCTACTGGGTAGAATCAATGTAATTAAAATTAATGTCATGCCCAGATTTCTATATCTGTTTCAATCTCTCCCTATCCCTGTTCCCGCAGCATTTTTTTCTTCTCTCGACAAGCTGACCAGACGGTTTATCTGGCACGGCAAAACCCCAAGGGTTGGCCTGGATAAACTGACCCTTGATTACAGTCAAGGGGGCTTAAACCTCCCCAATTTTAGAATGTACTAATGGGCTGCACAGTCTAGGTTTCTGGCTCAGAGGTTTGACAATGGTCCCTCTCCCTTATGGTTGAACATTGAAAAGCTTGAGGTAAATGATGACTCTGGGGCAGAATTGTTTTACAAATGGGACAGAAAATCTATAAAAACCATCACAGACAACCCTTTAATCATACATTCTGTCCTGGCATGGTGCAAACTGCATGAGCTGTTCGGACGAGGGGGATTCCTTTCCCCTAAAACCCCTTCATGGAACAATAGATTGATCCCTATGTTTTTCCAGAATAGTAACTTTAGACCATGGTCTGATAAGGCGATCACTCTTCTGGAACATTGTTACGAGGAGGGAATTATTTTTCGTCTTTTGATCAGCTGAAACAGAAATACCACTTGCCTAACAGGGACTTCTTTAGCTACCTACAACTACGAAACGTTATTAGGGTGACTCTCAAGGGACAATGGAACCTACCTTAGATGTCACCTATTGAACAACTCTGCCACGCAGACCAACCACTGTTCAAGACCATTTCCTGTGTATACGATGCTCTTATGTCAGGACTAACACTGCCTGGGCTAGATAAACCCCGAATTAGATGGGAAAAAGATCTGGGTATTGATCTTGATGAGGATCTATGGAGTGACCTATGCAGGGATGGTGTTACATCCACATTGAACTCCAGATACAGACTGATCCAGTTTAATTTCCTCCATCAGCTCTATATCACCCCATGTAGACTGCACAAGTTCAACCCAGATATCTCCTCCCTATGTTTTAGATGTGGCTCAGATGAAGGAACATTCCTCCATTCCACTTGGCAGTGTTCAAAACGACACGGTTTCTGGCAGGGGGTATGCGATACCATATCCTCAATTCACGGGGTTGCATTCCCTTTAGACCCGGAGGTCTGTCTACTGGGTAACTTTACTAACACCAATCTAGGCGAAGCCATACTATAAAGTTGACAGAAATATTGCTAGCGATTGCCAAGAAATGTATTGCCTTGAAATGGAAATTGGATTCCTCCCTGCCAGTTGCAATGTGGCTATCGGAAGTTAATAGTTGTATCCCTTTGGAGAAAATCACTTACTGCTTGAGGAATAAGTTAAAGACATTTTACAGAATTTGACAACCTTTTATTGACAATATGGGGAATCTCCCCCCACATCTCATTGATTGAATCTATATATAATCCTCACATAATGTTTCACACGTAATGTATAATATGTAGCCTACGGCAGGTGATCCAATGTCTCGTTATTATTTGTTTCTTATTGTGTGTTTGTATATATAATTATAATTATATAATAATTGTTATGCTCGTCTGTTACTGTCACTTTGTCCTATCGTTGTTTAATATCTTTTCACTTTTGTTTTGAATGTTTTTAATTGGAAAATGCAAAAAGAAAATATTCAAAAAAGAAAAAAGGAGAACTTATCGAGACAGGCATACTGATAAACCGTAGCAATTAAAAACACATTTCAAAAGTGTCTCAGTTCATCTTAATGGTTCTATCAAAACAAATGTAGACTACCCCAGGATTCTTTATAGGCCTAGGTATCAATTTTGGAAGTACTTCAGATCAGTACAGTTTCCAAATATGAGGCTTACTGCCTATACCTACATTGAGTGTACAACACATTAGTAACACCTGTTCTTTCCATGACATAGACTGACCAGGTGAATCCAGGTGAAAGCTATGATCTCTTATTGATGTCACCTGTTAAATCCACTTCAATCAGTGTAGATGAAGGGGAGGAGACAGGTTAAAGAAGGATATTAAAGCCTTGAGACAATGTTTACATGGAATGTATATCTGTGCCATTCAGAGGGTGAATGGGTAAGACAAAAGATTGAAGTGCCATTGAACGGGGTACGGTAGTAGGTGGTCTGAGTGTGTCAAGAACTGCAACGCTGCTGGGTTTTTAACGCTCAACCGTTTCCCGTGTGTATCAAGAATGGTCCACCACCCAAAGGACATCCAGCCAACTTGACACAACAATGGGAAGCATTGGAGTCAAAACGGGCCAGCATCCCTGTGGAACACTTTCAACACCTTGTAGAGTCCATGCCCCTTTGAATTGAGGCTGTTCTGAGGGCAAAAAGGGGTGCAAGTCAATATTAGGAAGGTTTTCCTAATGTTTTGTACACTCAGTGTATCTGGAACACTTTGTAATGACAAGGAAATGGCAGTGATTGTTAAATAAATTCCCTTTAACAGGCAACTTGTGCAATGCAAGAACAGTAGGCAGGTTTCAGCATGTAATTACAAAGAAGCCAAGTTGAGGGCAACAAGTGAATTGGTGATTCATAGTTTTGAGTGTTGGGAGAAAAATGGGGTAAAATACAGTTTCTTTCCTGGGATATCAAAGCAGCAGCAAACTGTCAAACCATGTTCAGTAAGAGGTGGTCATGGTTCTGTCTAGGGCTAGAGTATGGTAATGTCTTAAATGGCACCCTATCCCCTATATAGTGCACTACTTTTGAAAAGAGGTCAATGGGCCTCTGTTCAAAACATCAGACCAACATACATTTTTAACATCTTCAGCAAGAGACCTGAGAAAACATTTTGTATGATCTCTTATTAATTACTTTAGGCCCAACCTTTGGCACTTTGTATTTCCTTGTTATTACCACAATGTTATGGTCACTACAGAAAATGGAATCTGATATTGGACAGGACAGCTAGATGCTAACCAGTCAATGTTCAGGTCACCCAAAAAATAGACCTCTCTGTTAATATCACACAAATTATCAAGCATTGCACACATATTATGAAAATACTGACTGCTGGCACTTGGTATATGAGATTTAAGAACACTGCATACTAAACTTATATTTTCAGTCATTTATAAATGTCAAGGGAGAGATGCTCAGATGAGACAAGTGGTGTAGTGGAGGGTAAACACAAGTAAACACACTTTATTTTTGCTTGACAGTTTACCCACCTTTTGCAGAAAAATGCATTGAAAGTAGGAGTTACTTTTTTTAGAGACCGGCAATCAGAGTTTATCCACCTATTTTCTCACCACTGCATCACTACCTATGCAGGAATGCACCACCCTGTCAGATATTGACATGTAATTTGAGTATTGACTTAACATTCAGCGAACGATATGAACAAGACACAGCCTGGAATTATGACAAAAGGGAGCTAACAACTGTCCTTTCAACAGGCTGTCTGTCCTCCCACCTCTGCATTCTAGTCGAGTCATGCTGCATTTACATGGTCTAATTCCCAAATAGCACCCTATTCCCTACATAGTGCACTACTTTTGACCAGGCAGGATGACAGCAGGCAGATTTACACCCACTCTGACCCCATCCAAGGGTCCACAGACAACCAGAAGTGAACTGCAGGTTAACCCTGACCCTGCATGACTGAGGCTCATACATAACGCATACAGTATTCTGTTGAACTACAGGACACAAGGTGGAAAATCGGATGGATTAGTTCCTTGTCTTACCTACATTTGGGATGCGCACTGGATAAACACTGATTGAGCAAGTAATAAAGTTGCAGAGTAGTTACAAGGAATACAAATAACTATCCTGTGATGTGATCTCTCTGAATCATGAGTAAAAAATAAACAGAACTATCTATCAACAACGATGTTCAAGGTATATGTTTATTCTCGTCAGGTTCCTCAGAACCAGTTACAGTTAGATCCCCAGACAGAAGGCAACATTTTTTCTAAGTCATTTACTCATTCCCGATCTGTCTACATGACTTACAGTACCTGCCATCCAAACCACTAACTCATAACTGTCCTATTGTGTCTTAGCCAGACCATATTCTACAGCAAAAGGCATATCCATTATGGGGGGAAATCATGAGGCTAGATAATATCAGTTACTACATGTCCAGTTACTATGTCCTTACTATACCATTAGATCACAAACTATGCTTTCTGGTTGAGGAGGCAAGTCTGTGTGTGTGTTCCTAAGACAGTCCGGGGTGGAACGGAAAAACTCTTTGTTTTCAACATGTCCTTGAATGGGGAAACTCATGGTTAAAAAGTAAGTCCTTTATCAGGTGACCGAAACACACAAATACTATACAAAGCTACTCCCGCTAGTTTGTGTGTATGTGCATGCATGTGGGTGTGCGTGTGTGTGACGTGCATAGGCTGTGGAATGTTTCATCTCATAGTGAAGCCATTAGGTCCATGGCCTTGTCAGCCTTGACAGGTCAACAGGCCCACAGGCCAGCCCATCACATAGAGGAATGTGCTAATATTTGTCCTGTCCATCAGGCCTGGTATTCAACACATTAGACAATGTTTTAAAGGGTGGATGAACAGGAGAGGGGCGGGAGCTCGGAGCACCTGGCTTCAATGATAAGAGCTTCTTTATCATCCAACAAAGATTCTCAGACACTCAACTATGCATCTTTGTTCCGAATATGAGATGTCAATGTGATTTGGTGAACACAGCACTTTTCATGGTTTGGGCTGTGATGATAACAGTAAGTTGTTATTTAGTGTTTGTCATCACAATGGATGAACTTAAATGAACCTCCTGAGGAGTAGCCTTGGCTTGATGTAATTTCCATCCAGCACCACCACATCTCTGGTGGAAATCAAGTAATAACAACAGACACAATGGCTTCCAGAAATAGAAGCATTGTTCTAATTTTGTTCTCCAGTCTGCTACTACACCTCTGTCTCGGCCTCTCTGGCAGACATGTCCTCCCGACCATTTCTGCTGATCAGCATACTCCAAGGTTTTCAAACTACTGTTGAGCTGAGCTCACTTACAGCCATGAGCCAGCCAGGGAAAGCAGAGTAAAACCTCTGAAAACTCTTTCCAGACGTCACAACTCACCAGAGGACATGAGGAGTGTATGGGCCCATGTATCCACAGGCATTCTTTATCGTCTTCAAAATACCATTTCATTTTTCTTCCGTGCGTTCTCAGCGAGGAAAGAGGTTTTGGGACTGCTGTTGGAAATCCGACATCAGACGTGAGTCTGGAGGTTGAATTACTGGGTAAATATGGTAGAGGGGAAGGAGGAGCTACTCCAGACACTCAGTCCCTAACATAACATCATATGGTCCTCATAAACCTTTTACATGGAGGAGACACATTGGAACTGTTCATGTGGTGTATGTGCATACAGCCTGTCGTCATGGACCAAGCATGTGTTTAGGTTGAGGAGAACGACTACGAATAACGTCTCCGTTAACATGAAAGCATTATAAAAGGCCTTCCACCTGGATGAGAACTCCGTTCCTAATTAACAGTCCATACAAATCTCCTCTCTGCCTCGCTCTAACACATAGGCCGCAAGAGGCTGGCTTTTGTCTCGTTTTAACTTTCAGTGCCAGATTTTCTAAAGAATGGTCCAGTGGACATCTTTTCGTAGAGTGGGCGGCTGTTTGCTGAGCTCCATTCACCTCTTTATGGGCAGGGGCACCCCAGGTTGACACTATTCATGGCAGCTGCACACTCCCTACACAATAACCACAAGTCCCTGCCACTGTAGCTCTCTGACTCAATGTGCCAGATGGAACCAATTCTTTCAGCTGCTTACAGTTCTCTTTTATCTTCAAGGCAATACTAATGGCAGATATGCCCTTTTTGGAAAGCTGGGGAAAAGTGTTCTGGGCAACCTGGATATGAGCATGCACAGCTGTCAGAGCTGGCATGTGGAAAACAGGCTTATGTCCATTTGAGCCGCTGCAGGGAGCTGAGATGTAGGATATATGTCAATGGGCTGACTTCTGACACACAGGCTTTAACTTCCAATGAAAGAAGGAAAGGAGGACAAAACATTTTGTGTGCCTCCACTGCCTTACGACTGACTCACTGTTCTCCCTTACTCTGATATGGAAGAGGGTTAATTTATGGATCATGAATCTGAGGGATGAGAGGGGATCTGACTGAACCCTTATGACTGCCTACACTCCGTGGCCAGTTTATTAAGTGCACCACCCCATTCACGAAAACAGTTCACTCCTACTGACAGTGAGTCACGTGGCCATGGCTTGCTATACAAAGCAGGCAGACAGGAATCGAGGCATTCAGTTACTGTTCGATTTAACGTTAGATTGGGAAAAATTGATGACCTAAGCAACTTTGTGCGTGGTATGATCGTCGGTGCCAGGTGCGTCGGCTCCAGTATCTCAGAAATGGCCGGCTTCCTGGGCTTTTCGCGCACAACAGTGTCTAGGGTTTACCAATAATTGTGCAACAAACCAAAAACATCCAGTCAGCGGCAGTCCTGTGGGCGATAACAACTTGTTGATGAGAGAGGTCGAAGGGGCATGGCAAGAATCGTGCACGCTAACAGGCACGCTACAAGCAGGCAAATAACGGTGCAGTACAACAGTGGTGTGCAGAACGGCATCTCGGAATGAACAACTCGTCAGTCCTTGTCACAGATAGGCTATTGCAGCAGACGACCACACCGGGTTCCACTCCTATCATCTAAAAACAAGAAGAAGCGGCTCCAGTGGGCACACAATCACCACCAATGGACAATTAATGAGTGGAAAAACATTGCCATGTCCGATGAATCCGGATTCAAGTTGCGTCATGCTGATGGCAGAGTCAGGATTTGGCGTAAGCAGCATGAGTCCATGGCCCCATCCTGCCTGGTGTCAACAGTACAGGCTGTTGGTGGTGGTGTAATGGTGTGGGGAATGTTTTCCTAGGACACGTTAGGTCCCTTGATACCAATTGAGCAATGTTTCCATGCCCTGGTGAATTCAGGCTGTTCTGGAGGCAAAGGGGGTCCGACCCAGTACTAGATACCTAATAAACTGGCCACTGAGTGTATATTCTATGTAAAAGATGGATGGATTACAGAAATGTGTAAGGTGAGCTATCAAAGGAGAAGCAGAGAAAATACATCTGAATATCATTCCTGTTAAGGCACCTTTGCATGATCAAAACAGGAAGATATAATGTATAGTAAGGCAAATGGTATGTAATCCAGGGTGAGATAGTGACTACACATCAAGGTGGAGCCTGAGTGCCAGCCTCCCAGCACTTACTTCTGGTCACAGGCAGTTTAACTTACCAATAGCCTTTACATGGCAAGTGAGCCTAAAAGAATGCCATGCCCAAACCATTTTGAATATGCCTTGGACAGGTTTAAGAATGCCTATGAAAGGTTGTGCAAACACTCCGTATTTGTAATGCCAAACTCCAAAGAGAGAATGAGATTGGTGATATTTGAAAAGGATAGCATTCCCCATCTGCTTAAACAGAGGGAGTAGATTGCACTACACCCAAAAGTAAATCAAAGGTCTCCGTCATTCAAAACAAAAACAAGAATTAAAAGGAAGTGACATCCTACTGTACAGGATCTTAGTTAAAAAGGCTGGGTGGTGAGCAGAAAGGATAACACAGAATACCTGTGAATCAGTGTCAATACTAGGCTTTATTGTAGTACTACTGATATTAATTACTGCATTGTTGGGAAAGAGCTTGCAAGAAAAGGCTTTTCACTGTACTTGTGCACTTGACAATAAAAATGTTAAACTCAAATCACTCCATAATGTGTATTGTGCGACAATTTATGCCAAGTTACGAGCTAAGCTTAGCTACATGACTACCTAGGATCCATACACTGGTTGAACTACCACGCTTCCATTCCAAAACCATAGATGGCCCTATGTCTTGCCATCTTTATTCCTGCTATGGGCCTAAAAGGCAAATGGCTGAGATGAAATGGAGTAGAAAAGGGAGGACCGGGAGGAAGATGCGGCACATTGAAGGCACTGCATAAAAGTGATGGACCATTAACCTTTAACAAGGCTAAGAAAAAAGAACTGACACAACTTTTGACACTTGTGGGGCAGACTTGTGGCTGGATTATCCATTGCTGCATGTATAGCCTAAACCCAGTCAAATTATGGTTTAACTGTGACATCCAATACAGTCATTCTCTGTGGGCTATATTCCACTCAGATCCTGTTCACAGTCTATCACATGGTTTCCCCATGAATCTTAAACCGCTGAGGGAACAACACAGATCTACAACTTATCATCAAAGTTGGCAAACTGACATTGAATTCCAACAGCTTTAACAGGATAGTGATCATTATATGGCTTATAGGCTAATAGTATGCCAAGCATGCCATTTAGATGGCAGTAAATAAAATGGAAATAGGCACCCTAAAGCTGTGTGGCTCCACTAGACATTTTTCTATTATGGGTGATGTGTGGGCACTGGGCATAGCAGCATACATATAGCCTACCAGTCTTACCCAATAATGGTATCATACACATTGACTGATAATGCCGGCCTAAAAAGCATCTGGTGACATCCCACCCTCGCTCCTGTTATGCAAGCCCTGGCCAGAGAACAGAGGGGCCTCCCAATCTTGCTGCTGACAATCCAGTCCAGTGAGAAGGAAAGGTCATTGTTAGATATGCACAATAGACAGTCTGTTCGGGAAATGTTCAAGAAAAAGAGCTTGCAGCTGCAGCGTCTGCCTAGTTGCAGTGATAGTGATAGCAGGAGATCCCCCTGGAAAGAAAAGCTCTGGAAAAAACTTCATCTAACAGAGAGAAAAAATATAATCCACATTAGAGGACATAATAGGCTATGATTATGGATATTCTCACTCAACAGCATTAGTAAATCTGAGGCGGATGCAATCTCAGAACGTTTATTATCCGTAGCTCTCAAGAACCCAATGAGGCCCAAGTGAGTTTACAGTTGACCCTCTTTTGAATTGAATAAATTATCTCGTGCTCCACAATGTAAACTTTAGTTTGGCATAATTTATTTAGCCTCAACTCACTCAGTCCGATTTAATGAAATTGTTTTGTCATTCACATAATCTACTTGAAAGAGCTCAAGTGGGGATGTAACGCTAACAACAAGGATAGCGTTACATCCCCAAAACTGTTGTTACCAAATACGGTAAAATTACTAAAATCACTTCAGCGAAAAATGTATTGTATGCTATACTTTAGGTTTGTCAATTGATACAGTCGCATATAACCACGAGATGAATTTGCGCTTTCCGAACTCTCTACAGCATTCGGATACTTTTGCTGCAACTAGCTATATGCTCGTTAACCCTTTATAAACTATCCCCAATCATGTAAAAAAAATAAAAATTCAAATGGCGACCGGCTTTACCTCAGAGTAGCGCCTCATTTCCACAGACATTTTTACCCCCAAAAATGCCAGCAAATATCAATCCCGTTAGATAAATTGTAGCAAAAAAATAAAACGTTTTGCCGGATAGCTGCAGCTTTCCCACTGAACTGAGAGTCATGTCTTTCCAACCAAATCCCTCCCTCCTTGAGACCTCTGGAGAGGCGAGGGCTGGACTAGTTTCCATGGAGATGGGTTGTTTGCCCCCCACTTCAATGGATCTGGCCCCTTTCCTCTATCCCACACACAAGCTTGCATCAGTTCTTTGTCTATTAAACAGTATTTTTCATAGGAATGACCAAGAGAGTCAGATAGGCTCTGGAATTATCCTCAGGACATCATTATCATGTGGTCCACATTCCATTTGTATGTTTTTGACACTCTCTTCCTAGCCTTCTAACAGCATATAAAGAGAGTGACAGTTGGGAGTGCACAAGACAACGCTAGAGTGGTCTCAAATACACACATGCCAGAGGGGTAAGAAAGTCTTCGAGTTGAAAACTAAAGTCAACAAGTGACTATTACAACATATAAAGTGGACAGCATGATGAGCCAGTACCGTATATTTCCACGTTTGGAGAGAGAGATTTATTCATCAATAACAGCTACGAGATAACACTATGTTTAGTTCTGGAATTAATAACTACTCAACTCAGCGTGGATATTCTCTCAGGGAAACAATTAGAGAAGATTTCTGTGTAATTGTATGGTTTTGCTGTATCCAACTACTTATAACACAAACTTGCAAAATCACAATGTAACAAGAACATAATTAATAGGCCTACACACACGTTTCAACTACAGAATGGTACTCAGAGATGCAGAATGAATCCGCTATTCATCCAGGAGATAGATAAAATGTCAAAACACATCTCAGAAGATAAAGTCAAGGTTGAACCTTTGAAGACCTGTGTCAATTAGTGAAATTGTGTCATTTTGAACAGCCTCAAGGGCTTGGTGATGAGGCTATCTCCAGAGGGAAGGGTTTGTCAAAGACATCATTTCAGGTCAAACTGAATGACGAACACACAGTTAATGATTTGGAAGACAGATGCCATGATTAGTCCAAACCAATTAACATAATACTTAATACATAATACAAAAAACAAGTTAACAAAACACTTATTTTACAAAACTATTAACAAGATCCATTAAATGTTTTTTTGACATTATATGTAATTATACTAGGACATTATACTGGTTGGAGACATACCCATAGTAATAATTCAGATATTCAAAACAGTGAACACATGTTCACTGAGGACAGTTACCAGAATCCATGTACATATTAGCAGATGTGATTCCTTGTTGTTGGACTGCAGTGTGGATCCTGTCGCTCTGTATTTGGTTTATATAAGATGGCTCTAGACAGGCTTAAACCTCATGCTCTGCTTTCCCAACATTAAGCCTCCCAGAGCACACATGCATGTTGAGAAACAACACTGCAGACTGAGTCCAGACTAAACAATACCCAAGAGGGAGGATGCCTGCTATGAAGATCACCATACCCAAAGTTGTGTCTGTTTTTCGCTTTCTTAAGTGTAGGTTAACTCCAAGCAAAACAGCCTTTTTAACAATCATTGTTGTAATTGTTGAGGTTTTCGTTCTTTGTCATCAAAGAAAAATTTGGTCGGTAAACAATATGTGTATAGACCGTAAACAGTATGTGCCCCATCTTTACGCTACTGATTTCTGAAACATTTTTGATGCACTTAAGAAAAACAGGAAAAAATACAAACAAGCCACATGAATTCAAAGTATTGGAAACATGCATGAGTCAACACTCGAGTCCACTCAACCTTGTTCTGGTTAAGGGAACAGCTATTGAGCCACAGCAGAATTTGAAAAAGAACTGAACATTTCTATCCAAAAGAATTGGCACGAAGTCTACAATCAAGAATCAATGTCCCCTTTCACAGGAAAGGATGCAGAAGACTGAAAATGGTCATTATAAAGCCTGTCTTTCATATCTACTCTATAATGAAATGCCTAATCATCACAAACAAATGTCAGTTTACAGCCAATTCTCTCATCAAACCCTCTGAGCATCAGCAGTAGAAACATAGATGGGGGAGAGATCAAATCTAAAGCCATTCCACTGGGCACAGACATCAGTTCAATATCTAGTTTCGATTTACATTTGGTTGAGTTGTCAACTAATGTGAATTCTGCATGAAATCAACAAAAACAATGGTGCCATGTCATTAGATTTAGGTTAAAAGTTGGGTGAAAAATAGACGGAATTCACTTACACTGATTACTTTTTTCAAATCCAAATTTTGTTGAAATTATGTGGAAACAACGTTGATTCAAAATGTGGAGTCAATCTACCTGTCATGAATAGAATCCACACCATATTTCTACCAAGTCTCCAACTACAGTATGTATCATATATTTTACTCACAGTATGCACTATTTCATACAGTCCCCCCCCCCCCCCCCCCGGAGCATCCTTTCATTCTACTGACTGAGGAACGGAGGAAGTCGTAAGATGCAGACATCCGACTCATGTCCCATAACGTCTCCAGGAAGTCCACAGCTATGTCAGTATGTCGTTTTACTCTGAGATCTAACTATACTGAACAAAAATATAAACGCAACATGTAAAAATTCCTACGATTTTACTGAGTTACAGTTCATATAAAGAAATCAGTCAATTGAAATACATTCATTAGGCCCTAATCTATGGATTTCACATGACTGGGAATACAGATATGCATTTGTTGGTCACAGATACCTTTAAAAACAAATGGGCCTCAGGATCTCATCACGGTATCTATGTGCATTCAAGTTGCCATCGATAAAATGCAATTGTGTTCGTTGTCCGTGACTTATGCCTGCCCATACCATAACCCCACCACCACCACTGGGCACTCTGTTCATAACGTAGACATCAGCAAACCGCTCGCTCACACGACGCCATACACGTGGTCTGTGGTTGTGAGGCCAGTTGGATGTACTGCCAAATTATCTTAAATGATGTTGAAGGTGGCTTATGATAAAGAAATTAACATTACATTATTTGGCAACAGCTCGTGTAGACATTCCTGCAGTCAGCCTTCAAAATTGCATGCTCCGTCAAAACATGAGACATCTATGACATTGACTTTGTGTGACAAAACTGCACATTTTTGAGTGGCCTTTTATTGTCCCTAGCACAAGGTGCACCTGTGTAATGATCATGCTGTTTAATCAGATTTTTGATATGCCACACCTGTCAGATGGATGGATTATCTTGGCAAAAGGAGAAATGCTCACTAACAGGGATTTAAGAGAAATAAGCTTTTTGTGTGTATGGAACATTTCTGGGATCTTTTATTTCAGCTCATGAAACATGGGACCAACACATTACACATTGCATTTATATTTTTGTTCAGTGTAGTTGTCTCTCAGACATGTCAAAGCCTCATAAAGTATAACGAGTGCTGAGTGGACTCTGACAGCTTTGTGCTTCAAATTAGCATAGGTACTAGTGCTGTTTCATACTGGGAAAGGCTGGCTCCAGTAGCATGGATGCACAACGAAGAACAACCCTCCTGGAATCCGCTGTGGTGTTGAGAAGTCTTGTCTTCAGGGTTTCTTCTGTACAATGTAAGCAATACATTACGCTGCTTCTCTGTCAGTGTAACATGAGAAAATCATATACAGTCCAATCCTAAATAAGCACTACTTAAAGAGAGACTGTTATTGTTGGTATAGGGCTACTTTCACAAAAGAATGCAACCTTTTTCAATGCTCCGGCTCAGGAATTTGTCCACACAGTTTTGATGGCATAAATCTGTTTTAAAATCATCTCCCTGAGGTCTACAACTCTCCACCTTTTACACCTGCTAAAGCCATTCAGGCAAAGGGAAAAAACATATGACCAGGCCAGTGTTTTTTGGACCCATCACAGGTCCAATGTACCTTGCGTAGGATCCATCAGTCATGTTCAGTGAATCCACAAAAGCCTCAGAAATTTGACAGTAAACCTCTCCAGTACACTGTTGAGCTTTCACCACACCCTTACCACAAAATATTCCTGTGAGAGCCTCTCCTCCGGCATCTGGAGATTTTAAATAGCCAAGGGCCAGCGGGTCAAGGGAGCTATGGAAATGAGGATGGGCCAGTCGCATACGAAAGCCTCCAAGCAGCCAAACAGCATAGGGTCTGATTGAATCGCAAGTCTAAACTGCTTGTTTTAACATAAAGATGTTTTTTTTAGGAACGACATATTCAATTTCAAGACAGGTCATGAGGCACCAGCAGTCGAGTCCTCTCATGTTGATGATGTCTCTCCAATACTACTGCCCTAAGGCCTACAGCAATGAAGAGAGATGACAAGTCTCACACTATAAATACTTCCTCTCCACCTAAAGTACCAATTTGCATCAAAATAAACTTCAGGGCCTGTAGACTTTTCAGTGGTTCATCTAGTATCATAAGGTAATCGTATCCATCTTATTTTATCCCTTAGCATCATAGGGCAATAATATGATTTGATCTCATTCTGTTGCTGAGAAATATCTCAAAATGGACAAAAAGCCGAACTTTTTGTTGTCACAAGGAAAGCTACTAGAGGCATATAAACTATTATGTGTGTGTGAGTGTTTGTTATGCATACTTGTAATAGGTGCTACAGCCTCAGGCATCACTATGGCCCCTTTTGACTGTTCTCTCCATATGGAGTCCATTTGGAATCTGTGACCCATGGAGAACGCTGTTACCAAAGGCTGCCATGAGACTTTTAAAAGATCTGCCACTGCTGTCCCCATGTACAAATAATACACATCTCCACAGATCTAAAGTTACTACCGCACATGGGATTTATTTTTAATTTTTAATAAACACCCGCCTATGTTTTGCAGCACTGTTGAAATTGGGCAAACACTTTAGGACTTGATCCTGTGCCGTATTTGTTATCAGGGAGGAAATTGGCAGCCTCCAATCACATTAGTCTTCATCCTGATTAGTTCAATGTGTTAATGGTATTATAGCTGTCAGCCTCACATACTGAAAGTAGAGGAATGTCCTGCACATTGTCTTAATTCTTGCTCCAGATGCTTTCTTAAAGGCCCAGTGCAGTCAACATTTTGTTAAATCTGTGTTTTGTATCATGTTGTATAACAGCTGATGAAACTAATACTGCAAAATTGTGAAAACATTTGATCAGTGTTATTTCCTGATAATTGGTGCTTGAATATACAATCTACACAGGACCTTCTAATCAGCCTGTTTGCATGGGCGAGAGTTTTGGCTTACATGTGTCATCACCAGGCGGTAAATTGCTTAATAATAGACCAATAACAAAGAGAGTTCCAAACCTCTCTGCCAATAACAGCTAGTTTTAAGTTTTACCCTCCCCACTCAGACCACTCCCAGACAGTCCAAGCAAAAACTAGCTCGATAATTTTTTTGCTAAAAAGTATTTTTGCCCATTTTAATGAAAAAATATTACAGTAAGTTACTTAATTGTTACTCAGAAATTATTTGATATTGATATAAAAACGGCTCCATTGGGCCTTTAAGAATTACAGGATAAACACAAGCATGGAAGTATTTATTCTCCCTTATGAAAGAGATTTCTATTCTGAGAATGGGCCCCTCCTTAACCACAGTATTTACTCAAGAGATGTCTAATAATTCATATTCTAAACATCGGAAATCATTGTACTGTTATAGACAGGAATAAATCATACCAAATAGCCCATCATCAATTTCAAGCACAGGGAGTAACTGCTCTGCAAGGACCTACCTATACACTCTATTATCTTGCATTTCAGTGGCATTGAAAGGTTTTTCCAGACAGCAGCCATAATGTTAGTCTGACCATGGTCAGACTAACCTTGGGAAGGTTCTGACTGAAGCTTCTCCTGGAGGGATGCAGCCTCTATGAGCCTTGAAACGATTCCCACTGTCTGACACTGAGACACTGAAGGGTTGGATTGAGGAGACAGACCCTCTCCGTCTGTCATTAACCAAAGAGGGACAGATAAGAGCCTGGCCCTTAAAACACAGGATGGGTCCTATTAAAAGGAAGTACCTTGGAGTATTTTTTTGTTTGGACATGCAATAATTCAGTTTGAAAGAGTTTCAGGTGAAAGAGTAGTTCTAATACTTTTACTTTCGTCCAGAAGCCTGCATTCCCTCAGGCATGAAGCAACATTTTAATACTTCAATAAAAGCATACTGCAAAGAAAGAAAAAAAATTCACCCAAATTGACTGATATTCAAATGGTAAGAATGGTACAAAAGATTCATATATTATTATTTCAGTTAAGATGCCAGATTGGGTACTTAGGGTAGTTCCTATAAAAAGCCTAAGGCGCCCCCTAGTTTATGTTCACAGTACAGCACTTGATTTTGAGGTTACTGTATTGAATAAAACAATTTTGGGGAAACTGTTGATGGTCGTAGGTTATTAATTCAAACCAGCAAGTCATTCACGTAAAAAATGTCAACCTTTTTTGTGGTAATTTTTTATGATGTTCTGCATTATTGCCCACGCAAGTTTCATAAAACAGAAAATGCATGAATCAGTTTTATAAAACAGTTAATGCATTATATTAAGTTAAAACTACAATATATGGGTTTACTTTATGAATAAATTAAAACGATCCTTACCTTATCTTTTATACACTTATTGGAGTATTTTTCAACAATCCATTCTTTGACAACGCAAATGTAGCTCTCTTGCCGAGTATCCTTAAATCTGAATTTTCTGCACCGAGTGTAGCCTACTTTTTTTCGGGATAACGGACTGCATGCATACAAAAAAATAAAAGGGGAGAGAACAGGAAACGATGACGGCAGCTCTGCAAAAGTCATTGAAAAGTAAATAAATGATCACTATTGTCTTGTATGATATCAACATACTGTCATTAGAGATCAATTTTATTTGCAAATTTATCCTGTAATTTTACTCCGTGTTCTATTGTTCAATGGTGAATTTGCGAAATAGATTATTTTCGTTCAGATTTCGTGTCCTCTGGGCTATATTATGAACGATGGATTTTAAATGCATTAATATAATTTAAATCCATTGGTTATTGAAATTTCTCATCAGTTGTAGCATTGATGTTTATCGCCCTATGCATATAGCAAAGCCCCGTACTAAAATGATCATATTGATAGAACTCCTAAGGTAGAGTACCTGCCATTTTGTGCGCCTATCAATGTCTGCATTAGTGCAATATGTTTTTTTGCGCCTATCAATGCGATCATCAATTTTGGCTAATGTATTTGACCCTTTATATTGAAGCACGACTCCTGGAGGATGGTCTAGGAATTTGACATTGTCAGCATTGAACAAAAGCATTATAAATATTACAGAAATGTATTTCAAATGTGATGTTATCACAGATAAGAGTTAACACTTTCATTAGGTCACCCAATAGTAGCATTTTCTACCCACTTTACAACCACCCTAGCTATCCCAAATGATCATTAAATAATGTTTTTCATCAGTGTAAAAGACAGATGGTGGCATCAATACTGTCTAACAAAAGACAATGACAGTTATTTAAAGTTTGAATAAAGGAGGATCTCATTCATGTATGATTCATGTCAAATGTATCTAAATGGAGAGGAGAAGAAGCTGAAAACAAAACAAGCAAGGTGCAGAGATGGTGTACATCTACTCTAGACAGTGACAGCTGAGGGCTCTGACTACAGTAACACACATATATTCAAAGGAGAGGACTAATGTTTACATTAAATGTACCATCAGATGATAACTGTCATTAACTGTCAAAATGTCTCCCAATTGCTACATTATACTTAGCCTTACAGGAGAACATGATACAGGAGTGTTCACACCACAAAATGCATACATCTGTACATCAACTGTTGTTTAGGGTAAAAGGTTGTAAATAAGTTTATACATCACTTCTTAAAAACATGCTTTTTGACAAGAGACTGATGTTACACATTTTTACTGTTTCCAACTCATTCCCATCTTCTGTAGTTTAGGAAGCAGATGTTACATTTATTGTAGATGTTTTCATTAGTTTGAGTGATTAATTTTGGTATGATATTTTTTGTTTGTTATTTACTCTACCCTCAAATGACTTGGCCAACATTACTGTTATCAGAAGCTACCAATATTACTGTAAAAGAATGCACTGTCACCCATTGTTTCTACTTTATCAGAAGCCAAATATCATCATCAGCTTGTGCAAAATGGCACGTATCATCGATTTGGGGGGGGGGGGGGGGGGGGGGCAACAAACTAACATCTAACTTTCTATTAATATTATTAAATCAGAAAGTATACTAAGTCATACAGACACTAGCATCATCTTAAGCCAAAGGTCTCAAATGCAACGCCCCATTTCAATCTACTGATGCAGAGACCCTTTACGATCACCTCCTGAATACATAGAGCTATATGATCACATTTCATGAAATACAGGTCCAGTTGAGGAACAAAACACCAATAACGATGAAGCTCAGAAGTTAGGGAAAGAATCAGACAAAATAGAAAAGAAAAAAAAGGGGGACCACCCAGTCACAGTAACATTTTTTGCTTCACCCCGGGTTTTTGTTTCCTGGGGATGGGTTTAGCTGAGCACCACGTGGCGGTCAAACACAGACTTCCTCTGTTCCTGGACCTGCCTCCGCCAGCGCTGCTGAGCGTGCTCCACTTTGTTCAGCATGTTGGGGCGAGAGGCCGAATGAGACAATACGTTGTGGGCGTTGGCGAAAGGCTGCTGGTCCTGAACCCAAAGAGAAACAGACATTACATTGAGGAGGGCAGTGAAATTGTGACAAGCTAGAGTTTACCTTTTTTTAGAAACATTTCCAAACATAATTCTCTACGAGCTATTCATCAAATTTACAGCATGAAAGAAATCTGAAAACATCACCACATACATTGCCCCAACAAGTCACACAATACGAGATCCACAATCAAACAACAAAAATGTCACGGCTACAACAACTGCTTTGACTTAAAGGGCACCACTATAGTTGGGATGGGCAACATGCACACATACTCCGACATCATCATCATTCTGAAGCTGTGAGTGTCCAAAGAGCCTCCTCTTCAGCATGGGCTCCAGCAGGGTCAGGTACACCATGTAGAGGAACAGCAGGCCCAGGATGGACAGGTAGATTATGATAGTCACCTGGAACACAGTGGACACAAATCAAATTAACATTTTATTTGTCACGTGCCAAATACAACAGGTAGACCTCACCATGAAATGCTTACTTACGAGCACTTAACCAACAATGCAGTTCAAGAAATGGAGTTAATAAAATATTTACTAAATCAAAAAGTTACATGTACATGACAATAACGAGGCTATATACAGGGGGTACCGAGTCAATGTGCAGGGGGACAGGTTAGTCGAGGTAATTTGTAAAATGACTATGCATAGATAATAAACAGTCAGTAGCAGCAGTGGAAAAACAAAGGGTGGGGTCAATGTAAATAGCCCGGATGGCCATTTGATTAGTTGTTCAGCAGTCAAACTCATTAACCCATTAGGCCTTGGCTGCCTGCAACCCATTGACTCCATTTCAGCTACGCAATAATAGACAAGAGTTGACTGGTTAGTAGCAGAGCACATGTGCCGATGCTATCCCACTTGGGCAACATCGTTGCGATATCCCATCGCCAAAATCGTAATGTCTCCTGTGTGTCAGGAACATTGAATAAAATTATATTTGAACCTACTTTGCCTGTTGTCCTTCTGCCGTTGGCAATTTAAGCAAAAATATCCACATGCAAGTATGAAGAATAATCTCCTCTCTGCTTTACCACATGACATGTCAGGATAGTAACGGCACATGTGCGGCTAGCTGGTCGGTAGATTTCCCAGATTTACCTTGATAGTTCCAGAACTCCTCTCCTCATATTTGCATTCACAACGCAGACAGTACGCCTCTACATCCTTTCCATCAACTGGCATTGGCTCCACAACATGAAGGCAGTTACTGAAAACAAATATACATTTAAATCAAAATGTCTTTGAAAGCACAGTGAGGTTTAAGTCTGTAACAGTTCTCCAAATATGATTTGAGATCATTCATATGACAGTGTAAAATTACAGTTAGCCTACCCATACATTCACCACACCTCAGACAGTGGTCACATTCCACTGCATGCATCAACCAAATGGTTGCATGCCACATCATAGACTGTCATCGATTGGTATAACATATAGTGTGGTTAGCAGATAGGTAATATACCCATCCAGGCGATGTAAGATCTGGCAACGTCTAACCAGTGGAACGCGACCGGTATGTAATCATCTTTAAATGACATCATGACAACACAACATACCAATCCTTTAGAGATACATTTTGTTTGTAGATCTGTCCATCGATGTCTCTGTATGGTGGGCAGGTACATTTACACCGGATATCCTCTGAATTCTATGGGAAAAGGAGGGGAAAATGTTCAGGCTGTGATATCAGAGAACATGTAATGCCATATATGGTGATATAAATAGCTGCCTGCCTTCTAAAATAAGCTTACACAGCCAGTGGAATAATCATATTTACTGTAACTGTACAGAGCAGGTTACCAGCTAGCTAGTTAGCTAACTTATCCATTGACTGTCGTCACAAGAAAGGACCTACTAGCCTGACCAATATTTGGCTAGCTAGCTAACTACAGTAACTAGCCAGCTGCTGCCTCAACACCTAGCATTAAACAATGTCAATATAAATTGTTTTTATGCATTTAAAGCAGATGATAGTCATGTGAACAACAACAGAGCCTACCTTCGCATCCGTCGTCTGTGTTGACATCAATAACAAACCAACAAGAGAGAGCAGCTTGAAGGCAACGCTCGACCTCATTTTTCTATGTTGAAGTACCAGAATGAATACAAGCTATTAAGAAACTGGAGAAACGATATACTGAAATCAAATACACGTTTTTTTATAACTGACAACAATTATTCTGCTAGCATCAAACATTTCCTTCGACTGATCAGCTGACATCTCTTCCTGTGCGCGTAAATAGCATTCCCCAGGTAAACAGCTTGTCGGAACAAAAACCTATAGCGATGATGGCCTTTTTTTGAGGGTCCTTGCTATCCGGAATCCTTGGGACGTGCATACCCCTCTTAGATTATCTCATAGAACAAAGCGTATAAAATATCCTAAACCTGCGTTTACAATATACCTTTTTTGGCGTTTATCCAAAAACCATACGACGAACCATGGCGAAGTTAGAGCCTACAAAAAGACGCCATTACTATTTATCTTTATAAAGTTAATCTTTTAAAAGGTTATGGCAGAGAGCCGGGGCGTCAGGTAGCCTAGTGGTACGAGTGCTGGACTAGCAACCGAAAGATAGCAAGATCGAATATCCGAGCTGCCCTTTTAAAATGTTAACTTTATAAAGATAAATGTAATGGCGTCTTTTTGTAGGCTCTAACTCCGCCATGGTTCGTCGTGTGATTTTGGATAAACGCCGAAAAATACAAGGCAGTTAACCCACTGTTCCTAGGCCGTCATTGAAAATAAGAATTTGTTCTTTACTGACTTGTCTAGTTAAATAAAGGTAAGATTTGACCGGATGTATAAACGTGAAGCATCCGCTTGGCGTTTCCACTCACTACCAAATATGGAAGCCCTCTGGCCGGCAGTGGAAAATATGGATTTTGTGTTCCCAAACTAAAAATATGTTATGCAGACTTTACCCATTGCCAAAGTTGTAAGAAACCGCGTTTATGAGTGCAAAGTCGAATTGAGTTATTGCACACGCACGTTCCCTAACGGAAATATGCAGAGGCCAATAGGATCTCCCTAACTCGTGCTTGGCTATGCTCAACTCCTTGCTTGTTCTCCCCACTATTACTTATTTGTTATTTGTTCCGATTGGAAACGACAGGCTGTGGCATTGGTTTAGTTATGCAAATCTTTGGTACGGGTTAGGGTAGCATCATCGCGAACCAGGCTTCCCGTATGGCAACGCGAGACTATGGTCAATTTAGGGTAGGGTCATCCCAAGGACGCCTGATAGCATTAACACTTCTGTTTTCTTAGTGTCTGATTTCCCAATGCCTCTGATACAGTGCTGAAAATATAATCAATGTGAATTTTAAGTAATTACAATAGGTGACAGTGTGGCAGGCAATTGTTTGTTTAATTCAAGAGCAAAAACAATTATAACTAATGTAACACAATAACTTATGTTATAGAGCCTATATAAAAAACGACATAATTAATGTATTATTTGGATTTGGACATTGTTGCTTATATTGAAAATAGCATTTCAGAAAGTAAACGAAGTAAAGCAAAAGCACAATATTATGTTAATTCGCTTTATTTACAACATATTATATGTACAAACATAAAAATATAGACATACATTTATTTGCTAAGTCATAAGTGAATAGAGCAATTCTATTTCACAAACCTCTCATTCCATATCTGGAATGTATAATCTCACCTGATCCCCCTCATATTGCTCTACATTTCTAGTCACACCACTCAATAATCTCACTTCTATGAGTAGTGAAAAGTAGTCTTTGGTAGCTGTTTGAATGATCATAGTGAAGAGCTAGTCTTGATCCATGGGCATCTGTTGTTCACTCAAAGCCCAGTGACATGGAGTATTCATAGTCCAGTCATTTTTAAAGTACAACTATGTTTTCAGGAGAGCAAAAATACAGGTTGTGAGGGGATGTGTCGATACTGCACACGTGTCAGGAATGCAGTTAACTACAATACGTTAACATTTTCATCTAATACTTTTTACACAATATACAATACATTCATAAGGATCATTTATTTTGTGGTATCACTACATTCTTTGTAGTGCTTTAAAGTTCCGGTCAGGTCACATTTGTGCTATATTCTTTTCTCATATTCAGGCATATTTCTGTCAACAATTCTGATCTAAATGTGAAGCATGACTTTAATAATGTATGTTATAAGTATACACTATCTATGTGGTTGACATTTAGCATAAACCTCAGTTAACTTGTTATACATAATCAAGAGCCTTTTCTCATCCGCTTTCTATGCTATTGGTGAAAGTTCCATAATTATTTTCAAGATGTTGTTGTTACACCCACATGCAAATCGAAGCTTTCATGAATTTAAATGCTAACAATCAAATCAGCTTACTACTTCAAGCATTATTCCTGAGACTGAAAATTTAAAATCAAAAGGAAAAGACAAAGTCTGTCTAAATGTTGCAATGCTCACATACAGGAGTGTATGGAAGAATCAGAGATAGATGTGGTATCGAAGTACAAAAAACTTAGCTCTAGAATGTAGACCAGATGTGATAGCGGGAGCTGCCACTTGTCTGCACCATGACAGTCCACTACCCACCTATTCCCAGAAGGTCCAATTGAAGTCCATTTGAGGATCTGAGGCCATCTCTCTTAGTCAACTCTAGACTCATTCAGTCTCTGTACAGACAGGAGAAGTAAAGGACTCTTTTCTCGGGAGTATCCGAGATATCCACAAAGCAACTTGATGATAGTGCCTTCTTAAGGGCGAAGGAATCTCAAGACTTTAGAACGTAGAAATCGGATGAAGGATTTGGGGAACATTTCTCTTGACTCCTGTGCTGTGTAGTTGAAGAAGTTCTGTGGGTGGGCCAATACATCAAACAGTGCCTTCATAAGCTTCTTGTCCTGAGAAGAAAATGTAAACCAAAAATTAGTACAGGTTGGAGTTCAATCTCAGACAGAGCCAACAATCATCTGACATTTTTAAGTTGGTGCTCAAGTGAAGTTTGCATCCTCAATTTCTTATTGTGTCCACAAGAGGGTAGTATACGGCAGACAAAAGCTTTTTCCACAGGAAATACATTAAATCTTTACCTTGAGAATTTCTTGGTGATTTTCAGAGGCATATAATCTTCCATCTCTGACTATATCTTCAATGAGTTCCTGGTAGTCCTCTGAAACATATATCATATATAAACATACCCAAGAGTATATTTCTATATTATTTGTGCAATTGGAAGTAGGTGACAAATTTGTGGTATTATGTTGACCTATCCAGACTTAAAATTCCAAATTAAATTATATTTCACAGACACTTGATCCATTGTTTTTAAGCATGTGTAATTTAAATGTCAATATTTCCACCATTAAGGATGTCTCTTACCATCATAGGTCACATAAGGGACTTGGAAGCCCTTCCCACTGTTCCCTTCATTCGATTTAAACTGTATCCACAGCCTTTTGGAGCGGGAGGTGAAGGCAATAGGCCGTTCATAGGTCTGGCAGGTCTCATAGGTCGTCACAGAGTTGGAGAGAGCTGTGAATTGAGGATATGGTCACATTATGACAAATCAAACACTAGCACCATTCATTACTCTGAAGGTGGCCAGATCTAATGGTCTATTAGAAGCCCATAGTAACCCCCATGATCTCTGAAAGGTGCTATCCTATTATGCAGAACCTCCTACCAACACTGCCACCATCTTATAATGCTAAAGACATTCATCACCAACATCTGGTCACCTGTAGGGAAATCACATTAATACTGTAGCACCATGATAACACCCAGTCACCTAACAAGCTCTAACCTCCAACACGACACACACAGACAGACTCATGCATGCACGCACACACAGAAAAACAAACACTCACAGCTCTTTCTCATGACCAGGTAGTCTCCACACTCATCCTCGATGGGGAGGAAGATCTCTGGGACCACGATGAGGATTCTGCGCTTGGGCGGTGGGTTGATGGTCCAGGTGCACTCGATGTTGGCTGGGTAGTTCCCTGGGTAGTTGGGAGACTCGATGTAGCCAGTGAAATCTCCCATCTCTCCACCACAGTGTCTGTCTGTGAGGTGACAGGATAGTGTCAAATAGTTTATGCTGCCTTGGTGCTGCGACGCTAATTATCTACAGTAGCATCCCAAAGCAGGACAGGAGCAATATTTATTTGAGCACAGTAGAGAAACCTGCATGTAGTTTTAGTTTACTCTGTGTGTAGCCATTAAATACATTTAAAGTGTGAAGCCATTAACACACAAATACATACACATTCACGCACAAACGTATGCACACACAGACAACTTTTGTGTGAACATACATACTTTTGCACTGCATGATGTTGGTGGAGCCGTCAAAGTCGGTGGTGGTATTTCCTGGGCAGGAGATGCAATAATTCTGACCAAACTCCATCTGATACGTCCCCATGGGACAACGGATACAGCGGTGTGTGCTGGTGTTGTAGTAATGTCCCGGTGAACACTGGACTACAGGAGCAGAATGGAGTGTACCACGGTTTAGCACCTCTCAAACACCAACATACACCAACATAAACCAATGTAGTATATTTCCATAAAACAGAAACTGCAGGGGAGTTCCCTTAAAAATCCTGAGTGTCTTCCAAATGCCACCCTATTTCCTATATAGTGCACTACTTTTGACCAGGGTCCATAGGGCTCTGGTCAAAGTTATACATTGTGTAGGGAATAGGGTGGTATTTGGGACTCACATCCAGACTTTATAGGCATAACTACATGGGATGGATAAGCTGACCCCTCACCTTTGGTCTCACACTCCTGGAAGGACACGGCACCATTGTGTTTGGTGACCAGGTTTCCTCCACAGTGGAAACAGGAAGTGCGCCCCACCTCTGGCTGGTAGGTACCCAGGGGACAGGGCAGGCAAGGGATGAAGCCATCATGGGAGAAGTGACCAGGGGGACATTGACCTGGGAAAACAACAACAGAGGACTGGTCAGAGGGAAACTTGTTTTACTCAGTCTGCTCAAAGCAACATTCCCATCGTACATGTGGTCATTTAGCAGACAGACACTCTTATCCAGAGCGACTTAAAGACGAGCACTCTTCCACAATAAGACTAAGTTCCGGGAGAGCAGATGTCCGTGGAGTGATGTAACGCAAGGACATTATCTACCATGGAACAACCTCTCTCATATCTCCTGACTGACTTTAACAAACTGTCTCTCCCCATAGCTCTTTTTTGTTTAGTCTATTGGTGGGGAAAGCAGGAGATGGGATCTGTGGCTTAGCCACAAATAGGCTGTGATAACAGTGTTTGGGGGGGGTGAAAACATGGTGGCCCCTTCTTCTCTTTATTCAGGAGTGGGCAGGGGCCGGGTGTGGCTGTTTAATTCAAACAGGGCTTGAATGTTCTGAGGCTTACACGACTTTATACAAAGCAGAACATCTGCCTGTGGGGAGATTTTGATCAGGGTATCACTCCTTCCTGTGTATTTCATATATACTCATAACAGGATGTGATTCTGACTGGGAGACTAGTTTTAAGATCACTTTTTTTAAAGATCAAACCATGAGGGAAAACTATGCCACGGTCTTTGATGGAGATCAGTGTATTTTGCTGCAGTTATCTTTATGATTATTATGGTTGATTAAGTAAGTGTCCAAGGTGACTCATGTCTCATGTCTTGTACACAGTTAGGAGATACATGATTACTCATATCCTCAACTCTTGAGCCTTACCTCCACACTCAGAGATATTCCGCGCCCCAACCGACCTGGGGCTTCCTCTCACCTCTGGCCCTGGGCAGACATCGCAAGAATTCTTCCCCTCTTCATCTTGGTACATTCCAGCTGGACACAGAACACACCTTCCCTGATCCCTGTCATAGTACGTTCCAACAGTGCAGCTCACTAGCAAAAGGTAGAAGAATGAGACAGATTGGCTAGATAATAGGGATGCTACACAAACACACACACACACACACCCACACACACACACACACACACACACACACACACACACACACACACACACACACACACACACACACACACACACACACACACACACACACACACACACTGGCATTCAAGCCCACCACAAGAGGCCCAGTGTTAAGCTGCTAAAAAGGCATTGCAAATCGACCTGCTGCAGCTATGCACAAATAAAGACATAAGAGCGCTGAGCTGCTCTCCAGATGCTTTTGTGTCCCACATCAAACAAGTTCTTACACTTCACATAACACTGGTGTGCATTGGGGAAAGAACTCTACATACCATCGTAAGCACCCTCACCTCTACCAAAGCACACACAGAGCCAGTCAAAATGAGTGTTTGTCTGTTATCTCACAGAGCGTGCAAAGCCTGATTACAGGGATACACACCATCAGCTTTCATTTTCCCCTTTTCATGTTTTACTTTGTAGAACAACGTCTCTAATTTATGTTTGAATTATTGTGTGTCTGGTGATGTCAAGAACTTCTTAAAGGGGGAAATTACATCTAATCATCTCTCCGAACAGAGAGCAGTGAAGTGAAATCATTTTGCATTTTCATAAAAAATATCCTTCAGGGAAATCTATGTAAGAAGAGCTTTTCAGGAGAGAACCAGACATAATGAGTTAATGAGGAACACACAAAGCCTTTAATGCACACCCATTATATGTGCCTCAGCAACTTGATTTTCTTTGAGAAAGAAAATGTAATTCTCTCAAGAGCAGTTAATTTTTTCTGCCTTTTGTTTATCCTGAATGACCATGAGGAGCCACCGTCGCATTGTCTCCACCAGCTTTTATTTGATGGAGAGAGCGAGAGAAGAGAAGAGAGAGAGAGAGAGAAAAAAAAAACTTGAAGCCTTTCAAATGCAGAGGCAATTCTATAGAGTCCTCGAATTGATGGCCCCAAAGAGGTTTAAAAGACCTTTCACCTCTATTCAAGTATTTGATGACATTGGCAAACACTATGGTATCACAATGGTAAGGAGCTGAACCCAATAAAAGGGGTCAGAGTTCTGAATCCACCCATTCTGCCTGCCCCAATCACTTCTTGCGCCTATCAAGCAGAGGCCCAAACAGCTGATGCTAATTAATTCCCATGGTGTCGCTGAAGTCAATTCTCTGCAGCAGTTTAGTGGCTGGGGTCATGCAGAGTGGCCCTGACTGAGGGGGGATATAGCACTCAAACTCCCAGCTTGAATCAACAGCACTTCCTAATCATCTCCAATGTTAAAATGAACATGCACTATTTTACGTAACAGAGATCAGGAGAATACTCGTACACAGGGTTTCAGACACTACACACTGGCAAGTTTTGCTGTTGGCTATTGTTGTTTTTTTCATAGTAATACAGTCATTCTGCCCATTAAGTGGTCTGAAACTAAGGTCCAACATACAGCTGATTCTTATACTGGGTTGAGGCATACGGAAATGCAAATGTTGTTGTTGATCAGTCATGAATGATTAAAACTCAGCAAAAAAAGAAACGTCCCTTTTTCAGGACCCTTTCTTTCAAAGATAATTCATAAAAATCCAAATAACTTCACAGATCTTCATTGTAAAGGGTTTAAACATTGTTTCCCATGCTTTTTCAATGAACCATAAACAATTAATGAACATGCACCTGTGGAACAGTCATTAAGACACTAAAGAGGCCTTTCTACTGACTCTGAAAAACACCAAAAGAAAGATGTCCAGGGTCCCTGCTCATCTGCGTGAACATGCCTTAGGCATGCTGCAAGGGGGCATGAGGACTGCAGATGTGGCCAGGGCAATTAACTGCAATGTCCGTACTGTGAGACACCTAAGACAGCGCTAATGGAGACAGGACAGAAAGCTGATCATCCTCGCAATGGCAGACCACGTGTAACAACACCTGCACAGGATCGGTACAGCCGAACATCACACCTGCAGGACAGGTACAGGATGGCAACAACAACTGGATCCATCATGGTCTGGGGTGGTGTGTCACAGCATCATCGGACTGAGCTTATTGTCATTGCAGGCAATCTCAATGCAGTGCGTAACAGGGAAGACAACCTTCTCCCTCATGTGGTACCCTTCCTGCAGGCTCATCCTGACATGACCCTCCAGCATCACAATGCCACCAGCCATACTGCTCGTTCTGTGCGTGATTTCCTGCAAGACAGGAATGTGAGTGTTCTGTCATGGCCAGCAAAGAGCCCAGATCTCAATCCCTAAGAGCACGTCTGGGACCTGTTGGATCGGAGGGTGAGGGCTAGGGCCATTCCCCCCAGAAATATCTGGGAACTTGCAGGTGCCTTGGTAGAAGAGTGGGGTAACATCTCACAGCAAGAACCGGCAAATCTGGTGCAGTCTATGAGGAGGAGATTCACTGCAGTACTTAATGCATAGGTGGCCACAGCAGATACTGACTGTTACTTTTGATTTTGACACCCCCTTTGTTCAGGGACACATTATTCAATTTCTGTTAGACACATGTCTGTGGAACTTGTTCAGTTTATGTCTCAGTTGTTGAATCTTGTTATGTTCATACAAATATTTCCACGTTAAGTTTGCTGAAAATAAATGCAGTTGACAGTGAGAGGACGTTTCTTTTTTTGCTGAGTTTAGAATGAAAAAAAACTCTGATTAAACATAGGAGATATTTCACCAGTTGGTTTATTGGAATACTGCCGGGTACTATATCATGAGATTCATAACGTTCACAATTTGGTTAGAGAGAAAGAGCGCTAGATATTTTATGAGTGAGGAATAAGAAGGCATTGTTTTCTCTCAGTACTAGTGAGGCTGAGGCCATGTTGTTTGGAGGATTTCTCTCCCCACTGAAGCAGTGAGAACGAGCCCCAACTGGATTTACAATGGAGTGGGCCAACTGAAAGGGTTAAACTGCACTTAGTGAGCTAAGCCAGGGGTGGAGGGAAAAATGTTGCTCCTTTATAGAACTGGGGGTTACGGCTCCCTTTTAGCCGCACTTCCAAATTACATGTATACACCCCTGCCTGTCCACTGGTCTGCTTAATGATCATCTGAAACTAACTGCAGTGTGGGAATCCTACACACGGGTAACTTTACTCTTCTGAGTTATTTTTTGTTTTACGACTTAAGATTTACTTATGAGGTAAGTCATATGAAACACAAAAACAACAGGCAACAAAGCTACAAAGCAAAATCAACAGCTAAGGGTCATTTGAATCCAGCACAAAATGTTAGTCTCCTGTTATTTGGAGGTAGAAAGAAACGGACACCAGCGAGAGTTCACTTCGCTGGGGATACCTTGGATTAAGGGATGCTTGGTTTGTAAAACTGTTAGACTATTTCCCTCTTGTGTGAAAATCAATACATTTAACCAGCTATGGGCAGTCTTTATTCCTAAAAAGCTCTATGAACCAGAATGGATCAAACACCATCCTTCCCCCACTCAAACCCCTCACACACTCAACCCCCTCCACCCTCACCCACTCAACCCCCTCCACCCTCACACACTCAATCCCCTCCACCCTCACACACTCAATCCCCTCCACCCTCACACACTCAATCCCCTCCACCCTCACACACTCAATCCCCTCCACCCTCACACACTCAATCCCCTCCACCCTCACCCACTCAACCCCCTCCACCCTCACCCACTCAACCCCCTCCACCCTCACCCACTCAACCCCCTCCACCCTCACACACTCAACCCCCTCCACCCTCACACACTCAATCCCCTCCACCCTCACACACTCAATCCCCTCCACCCTCACACACTCAACCCCCTCCATCCTCACCCACTCAACCCCCTCCATCCTCACCCACTCAACCTCAATAAGGATGGGGGAAAGAGAGGAGAGCTCTGGATCAAGACAGAGGCAGACTAGAACAGCTTTGAGAGGTCGGTCTACAATAGTCTTCAGACCCCTTAAATATGGTGGCTTGGATCAGATTCAGACAGGGGCTCTAGAGGAAGACGACCAATCATTACAGAGTTAACGGTGGACAGAAAACTGACTCTCTTCTACTGACCACACTGAGACAGACAGGCAGAATGCAGCAGCAGGCAGTGGGCTTACTATGCTTACTGTGAGGCCCTGAACTGGGGCCACGCAGCTCTCTGCTCCCCTCCCCTCCGACAGAGAAAACACATGCCAACCTCCTTTCCACTGCTGATGTTGACAGGGTGTCATTAAAGCTAATAGACTTTTCCTCCATTATGGCTGTAAAACTAAATAGGACCAGCGGAATCAACAGCAAAAGCTAGCGGCTGCCATCACTCCTTCTGTTGCACTTTATTCCACGGAGATGCTGGAAGATCAACAGTCAACAACGGGCTCTCTTTTCTCAGTGCGAGCCGAGCATGCACTCCCCATACTAGCTCATTGCAGCATGTCGGCACCCAAATATGGCAGTAATCTGGCCGACACCTGCTCCAAATCCAATCAATAAACAAACCTGTGTAAATATATCTTGCTGGCATGGCTATGACTATGAGCTGCTCTGTGTGGGAGCCAGGATTTGACTCCAGGTGTGGCTCAGATACAGGCAGAAACAGATACAGGTAGATGCTCAAGATGCTACTCATTTTATACATACATTTATACCTAAGTCTTATGATACTCAGAACATTCAAGATGCTCACTCACCACACTTCCTGTCCACCAGTACCTGCCCTTTCCAACAGTGTTCCGGCAAGTCCACCGGCCGCGCCAGCCTCTTGGCCAGCTCGTAGTTAGAGCCAGCGAAGTGGAGGTGGAACTGCTCCCGGTGGATGGACTTCCTCAGGGTACGGATAGTCTTCCTCAGCCTCTTCTCTGAGCGCCGGCGCACACAGCCCAGGTCACAGCTCTCTGCTGAGAGAAACACCAGATACCAAAACTGTCCTTGCAACGCAATGAGACCACAATACACACGCAAACAAAACCACACACACATACCGGTACTAAAATAGACAGACACACACACTTATGTACATATCCATTCCAACACACAGACACCAGAACATTTGATCAACCACTTGCTCCCTCAGAATACAAGAGAAACCTCCAAACCTACACCTTCCCCAAAGATCCCACCACCTCAAAACGCCACGTCAAAACAGGAGATACTTTAACATGTTCGGCTTGTTAAGTGACGAAAAGCAAGAGCAGAGAGAGAAACAGGAAGCAGAGTGTCAGCCAGACGACTGGGGTCACAGCAGGGCAGGGCAGAGAGACCAACCTGTTACCTCCTCTAGGTTCACATCCAACTCAAACTCAGCCGTGATGGCAGAGCCCTCCTCCTCGTAACCCGCCTTCCTGCCGTGGCGGCTCTGCATCCGGGGGCCAGACGAGCTGCAGCGCAAGCGCACATAGCTGAACTGGACGTTCTCCGTGAAGGGGGACCTGCTGTCTGTGGACACGACCAGCCACACAGGACATGGACACGCACAAACACATGCATGCACGGAGACAAATACACACACACATGCATGCATGGAGACAAACACACACACACACATGCACAGAGACAAACACACACACATGCATGCATGGAGACAAACACACACACACACGTTACTGAATAACTATAACTGGTTAACTGTAGCAGGTAGAGTGAGGATAAAACTTAATTGCAATGTCACAACACTTAAATCTAAGGAGATTATATCCTTTGTGTGGTTTTATTTTTTATTTAACCTTTATTTAACTATGCAAGTTAGTTAAGAACAAATTCTTATTTTACAATGATGGCCTACACCGGCCAAACCCTCCCCTAACCCGGACAACGCTGGGCCAATTGTGCACCGCCCTATTGGACTCCCGATCACGGCTGGTTGGGATACAGTCCGGGATCGAACCAGGGTCTGTATTGATGCCTCTAGCACTGTTCAAGTACTGATGTTTCTCATCATTCTTTAAAAAGCAGTGACATCTCTGTGTATCCTGTTAAACATGCACTCTTTCCCCCCTGCTCTTTTTGTTGCCTTTGGACAGGGGGGTAACGAGAGGCGAGGGGGAAAAGTTCCCTTTTTATTTGAACACCATGACGGAACTCATTGTAGAAAATATTTTATCCAACAATCGGAAGTCCGTTTGATTGATAGCTGGGTGGGGGCCAAGTGAAAGGCATGCTATGGCTAATTACGTTTTCCCCTGTCAATGCCAGCCAATGTGCAGTGCTGAGACATTCAAAACATTTCAGACCGCACTACTTCCCCCCACGCATTTCTTTCATATTTAGCTCACTCCCAGTTTACTACAATCTAAGCAGCCTCTGAGTTTGGTTCCTGTTATCAAGTTTGTTGCATGATATGTAGGCAGTGCCAGGTTAATCTGCATTGTTTTAATGAATAAGAAGCTGTTGGACTTGTTAGAAACCGCTGTACCTGAATGAGCTGCGTTCAGGCTCTCCTTCAGCCTCTCTTGACTACGTTTCAAGTTGCACTTTCCTGTGCCAGACTTAAAAGTGGCTGTGGTCTTAATTCGCAGGACACTTGACATTTCTGGTCCTACGGTACAAAGGAAATAATAGCACATTGTTAACCTTTGATAAAAAGGAAAAATCCCTTGACTTCCATATGTCTGTAAATGAAAATGTGAATACTGAAGACTTGATTTGGTATGACGTTGTTTTGTCTTTATATGTTGTGTTTCTGGTTGTTTAGGGCTGGAGTGACAGAGCCTGATGCAGATCTGTGATGGTGTGTACTTGCCCAAGCAATACGAGCCACTTCCATTCCTTTGTGCTCCAGCCAAGCAGGGCAGAGGCATTCCACAGGTCACTGTATAAGAATCCTCCGTCCCTGTAAACGCACACAGGGGCATGAGACAGGCCACCAAAGACAAAAGGCAGAGCCACAAAAGGCCTGGTCGCCAAAAACAAACAGATGGGTGCTGGAACATGAGACAGCGCTGCTCTGCAGACTGATAGTAGTAGTAACTCAATTTCTGTCCCAAATGGTACCCTATTTCCTGTATAGGGCACTACCCTTGACCAGAGCCATGTGGGCCCTGGACAAAAGTTGTGTAATATAAAGGGAATAGGGTGCCATTTGGGATGCAGACCAATAGTAGTAGTAGTAACTGATAACTCACCACTGGTGATGTGGACCTGGGACTGGCAGGTCAGGTAGCAGCGGTCACCTCCCTCCTGCCTGCTGCAGTTTAAGGTCGGTTTAGAGGGGGGCTTTGTTGCTGGGAAACCCTCTGCCTCTAGATGGAAACCATAACAAACTCACAGGTAAAGTGCAGACTTTGGCCGTGGTGGAAAGACAGACAGACAGAGGAGGGTAGAAGTTGTGAGAAGTTGTGGGAAAAGAGTGAAACCTATTCAAGGAGAAGAAGAAAATGGGAACAGCAGCAATTGCCTTTATTCTACTTTTGTCCCAGGTTTTAAACCAAAGGCCAGAGAGAAAAACAGAGCACAAAAGAGAAAGAGAAGAAAATTACTCAAAGTATCTCCTGTTTTTAGTCCCCAAAAGTTTCAAAACATACATGTGGTACAGATGTATGATTTTATGTCAAAAACAGTTGACCTAAAACATAGCAGTTTATCACAACACACCCCAAACCGTCTAGAGCCCCCCAGGCCTGAAGGGGCACTGTCTTACCGATACAATCCTTTTTGTTCCAGTGTAGCTTATAACCAGGGTGGCACTGGCACTCAAACCCACCCATGGTGTTCTCACAACCCTGCTCACAACCTCCGTTGTTCACACTGCACTCATTTATGTCTGAGAAGAAAGCAGGGAAAACATCCATATGTTATTCACAGCATCTCTCACCTCACCTCATTCACAAAGCATCCATTATTTTTTCAGCAAAAACGACTAAAAACACCACAATGAACTATTCAGAAGGGTGTGAAATGTTGTAGATGGTACCAAAGCCCTTTCACCATAAGCATAATACCCTATACACATTAGTTTATAGAAAACCCAAACATGAACTATTCAGAATGGTGTCAAAGCCCTTTCCCCATACCATAAGTATAATACCCCATAAGCATTAGTTTTATAGTCTTACCTCCACAGTGGGCCAGTCCATACAGGGTGTACCCTTTGTTGCAAACACACTCAAAACCACCAGGGGAGTTCACACACGTGTGACCACATGTCCTTTCGAAATAACACTCGTCTATATCTGTCATTAAAAGCAGAGGGATATTCTTTTTCAATTTAAGGTAGTAGAAATTGGGGTTTTAAATGGTACAGCATGGTATCACTAGGTGATGAATTGTGGCATTGTCTTTTGATAGTTAATGGTAGAGACAGCAGCATCTTAATGACAGGTTGTATCAGAGGGATGAAATCAGTTTGTACTAAACGTTAAGCTTTAAACTTGCACATGTTAAGGATCTTCAGAGGAATCCTTCAAGTCAATAACGGCAAACCGTTCAGCCTCCTACTCTCATTGTCTTATCTTCCAGCAGCACCTACACAGAACAACAGCTCAGTATACTGTGCTGTCCCAGCCCCTTCCCCAGATGTAGGGCAGACAGGCAAGAGAGTGAAGAGAAGAGGCCTACCCTGACAGGAGAGTGAAGAGAAGAGGCCTACCCTGACAGGAGAGTGAAGAGAAGAGGCCTACCCTGACAGGACAGTGAAGAGAAGAGGCCTACCCTGACAGGACAGTGAAGAGAAGAGACCTACCCTGACAGGAGAGTGAAGAGAAGAGGCCTACCCTGACAGGACAGTGAAGAGAAGAGACCTACCCTGACAGGAGAGTGAAGAGAAGAGGCCTACCCTGACAGGACAGTGAAGAGAAGAGACCTACCCTGACAGGAGAGTGAAGAGAAGAGGCCTACCCTGACAGGACAGTGAAGAGAAGAGACCTACCCTGACAGGAGAGTGAAGAGAAGAGGCCTACCCTGACAGGAGAGTGAAGAGAAGAGGCCTACCCTGACAGGAGAGTGAAGAGAAGAGGCCTACCCTGACAGGACAGTGAAGAGAAGAGACCTACCCTGACAGGAGCGCTCGTCAGTAAGCAGCTTGAAGCCCTTCCAGCAGTTACACTCAAAGCTGCCGATGGTGTTCCTGCAGAAGTGGTCGCAACTGCCGTTGTGCAGCTCACACTCATTAATGTCTGTGAGAGGCAAATTATAAAACTGTTATTATTCAGACAAACATACACTCCCCTCCATATATATTTGGTCAAAGAAGCAATTTTTAAAAATGTGTCTCTATACTTAGGAGACGGTATATTATGTCAGCTTTTATTTGAGGGTATTTCGATACATATCTGTTTAACCATTTAGAAATGAAAGAACTTTATGTATCTACTCCCCCCATTTAAAGACGTCATAAGTATATCACTTTTAGTGTGTTAAAGTTGTCAAAAGGTTAGCATTTGGTACCATATTCCCTGCACGCAATGACTACGTCAAGTTTTGCAGTTTGTTTTGGCTGTGTTTTGGGTTATGTTTTGCCCAATAGGAACTGAATGGTGAATAATGTCTTCTGACATTTTGGAGTCACTTTTATTGTAAGTAAGAATAGAAGATGTTTCTGAACTTCTACATTCTACATGGATGCTACCACGATTATGGATGATTCGTGAATAATGATTACAGAGGCAGAAAGAACGGTCTCACTCATCATTATTCATAATTCTTTCATGATTTTTCTTAATCCTGGCATTAACAGGATTAATTTAGTATTCAGAAACATATTATCTACTCACTTAGAAAGAAAATGACTCCAGTCATCATTCAACCATTCAGTTCCTGTTAGGCAAAATATAACACAAAACTCAACCAAAACAAACTGCAAACGCATCCAAAGAGTTTGTAAAGTCACAAGCTTGATGTAGTCATTGCGTGCAAGGAATATAGGACCAAATAATAAACTTTTGACTACTTTTATACACTATAAGTGAATTCGTCCAAATACTTTTAAATTATTCACATGGAGGACATTTGATACATAAACCTGACATTCTGTACTGTAGCCTCATATGAAACATTTGCTGGAGTATAGAGCCAAATGAGCCAAATGAAAAATGTTAGCTTCACTGTCCAAATACCTATGGAGGGGAGATGTGAAGCTTGTTAAATAAAAGTACATTGAACTGAATAATAAGAGATGGAGATGAAGATGGCCTGCCTCCAAAATGGCACCTATTCCCTATAAAGTGCATTACTTTTGACCAGAGCCCTATGGGCCCAGGTCAAAAGTAGTGCACTAAATAGGAAATAGAGTGCCATTTGTAACTCAGACATAGAGATGGAGTTGAGGTTCTTGGTGGACGGCTGGTCTGACCTTTGCACGTCTTCCCGTCAGGCTGCAGAGTGAAGCCCACAGGGCAGCTGCAGCATACCCCCGTGGATGTGTCCTTACACGTGGAGTCACATCCTCCGTTATTTACCGCGCAGTTCTCTGAAAGGCCAGCGTGAATAGATTCAATGTCAACATGCTGCTGCTGTGTACTATACTGAATGAAGGGTTATAAAATGCCTATACATCATGTACTGTCGTTATAGAGCTATTGCCAAAGTCTGGTTTTTAACCCTAACAACAGACATTGAGTAAACAACAGTAGTAGTCCTAGACACTGAGCTAGCAACCCAGTCACATCTTCAGTACATACAGTCAATACAGTGTTTTACTAGGTGTGATCATTTACACAGCACACCATGACTGACAGTGTTATACATTGGGCAACCCAACGTTATCCCCATGCTAAACGGAAGGAAAACGTGAAATGTACCACACTGTCACAAAAGCATATTTTTCAGGGGAGGAATCGGCAGTGAGAAAGTGAGGGTCCATAGTCATTTCACAGTTTGCTCTAAAGCCCGTGGAATGCCTTGGTTTACTGGGCCTTGCTCTTCTCCCCTCTGAAAAACACCTCTGGCTGATTCCTGGCAGCATAACCCATGGTAACTAAAGTCATTCAAATAGTCCAACTGACAGAATCCTCTCAGTCAGCAGCTGAGTCTGTTTGGTTTTGTTAATTTAGTGTTGTAAAAGTATCAATGGGTAATAATAGTGGAATTTGTGCAATTATACAATTATTACCCATGAGCAGTCTGCGCTTGACACGTTTGTCCACCTCAGTGAAGGAAGTGGCGTTGTGATCAGAGCTCTCAGTAGTTGTCTCGTCCCGCTCTGTAATACAGACAGTGGGTGACGTGAGTAACAGACAGTAACCTAACCAACAGAATACACGAAGATACATACACAGTGTTTTAGTATAACTAAAATAAACACAGGTCAACATTTAAGAAAATGGTTTGCACCAAGTTGCCTCCTGTTCTGTTCTGTCTGCTGATGCACAGTAGCTGAATTGCCCAGTGCACACCTTGGTGGTCTGTAAGTGTAGTCTACCTCCCCTGGATATTTTTCTGTGTTCCTCTCTGGAACCAGAAGCATGTTGACACTATGCGTGTGTCAGATAAGACAGGAGATGGAACTGTGAGATGGAGCTGGAGACAACGCAGTGATAATCCTGGACCCCACACACACAGTAGCGCCGCGGGAGAAACAGATACTACCCACAGGCCTACTGTACGTCTCCTTCCTATCTGACGGCTGATGCTTATCATATCCACCATGTGCAAATGGAAGAAATACACACTCGCTGTCAGGAGAGATGGCAAGCTCCTCAAAAGGATTGCCATTTCATCCACAGGCTCAAGATGTGATCCTTTAAACAGGTGAGTTTCAGTGGGTGAGAGTAACAAAAAGGAGGAGAATGAAGAAGTGTACAGATGGAAATATCTAGAAGGATCCAGTCCATTTCACCATTATTGACTAGGTAATCTGGTTTGCTATATGTAGAGATGCTTACAGGGGAGGAATCGGCGGTGAGAAAGTGAGGGTCCATAGTAGTATGTAAGTAGGCCTGGATGTGGTTGATCTGCTCTTACCTACACAGGACCTGCCGTCAGGGTGCAGGGTGTACCTCACATGACACCTGCAGATGGGCCCTTGCTCCATGTCCTCGCAGGTGTGCTGGCAGCCCCCGTTACCATGGTTACAAGTCACTAGGCCAATAACACAAAACTTGGGTCAATTCCAAAGTTCAACTCATGTGTTATCTAAACAAAACTCTTGGTTGAGCTGGCTATACGATCAATCACAAAACTTCACACATACAGATGCAGCCTCTTTGGTTCTTGGCCAGCTCAAATCCTGGGCGGCACTCGCAGGCCACTCCTCCCTTGGGTGTCTCCTTGCAGATGTGACCACAGCCATGCTTCTTATTCATACAGCTAAGCCCCTCTGGGAAAGAGAGGTTACACTTTACATTAGGTTTCTCCTATACCTGTGTAATAACACTGTAATTACACTACTCACAACAGTGTATTCACATGTTGTTACACATAGTACATGGTAATGAAATACAGAGGCAAAACAACTGACACTGCACAACACCAATGATGTCTGATGATAGATTATTGAAGCCCCCTGACTAGAAATCTGCCACAACCCTTTGGGGCATGGCCTAACAATAACACTTCCTAGAGAGGGCTGATGCATTCAGCTGACATGCAAGTGCAGTGGACCCCTCAAATGTGCAACTCCAAATGGACTGGGCTGGCCTAGCTTTTTCAAGCCATGTCAAAAAGAGAGGGGAAAGAAAACCAAGTGGCTGGGAAAGGACAAAGAGTAAAGCCCACTGGCAGAGGCAGAGAGCTTTTCCCTGAAGGCAAGCAGAAACAAAGCTAACAACCAACACTTTGAGTGGACACCCAGATAAGTACTTTATTTAATCAGATTTTACCGTGGTCAATCTACATATTCATATACTTTATACACTGAGTTTACAAAACATTAAGGACACCTACCTAATGTTAAGTTGCAAACTCCCAAACATACACAATCCATGTCTCAATTGTCTAAAGGCTTAAAAATCCTTCTTTAACCTGTCTCCTCCCCTTCATCTACACTGATTGAAGTGGATTTAACAAGTGACGTCAATAAGGGATCATAGCTTTCACCTGGATTCACCTGGTCAATCTATGTCATGGTATGTCATGGAAAGAACAGATATCCATAATGTTTTGTACACTCAGTGTGTATGGGAGTCAGAATCACACTATTATCTTCTATCCTAATACCATCATTGGCCTTCTCCCAGGTCATTGTAGAGAGCAGCTCCTTTATTCTTATGCTGCAACGGCTGAGTGGATGTGCTGGTAGGATTAGTAACTTTTCCAAGGGAAACCCAATGTAGTGAAAAACCTTTGGATCTCTTCATTGAATTTAGTGAGAATAAAACAACAATACTTGTGAGAGCTTTATTCTAATGTAAGACACAGGCCACAAAAGCCCAAGTGTTGCAGTTATTAACTTGTTTTGTTCTCTGGGACACGGGGCTCCTTTTCCCACAGCATGGGCCCTTTGGAGCCCGACTGCTCTAGATAATGCCACAGAGAGGGGACCGATTTAACAGCTGTCATCCATCATTGTGCTGTCAATCACACTCTTGTATGTGAACATTTGAGAATTAGCTCCATAATTCTCTGCTGTGCCCCTGACACAGCTTAGTAGCCTACCTTAACACAAACACACATTCACACACACATAGGGATGCACACACACACACACACACACACACACACACACACACACACACACACACACACACATAGACTGAGACACAAACATACAGAAACATGCATGGACTGAGACCCAACAGACATGCACATACACACAAAGACACAGAGAGACACATACTGTACATACACTCATTTGAAGGTGGGTAGGAGAGTTGGAAGCCATCACAGGGCAGGTATTCAGGGGTACACACCCACAGAGACACAGAGAGACACATACTGTACATACACACATTTGAAGGTGGGTAGGAGAGTTGGAAGCCATCACAGGGCAGGTATTCAGGGGTACTCACCCACAGAGACACAGAGAGACACATACTGTACATACACACATTTGAAGGTGGGTAGGAGAGTTGGAAGCCATCACAGGGCAGGTATTCAGGGGTACTCACCCACAGAGACACAGAGAGACACATACTGTACATACACACATTTGAAGGTGGGTAGGAGAGTTGGAAGCCATCACAGGGCAGGTATTCAGGGGTACTCACCCACAGAGACACAGAGAGACACATACATACACACATTTGAAGGTGGGAAGGAGAGTTGGAAGCCATCACAGGGCAGGTATTCAGGGGTACTCACCCACAGAGCGGTGGATACATGTGTGCTGGTTGTCACTGAGGAAGAAGCCCTCTTTGCAGCTGCACTCATAACTCCCCATGGTGTTGACACATGTATACTGGCACCCTCCATTGTTGAAGACACACTCGTCCACATCTGCAGGCAGAGCCAGGACATGACTTCTCAGAACAATGAAATAACTGGATGAATGTTCATGAATTCCTAGGCTGTCTTCATGAAAACTATAAAGAAATATTACAACAAATCTCTATTTACCTGGCTGTCACACATTGTTCAATGGCCTTAGCAGAATAGAAACGAATTCCCTATTGAAATCATACACTTTTAATGCCACCTTAATTCACCGTATAGGCCTAAAGTTATATCTGCGAAATGATTGACAGACACTCAATACATCAAATGTTGTTTACCTTGTAGTCTGAAATGTATCTTACCAAGACAATTATGTCCATCGTGCGCTAAATTGAATCCATCATGGCAAGTGCAACGATAATTGCCTGGTATGTTGTTACATTCGTGTACACAGCCACCATTGTACTCGATATCGCAATCATCAATGTCTAAAAGGGAGTCAAGTCGAGATTGATGAATGTTTGCCATTTGAGCATTTAATGGAAAAGGGTCCTTTCAAACAATGGGCCACATCATTTAAATAAAAAGTCATGCATTATGCCAAGGTATATGATATATAATCAACATGTCATTGAAACTTGTCTTGAAATCCAAGGAACTATTGGTCCAAAGAATTCAAATGTGTCTCATATGATCCCAATACAAAAGGAAAGGAACAAAGAATTACAGAGGAGATAATTACCTTCACAATGTTTACCGTCGCCTTTAAAGCCTACTTTACACGAGCACTTGTAAGAGGCTTGGGTATTTTGACAAATAGCATCAATGTGACATCCATCACTTCCTTCTGCGCATGCATCTGGATTTGAAATCCACATTATGGCATAAAATGTTACCAGAACAACATTTCGTAATCTGTATTTTAGTCATGTACATTAAGATTATGACATTCATGTGGTCCTCATTAAATCCTCAAAAACATTGATCCGATTGAACCTGATCCACTACTAAAATTAAGAAAAAATACAAGTCAGGACCCATTCCTTATCATTGGTACATTTGTTATTCATTTTTATCTGAAAACAAGTGAGTAGGTTGGTTAAAATGTAGGACTTCGTTAAAAAAGCAAACAGACAAAAGAGATTCATCAAGTTCCAATTTTTACAATTGAAGCCAAAACTGAGTGGGCAAACTATAATAATGTAAAACAAAATAAAGTCTGCCAAGTAGTTGGAAACTATACATAATTTGAAAACAACAACAACATGAGCGCAAACACTCTTATAAAAGTGCATAAAAACAGCCTTTGAAACTCATACAACGCACCTGGATTCTCTAGAAGAGCGGCGATTTGGCGAGTATTTAACAAGAGCAAAAACAAACAAAAGTCCCTTGCACTACAAATAGCTCCCATGGTGATATGATCCGAGTTTTGGAGGTGTCCTTAAAAAGACGCGTTTGCACTGAAGTCTTGACCAAGTGTCCGCCTCATTTTCATTCTAGCCTGTCAGTCGGCTTCACGAGGGGATTTGGAAAGAGAAAAGAGTGTACGTGTGTGTGTGTGCGTGTGTATGTGTGTGCGTGCGTGTGTCTGAGTGAGAGAGAGATAGTGTCTCTATTATTTTTAAACTTTATGAGTGTAATGCTTACTATTGAGTTCTGATTGTTTATTTCACTTGTGTTTATTATCTATTACCCTTGTTTTGGCAATGTAAAAATGTTTCCTATGCCAATAAAGCCCTTTACTTGAATTTAGAGAGAGAGAGAGAGAGAGAGAGAGAGAGAGAGAGAGAGAGAGAGAGAGAGAGAGAGAGAGAGAGAACTGAAAACAGAAGCAATTGAGAATATTAGATAAGGCTGTATAACTGATTTTCTAACCATAAAATTATAGCCTAACGTATTTTAAGTAGGCCTAGGAAATGTGTCTCTCTTCTGGCTGGACGAAAAGAGTGGTTCCCGAAATATTCCTTAAAAGCCTGACTTTGTAAAATAAATGTAACTCCGCAAATCTGCACGGTGCCCTGTTCTATGTTCTTTTTCATCCTCCTGTTGTATGAGGCGGGCATCTCTGAATGCCCAATCCTCGAAATAATGGTGGCCATAAATTATCCCATTGTATTTCACACTTGACTGCTCCAGACTTGTCTAGAGTCTTTGTCGGCGATCAAAGTGTCATCCTTTGAAATCCGTCTGTTGTCTAAAACTCGTTTTTGTTGAAATAGGAGCGCACGCAAAGCTGCGTTGAATCGCGCTTCTCTGTATTCAAGTGAATATAATTTCACATAAAATCTAGACCTTTACAGCGTTCAAATAATTTCGGAAACTCCGGGACCTCCGAGTTAAAATCAATGTAAGTTATTTGCGTAGAGCTTACTATAGGTTGATAATGAGATACTTCTCATGTGGGAAACTAGGGTATCATCTATCTACAACGAGTATGACGCGTTCACGTGCTTGTTGGAACTAGGAACCTCCGAGTTAAAATGAACGTAAGTTATTTGCTTAGAGCTTACTATTGGTTCATATTGATACTTCCCAAATGCGAAACTCGGGTTCATCCTTATATAACGAGTTGGCAAATCTTACATTTCCGAACTTGGTTTAAGCAAGTCGGATTTTTTCCGAGTTTCCGACAAGAGATGAATATGACATTGAATTGGCAATCGACATTGGAACGTGGATTTATGCTGTGTCATGTCATGTCGGAATCTCGGGACCTCTGAGTTAAAATTAAAGTAAATTATTTGCCTGGAGCTTCCTATTATTTGATTTTGGTACCTTTCGCCTTAAGTGAATGCGGCTTTATATTGAAGAAGCCTTCATGCGAGCTACTTTAGGCGCCTTTGTGTTCAACATCAGAGGCAAAATAGAATATTGAGCGCCTTACCCGCTCAATTTTCAATTATCCGAATGAAAATGAGAGGTTTGGGCAACAGACATTCTGTGCCTCGTAGGCCTACCTGTGATCATTGATTCTGCGCACTGCTCCGGTGAGGCGCTAGCCGTACTTTCACAAGGTGGGTTGGCATTTCTGATATGCCACTTCCTAAGAGTACTGGCGACGAAATTAAAATAGTATAGTTGTGAGCTATTATACTGAACCAGCGAAAAAAAAGTCGGTCAAGTGCAACTCATAAAAAGCATTATTCATTGCTTTAATTTAAACCAACCCTCTCTCCAATCTCTAAGATGACTAAACGAGTGTTAAGGTTTGAGTACCATCTAGCGGTTGAAATGAGATCACGCAGACCCAAAAAGGATTTATGTTTTATTACAAGACAGAACTAACGTAGTTGTTGAGCTACAGAATAACAATATAGACAAAAACATAACAAAATCGAAAGTGCACAAAATGAAAATGACTTGAAGGTCCTAACGGTTCAATTAACAGAATCAGTTTTCCAAATGGATTTGAAATAAATACATATTAAATTACAGGTTGAATTTCATAATGTAAAAGGAACGTTCATTCTTACAAGGCACACCTCATATGATCAAATGTACCACGCAAACGGCAATAAAATAGTCATTTCCCTATATACAAAAACCGTTTAGAATTTCCATCTTGATAAAAGTAAGCAGCAGCTCTCCTTTTAATGACATTATTTAAGAATCACAGAAAGATGTTTAACACTCAACTAACCTGCCACACAAAAGTAACTGGTTTGATAACCACGGTTATACAGTATATTGACACAAACCATTCTACTGTGATGAAGTTCAGTTACAGCAAATAAATAACTTTGCACAACAGGATACCCCGCCTACTAGCCAGGTGCTAGATCTGTTTGTGCCCTTGCAAACGCCATTGGTATCATTGTCAAGCCATACAATGTTTTGCATGACAAAGAGTAACAAGAAGTTGGCATGACAGAACAGACAGACTGGCACGCAGGCTACCTGTCTGCATGCCCGACAACAAACTGATAATAATTCATGCCACTTACTGCAAAACTGTTCACTATTTAACAGAGGTACACATCTTATTGGTTTGACTCGACCACTAACCATAAATGTATGTTGTCCCTTGAGGCAAAGCCGCATTACAATTATGAAAGATCACAAAAAAAAAAAAATGAAAAGCCGAAAAACCAATTTGCTGCGAGGCAGAGATGGACTTACAAACGTTGCTCCTTTAACATTTAGGTAATTTCTCACATTCAAAATGTCTGCATAGTCTCAGCTTTGATTTGCTTTCTGTCGATGAACAAAACAAAAAATATAAAATACACGTTCAATAACAGAATATCAAGATGCCAACAAACACAGAACATTAATAGTGTAAGTATTGCTTTAGCCTTCAACTCATAGGACAAAGATATGGATGGTATTCAGCAGGCAAACTGTGTTACTGCCGGAAGTTGTCCAACACCACACCGCCAATTTTCATAATTGGTTGCTAAAGCTTTAATGCATTGTGCCTTACCAAACACAACCCCCTGAAATGTTGTGACAAACCTGGGGATTAGGCTAGCCACTGATTGGCCAATGAATAAGTTACAAGTGATGCCATAAAATAATGCCTCAATCTAAATATTTTCACATCTGTACACATTTAGTGATTTAAAAATATGAGTTGTCAATCCTGTAATTGAAAATAGTTCTCATAGCCAACACTCACAAGTGTATATACAAAAACACTTCAAAATATGGTTATAAAATGTGCATTTTCAGCTCATGGAAGACTACAAACTACAAATAAATAATTGCTGGTTTTCATTCAAAGACAAAGAGGAGTTCTGCATGCTTGGTCGAACTCAATCTATCTTGATTCACTTGCATGAAATTGCTGGAAAAGCAATGGATAAGCTCATGGTACGGAGTGTTTACAAATCTGACAATGTACAATAGTACTCAGCTCTTGCCAAACCATGCATGTGTGGGAGAGTGAGACAACACATGCATGTATACATTTAAAAGGCCATTCATAATGTATAAACTCACTGAAGACCCCCCCCCCAAATACTCTCATAGCCCATAACCCTTTATATATTAAGATGCTATAAATCAAATGAATCTGCTTGAGTGTCAGGGGAACATAAGTATAAGAAAACACTTGAAAATGTCCATTCCATCAATGCAAATAAGCTGTTTTTGTTTTTAGAAATCTAGCTGGTGGAGTCTTGCATATCAGCACATGAACACTTCATTGCCAATTAGACAGCTGTAAAATGTTTCTTTAAAAAGACGATGCTGGCAAAAGGAACATAATATATACACAAACGCTGGTAACCGTAACACAGAAAATAAGCTTTAAATGTTGTAAACCAAATTAATCAGACCTGGATAGTGTGCCCTTCAAGGCCAAATATAATTCTGCCTCCCCATCCTATAAATAGTACAACTAATGCCTTTATAAAAACATTTTTTTGGGGGTTCTTTTTTAGTTTTCTTTAAAAAAAGATAAGAAAATGAATGTATAAAAAAACATATCAAAGCAAAAATAGGAAAATCATTTAGCCGTCTAAATACACAGTGAACTAATAGGGAATGGTTTTGGGGGTAGTCTGCCACTGGAGACAACTTGTCGGGTGCCATTGACACCCCAAGGGGATGCTCAAGAGCCATCACCAGTCCTCTTTCAGGGCCTCTGGTAGCAGGAGAGGCGGGGGGTGAATGGCGGGAAGGGGAAGGTGTGTGTCCTGCATGGGAACCAACGTCTCCTGCTTCTTGGAGCTGCAGCAGGGCTTGAAGAGACGCGGGTCAATCATCACCTCACCAAAACGACCTTTGTAGACAATCCCACAGCACACCTTTTGTCTACAGGGAAGAGGATGAAGTATCCATTCAATAGTTTGTCCTAAAAACTACATATCTGCAGAATTGTCCCAGATAAAACTACAGTACTAAATTATAAACTTAGATTTTTCAGACAGACTTAAATTTCAAATACTTCATTGACATACCTTTTCCAGTAAGAACGGTCCAGGAAGGAAAAGACAGAAGGAGTGGGGCGCCTCTGTTTGGACTCAATGTCTGAGCCGTCATCTGACTCGTAGCTGGGGGACTGGGATGGAGACATGCTTGAGGTCGTGCTGTGGGCATCAGAGTCTGAAAGGACAAACAGAACCATTTTGGTGGCATTCTCTCATGATACATGACTTAGAGGCAACATCTGCATGTCTACCGGGATCCTCCATGTAGGGCCTAATGACTAAAGTGAAACAAGGACTTATGCAGTAAAACTCAGTAGTTTAAAAATGTTGGAGTATATATTCTATAATTTTGTTGATTTAACAAGAGACCTACTTTGTCTTTTGAATTTGTGAAGCCGCTTCAGTTTGTTTTTCTTCTTCCCATCGCTATTCTTCATCTTCTTGGGTTTGGTTAGCTTGAAGCCAGGCCCAGCTCTTGCATCCACAACCTAATGTCATATAATACATGTTAATCACTCAACTTCGACACAGCATCAATTACATGAAAATTCACAGCGAATCCTCATTGAACTAAGATAAAAAGGATGGTGCATACATGGTTCCAGTTCTTCTTAGAGCCCTTTGGCAGTTTTTTCCATCTTTTTACTAACAGCACACAAGCATTGCAGATGTCTCCCACACGATCCTCTGACAACCTTGATAAATAATCAAGGAAATGAAAACAAAAGCACAATAAATACACCTCAAGCAAATCAATAAACATTGTTACATAACATTAACTTATATATGAAGTACTGCAAAGTTAGCGTCGCTGTGCTTCAGACAGCAAAAAAACAAGGTAAGCCATCCTAGAATCAATCCTAGACTAGTTAATAATATCTTCCCAATTCAATCTGTTGACCATCACTTGTTTGACCTTTTATGGCATACAATCACTGGGACAAAAACTGGTGCAAACTCAGCATTAACATGAATTACAATACAGAAATAAGTGTGTAGTGTTTAATACTCCCTGAAAAGGAAGTATTTGATGAATGCAATGTTATCATGCCATTAACACTTAAAGCTTACCCAAAACATAGCCTGAAGGTTTCTTCGTATCTGCTGCTGTCAGTAAAGCGTGAACTGGAGGACTTGGTTTTGCAAATGCAACATCCTTCATGGCTGCGATATATTTTCGACTTGTGAAAACCAAACATGATGATCAATGGGAGAAAGAAACCTACCGAGAAAGAACAAATAGATTACCAAAGGATGCCATGCAGAATAGTAATAGCACTGTAACGTTACTGATGTAATGCTTTCCCCTGGGGGAAAGGGGCGGGTCACCACATTGGTCAAAACATTGTGTTGTTTCCATTTAGAAGTCTTCCACAACTTCACGCTGAGACAAGCTTCCTCGTATTTATTGACGATTGACCTATTTTAACTACACAAAAAAGCAATGCGGAGCAAATAAATACACTTTCTTACGCATTTAGATACACCTTTTATCAATCTTGCATGCTACTATACAAATTAATGACATTCACTTAGCCACCAGTGATAGATCTGCTAGACGTCCCCGTTATTATGCATACACAATTCACGTTATAGGCTGCGACTCCCATCTCGCTTTTTTGTTTTCTGACTGGAGGAGACTATTTTTAAACAAAGCCCGCGGGACAGGAACCAAAGGATGAAATTGTTTGAATGGTTTTTACGCACAGACTCACATAACTAAATCTAGCCAACCATTGCAAGCTAGCTATTCCATTTAGTAGATTACAATACACCAACGGTATATTGCCAAAACTATCAGTTTACTTGCAAGCAATCCAACCAAATAGAATGGCAGCATCTGGCAACCCCCGCTAGTAATGACGCCATCGCTAGCTAACTCGGCTACTACAAATACTCGACAAATTAGAACAGTGTGTCGCTGGTAATACATTAACTATGCTTTTCATATTGCCCTTGATTAACCGTGTTTAAAACTGATATGTTCCCGTCGGGAAAGTGATTTTCAGTTACTTGGGGGAAACGAAACAAAAAGCGGGGAAGGAGAACTCCTTTCACTGAAGAAACAAAAAGCGGACGAAGTCATAAAAAACAAATGCGACAAAGTGAATTGAGCGACACTGGCTTGTTTTATCATTTCAAAAGAAATTGTTGTAAGATTTAGCACGCACAATACTTTATTTAGTTTCCTTCCCTTTAAATTCAAACGTTCGCCCGCTGAGAGCGCCAAATAGCAATCTGACTATTGTTGTTAGCTAGCCTGCTAACGTTAGCTAGCTACCACGCCACGCTCCATATCCATGCTCTCCCATTGTTACAATGACCCCGTTGCAGATATAGTTCGCACGCGACAGACTAAAATTAAATGTAAGATCTGTAAAACATCAGCATTTGCGTTAATTTCTAAATGCAAATTGTGTAAATGGTAAATAACAGTGGACTTACCGAACAAAAACTTTGAATCTTCACCGTTGTCTTTTTACACACTGCGCATGCCTTACTACTACTGCTGCATACAGCTGGGTATTAGAATGACATTAGCATAAAAAAAACATGAACATAAAGCGTTCCATCGTAGAAACACCATATTAGGAGTGTAACGTGTCCGTTTGAACACACATTCAACCAATTGGCGCACACTATGCATGGTATTTAACAATATGGGATTCTGGGAGTAGTAGTGAGTGTGGAAATGCTTTCCGTTTTATCCTATTTAAATCAACCTCATTAGACTCCATGTCCCAGCAAGCATCGTATCATCAACGTATGAATGGACAAATAAAAAAAACTATTTGAAATGGCGCGAATGAGTTTGTTTACATTTCAAAACCAGCATTTGTTGTTGTTACAAGTGTTGTTATCAGTGTTTGATTTCTCTGCTGGGTAAAGTTATCTTATTTTTGCTCTATAGTTCATATGGGGAATATATGGGGGCATTTACAATACCATCAATAACCATATAGCAATTTATAGTGTACCCATTCCAGTCAGTTATACTCCATCAATAAAAATACAAAAAACATCCATATTAATGCATTTATATTTTTTATTTTTATACACTGTACACATTTCCTCACTTAGTAAACACAACATTATACGGCTATGCCAATAAATGTACAACAGTATTGAAAAACAAAAATATATCTCCCAAGATGCTCATGTCGATTATAGATGGAATAGTACAACCAACACAATTCAGAAGTTGGCACAGGAAAGACATCCTTCACACCTACTTCTATCAAACTGCTGTTGTTATTCATCATCATATGCTGCACAGTAAGACAATTGGAGGAGGTCCAATGATTCTCATTTAGATCTTGGGTTGATTTTTTTGTGTGATGTGGATAATATTGCATAGCAGAAATACCAACAGTTCAGAGGAGAATTGTTTGCTCTATTTTGAATCTGGCCTTTTAAAGCAACCATATGTACCACTCATTATTAATTTAAGTGGCAAGCAGCTCATACAATTTTCACTACTGAAAAAACATGATGTTGTAAACCTGCCAGGAATGGGCAGAATAGGTGAGGAATAATGAGAAGATGTTGGAAAGAAGGATGCACTGGTTAGAGGTATTTACACGAAGGCTGTCATTTCATAAATGACTCACTTTCTACCAAGCCATGGTTATGATGAGTACTGTACTGTTGAAGAGTTGTGTGTCAAGTGTGAAGCACTGACATGGCCTTAAAGTGATACTTCTCCAACTGAATACATATTGTGCATCACTAGCATACGCTACATTATCTTATTCAGGAGCCTCTTCTTAGGCCAAGTTATTCCATTTAAAATAGTTGCATCCTATGGTACTTCCAGGGGGATTGATCCAAACGTACACACTGTCATATTGATGTAGAGGAATCAGTTTCCCACCCTACACAAACATCTATACCATGTCATATTCATACTTATAAAACATACTTCTACATCATTTGCTTCAAGCTCTGCATTCTGACAGTTAGAATTAGAACAGAGCAAGCAACTTGACAGACATATCAAAATAATACTGTTCTTCTCCGAAAATATATTAACAGTTTTTGTTCCTTGTTTTACTTTTTAGAATATAGCCATTGTCAGCAGTTCACAATAACAATGAAAATATTTAGCTTTCAATAAAGTAGTATACAACAGGTGGGTTATCTTCTTCCAACAATGTGAAAATCATGGATCGTAATAGAAAACATATTCTTAACATCTAACAGCAACATTATTAAGGATAAAAATAACAACACATTTTGAAAGGCTCATTACACTTTATATATGGCAAATGTAACAGTAGCTTTAATATAAGCCAGAAATCGTCCCTTAATTGTTCAAGTCTCTTTCTGCATAAAAAGGTTTAATTGTTCTTTAGTGGTCCCTAACAGTCTTCCTTAGTCAGGCCCAATTGGTGTGAACGAAGGAGGGCCTAGATACCGATCCCTTTGACAAGTGAAGCTTCTAGGGTAATGTTGAACTCCTGCAAAGTCTGTAGCACTCTGATCAGAGAATTTACCAATGAGCGGTCCTTTATCAGTGCTGTGTCCTCGTACATTTGGACTGTGATTGGACAGTCTGTGAGGAGAGCGATCCAGTGGTGTAACAAATGGTCCCTAGGAAGAGCAGAGAGAAACAGGAAGTTTACCAGACTGACTTCAGGGAACTTTTTTAGTAAATCCTCATCCCTGCTAAAAGACAGGATAGGAAGGGCTCAAGCTTGGTTATGACTGAGGTATTATTTCCGTTGCATTTAGGCATGTCTGGTCTCGCTATGTGCCACTTAAAAAGATTTCTGACAAAGAACAAAGAGAAGGTATTTCATTGAAGTGGCAGGTGCATTTGAGCTACAGTACCAAGCCCTGTTCTGCCACAAAGGGTTAAGAGAGAGAAAGAGGAAGTCTGAGGTGTCATAACAGGTAGGATATATACTGTATGTTTTGAACTAGTGTGTGGAAGCTTAAAGTGGGATTATAAACTGGGTGGTTCGAGCCCTGAATGGTAATTGGCTGACAGCCATGGTATATCAGACCGTATACCACGGGTATGACAAAACATGTATTTTTACTACGTTGACAATCAGTTTATAATAGCAATAAGGCACATCGGGAGTTTGTGGTATATGGCTAATATACCACGGCTAAGGGCTGTATCCCGAGTGGCTCAGCGGTCGAAGGCACTGCATCTCAGTGCAAGAGGCATCACTACAGTCCCTGGTTTGAATCCAGGCAGTATCACATCCGGACGTGATTGGGAGTCCCATAGGGTGGTGCACAGTTGGCCCAGCGTTGTCCAAGGTAGGCTGTCATTGTAAATAACAATTTGTTCTTAACTGACTTGCCTGGTTAAATAAATAAAATATCCAGGCACGACACAAAACAGCCCTTAGCTGTGATATATTGGCCATATACCACACTCCCTCATGCCTTATTGCTTAACTATACAACCATAAAAATATAATTGTATTTCTATGTATTCAACCTCCACAAATACACACATACTCATACAATGCCCAACAAGACAGGAAGACACACAGTGTGAGGGAGAATAACTGAAGCAGGAGCCGGGGAGGGATCACCCTAGCACTACACTACAAAAGAGGACAAAGCCGCCCACTCTGTTATCACAGTGATAAATGCTGTGCTGCTATTAGGGTTGCACATTTTGGGGAATATTCAGAGGTGGAAACTTTCTGTGGGAATTAACAGGAATATTTGGGAATTAACTGAAATATATGCAAATTAATAATAATACCATTTAAATGTAGATGTTTTTTGCATTGGATATATTTACCATATCATATGGAGACAGAAACATAAACCTTTTACCTTATCATAAGTAGACATTATTGCAAATTATTAAATCCTTCCAATAGAAATTTAAAAAACTATTTAGTTACGAATTTAACTTCAATTAAATGAGTTGACTCTTCACATGGGATGATTTCACTGAACAACAAAAGAAAGGGAATATTGAATGATCCCCAATGATCCATCTCATCTCCCAAAAACATTTTCAACATACATCTGTAAAATTATAGTCTAGAAACTAAAGCTTTGGTTGTCTTCCTCTAAGGCTTCCATGTCTTCTCCCAGGACCTCCTCAATGTTCACTTCTTGAACATCAGACTCCGAGGCCTCATCTTCACTGTCACTTTTTTCTACCTTGTTGAGGATGGCCTAAAATTTGCCCGGATGACCAAACAATTTCTCAGCCCTTGTATTGGTCAGTCTGTTGCGGGCTTTGGTGTGTGTGTTCCCAAACAAGGACCAGTTGCGCTCTGAGGTGGCTGATGTTGGTGGGATTTGGAGGATGATGGAGGCAACAGGGGAAAGAGCCTCAGATCCACAAAGTCCCTTCCACCAGGTGGCTGATGAGATATGTTGGCACGACTGCCATATTGCATCTCCATCCCAAAGTCCTTGCTTGGAAGTGTACTTCGCCAGACTGCCAAGAACCACCTTGCCCTCATCCAGGCCAAGGTGGCGAGACACGGTAGTGATGACACCATAAGCCTTGTTGATCTCTGCACCTGACAGGATGTTCTTGCCAGGATACTTGGGGTCCAACATGTACACTGCGGCATGTATGGGCTTCAGGTAGAAGTCTTCACGCTTTTTGATGTATTTCAGAACTGCAGTTACCTCTGCTTGGAGCAACAGTGAAATGGGCAGGGCAGTACGGATTTCTTCTCTTACATCTGCAAACAGAGCCTGAACATCAGACAGGATGGCATTGTCTCCCTCAATCCGTGCAATGGCTACAGCTATAGGTTTCAGGAGTTTCAGGCTGCTTACCACTCTTCCAGAATACATCATCCAGTAGGATCCTCTTGATGGGGCTGTCCATATGGGCAGACTGTGATATAGCCATTTCTTGGAGAGACTCCTTCCCCTTGACAGGAGACTGTCAAGCATGATGACACCACCCCAATGAGTGTTGCTGGGCAGCTTCAATGTGGTGCTCTTACTCTTCTCACTTTGATTGGTGAGGTAGATTGCTGCTATAACTTGATGACCCTTCACATACCTAACCATTTCCTTGGCATTTCTCTGACTACGTTCCTCCATTGAGTAAAAAAACTTCTGATTCCAGGAGGACCATGAGCTGTTGCCATCGATAAGGTGTCTGATTCATCATTTTCACCTCGAATAGAAGTAGATGGACTTTTGTCAGAGGTTGCTTGTTGTGAGCGCTGAGGGAACTTTATGATTCTGCATCTTTGTTGCATTCTTCACATTTGATTTGGCACAGTATTTGCACATGTACACAGCTTTTCCTTCTACATTAGCTGCAGTGAAATGTCTCCACACATCAGTGGCATTTTCCTGTAAAGATTTGAAAAGAATTAGTAAAAAAAAACAGAATACAATTCCATGTACAGATAAATAGTTAAGCAGTTAGATTAAACAACTCTTTTGTAAGATACATGTTTTAAAATGAAACATGTATGGAAACAGGTGAATTAACACTCCTCAGTTAGCAGGCTCAAGCAAGCTAAAACCCACATGGTAGCAAAAACGAACTAGCAGAAATTGTTAACAAGTTAGAAATAATTTAAAAACACTTTGCTGAAGGCTACTATTTACAACAAATCATGGATGTCATATTAAATATATTCATCCCATCCAGTATTGTAATCAAAACTTACTAGAAAACATGTCGTCCTTGGCTCAGACAAGGAAGTGCAGTAGTGTGGGCTCAATAACATCTCATTAGTGTGCAAGATCTTGAGAATCAGTTGTACATGTGATGGAAGAGTGCACTGCACATGTGATGGAAGAATGCACTGTGCATGCAGAGGGTTGCAATTCCATTGCATTTGGGATAGTTTAACCAAAATATGCCCCAAGAGCTAGAATTGCTAACCTAGAACAAGTTCACTGTTATAAGCTAACTTTTTTGATGAATATAAGCTAAATTCCCCAATTCCCGGGCCCTTTGCAACCCTAGCTGATATTAGAGAGATAATGAAAACACCTCTCTTTCAGTTGAATTGAAGATGTCTTGTAAAACATCTCAAGCAATCTAATTTGCCCTTTTGACCAGGACATTTAGTGCTGTACAATGAATTCCCATTCAAATATTCCTGATGATAGCTGTTGTTCTGAGAGTGTTTGTGAGGCTACAGAGGAGATATTACCTGGCACCCAGACACACCAGCATCTGGAACTTCCCATCCTTGCCTATGTTCCTAGATGTGCTGTTGATGGCCCGCATGAAGCGGCAGAAGTGGCGTACTCTGGTTTGCCAGTTCTCCTCTGGAGTCACCTCCCTCTGCTCAGCACTCTCAAAGTACACTTGTGACTTTTCTATGAGGAGAAATCACAGACAGAAGACATTGATAAGCGCAGCCTCATCCAATAGCATGACACGGAAGACACTGTATACTGTATATTCAGGTGTAATAGTCGTGTATTGGAGGCTTACCTAAGAAATCCCAGATGAAGACATTCTTAAAGAGGCGTGGGGATTTGAAGCCATGCTGGAACACCTGCTCTAAAGCCCAGACTAGACCATACTCCCCACACAGCAGAAGGGTCAGACTGCCCCTCTATAGAAAAACAGACAGGGAAAGAAAAAGTGTGACTGATGTTGTCTACTTTCAAAGTACCCTGGTCCAACACATCAGTTGTGGCCATATGAAACTGTTCATTCTGAACAAATGTGAGTGAGACTATGATCAGTGTTGCATGCAGTGTACAGATAGAGGACCCACTGTCTCCTTCACTGTGATGAATAATAGACAATGTGGTGGGGGGTTGTGTCTCTCACCTCCTTCTCTGGCTTGTGGAAGTGCTTCACTATCCCATTGATGGCCTCTCCCACTCCTTCTTGGATCTGACTAGTGTTCAACTCTGGATGATGGGAAAGAGTCGGACAAAATCAGTCAATGCCAGCAGACACAAGACCATCAAAGTGACACACCGGTAGCGTTTGCCAGCCGAGAGTACTTAGCACCTCTTAACAGAGTGCCGGGCGTAATTTGCAAACCGATTGTACATGTAGATTCACGCGGAATTTTTTTCAGTCCGACGTCAGCCAGAGAGGGTGGTCCCTAAAACACACCACGGTGAAAAAACTGCAGACGTACGGGAGAGCAACATTTGGGGCTGTGTGTGTAGTCCCTTGGTGAAGATTATTGGTTAATATTGATGACGATTTTTGCAGTGTATTTGAATGGTCACTCACTTGGTTTGCTGTTTGGTGAGATGGTGACGAACCTTCTCATCATTCCAGGGGACTGCTGCATGGGGGGCGTGCGACACATTCTGTCCTCATTCTCTGAGTTTGGTGTCACTAGCTCTCCCACCAGGACCCTCTCCAGACTGCCATCGTCCACCCCCTTCCCCAGCCACCGGCCACACGGGAACCTACACACACACACACACAAACACACAAACACACACACACACACACACACACACACACACACACACACACACACACACACACACACACACACACACACACACACACACACACACACACACACACACACACACACACACACACACACACACACACACACACACACACACACACAATATAATATAGCAATATAACAGTTAACCAAAGCTTCAACAGGGTCTTCCTTGTGAGTAGATGCCACTGAAATCTCCAGCATAAGGCAGCTGCTACCAAATATTTCACTTACTTGTAAGCATGACCTGTGATCTCATTCCGGACCATAACATACTCCACAAGCCACTTGGCATAAAGACCGGAGTTATCATGGCCCATCTGCACTGTGGTCAGCTTGCCCAGGTTCTGGCACTGTGACAGAGAGAGAAGGCAAAGAGCAAAGGTCATGTTGAGGTGAATATATATTGATATTATTATCAAAATACCAAGAATATTCAATCTTGAGGGGAGCACCAACCTCAAAGGTGATCTCCTGAGTGTGCTTGGGGACCTGGAGCACCCCGGTCTCAGCCAGCTCCCCAGACACACACACCCAGGGGTTGGCTGTGAACATGGAGCCTCCTAGTTTCTTACTGGGAATCACCAGCACATGGTATGGAATCACTGTGGGACAGAGAAGAGAGGGAAGCCTGAAATCACTCAGTCAAGTACAGTATGGTCACAAGAAGAGCTACCTCTGTCTTCAATATATTTTTCAGTAAGCATCTCAAATCAAGGAAAAAGGTTTAGCCAGGAAATAAGTCTAATTCATCTATTACTCTAATCTAATGAAGTCTACCCAGATTCTGGTTACATAGTGTTCAGTGTCGTGGCCAGGTTGTATGGTATTTGCTGGCACTCACTGATGGTTGTGAAGACATTGGTGAAACAGAAGTAGTCCACAGCATTGAAGGAGAGGAGGTGGTACAGGAACTGCTCTTTCTCATCGTCACAGCGCAGAAAAGCATAACGCTTGTATAGTTTCCTGCAAAAGAAACAAAAGCAACAAATAAAATCACCCAAAAAATAAGTTTAGCATTTCATATGATGTAATGATCATAGATTGAACAATAACAGTCTGTAGCCTAATAGGCTGAATCAGTAGCTGATGAATGTGTTTTCCTTGATAAACAAATGGAGAATGGTAATGGAACGGTCACAATGCAATACCTCCATAATGAATCGGCCTGAACGTGACCCACTTCACCACCATCTCATCAATTATAAAAAACATTGTAAATGTTTAATAGGTGATTGTACTGACGTTTGGATCTGTCAAAAGAGCTCATGTATTATACATGCATAGTTTTCAGACATCAGGTTGATTCATGTGTGTGAGACTGAGTCGGACATTCCAATAAAAACTAGTGAGGATTTATGAGGAGACTGACTTAAAGGGAATGGGGTATTATCCCAATTACTGAAGCAGAGGCTCTTACAAAAAGTACACATGTTGTGTTTAGCTTGATTTGCCAGTTGTATACTAGGTCCTTGTTGTTTTGCTCACTTTGTAAGTTCATGGTCAGACAGCAGCTTTTTGAGGTGCCTGGACAGCAGTTTCTTCTCCATGGAGAGCCTCACCCAAGCCCTGGCCTTGCCCACGTCTGTCTTGATCTCCCCAATGTTCTGGATGTGTCTACGGAGGATATAGTACACAGCACAGAGGTCAGAGGAGAAAAAGATACACAAATACACACATATACAAACAGTCATCCTTTCAGAGATGGTCTATAATGTTGTAGCATGTATTGCATCCTTTGGCCAAGGTGAACACAAACCACACATCTAATATATGATAAGATGCAAAAGCAGTGACAGTCCCTCTGAACAAGGTGATAGACCTTTGCTGCATGTTGTTTTTACCACTGTTCTAGATTCCAGAGCATGCAGGGCTGAGAGGGGGTAGCCAGCCCAGCCAGGAAGAAGCCTTGGCCAGCCCCAGACTCCCTAGTGTTTAAGCCAGCCTCCTGTCATCGCTCCCAGCCACTATCAAGCCCTTCGTGTCCAGACACATTCCCTTCCACTCCACCTCTGCAAGTAAGCACTGCACTGTCTGCGCTATAAGTGCTCCCCATGCACCCCTCCTTCTCTCTCATCCCTCCTCCCCCAACTCTCACAAATTAACCCAATTTCCTCCACTCCCCTCTGTTCCCCATGGCAAAATATCAACATTCACAATGCAGATTGTTATTGCATGAATGATATTGTAAGAAAAACAATGGTTATCTGCAATCTGCAGACTAACTACAGGAATCCACCTCCTGTAGAATAGAAGAAAAATGTCAAATAATAAAGAGCACAGCAAGGTAAATATGAAATGTTGATATGTAGAATGAAGCAACCTGGTCAACCTTTATTGTCCATTTTTAAGTAAAGATACCCAAATATAAATATTTATCGATTAAATTGTGCTCGTATATCAATGTGACAACACACAAATGAAAAAGCACCAATGGAAAATTCTGGATCGTTGGAAAGAAAACATGACGTGTGTCTGTGCAGACGTGTGATCAGAGTAGACTTCTACAAGACTACGCCACAGCCATGGGTAGGCCGTCATTGGAAATAAGAATTTGTTCTTAACTGACCTGCCTAAATAAGAAATAAACAGCTGCCTGGTATTGCCCTGAGCCAGACCCCCCTCTCCCTGGCTTGGTCTGCAGGGGGTCTGCAGGGGAATCAGGCTGGAAGTAACATGCTGTCACACAGATCAGCCAAGCTCTCTTTACCACCTCCTTCACACCATACCAGGAATGACGTCCTGCATGACTCAACACCACTGGCTGTGGTGCACCGTAGACATGACAGTGGTCTGACTGCCTTAACACACAATGCATCCCATAAACTATCGCCTACTTCAGGATTCCTCTCAGCCTGGCTGAGCACTACTGTAGGTGACAGTGTCTGCTAAATAAACTAGTGTGGATAAAAGTCTCTGCTAAATGAACTAGTGTGGATAAAAGTCTCTGCTAAATGAACTAGTGTGGATAAAAGTCTCTGCTAAATGAACTAGTGTGGATAAAAGTCTCTGCTAAATGAACTAGTGTGGATAAAAGTCTCTGCTAAATGAACTAGTGTGGATAAAAGTCTCTGCTAAATGAACTAGTGTGGATAAAAGTCTCTGCTAAATGAACTAGTGTGGATAAAAGTCTCTGCTAAATTAACTAGTGTGGATAAAAGTCTCTGCTAAATGAACTAGTGTGGATAAAAGTCTCTGCTAAATGAACTAGTGTGGATAAAAGTCTCTGCTAAATGAACTAGTGTGGATAAAAGTCTCTGCTAAATGAACTAGTGTGGATAAAAGTCTCTGCTAAATGAACTAGTGTGGATAAAAGTCTCTGCTAAATGAACTAGTGTGGATAAAAGTCTCTGCTAAATGAACTAGTGTGGATAAAAGTCTCTGCTAAATGAACTAGTGTGGATAAAAGTCTCTGCTAAATGAACTAGTGTGGATAAAAGTCTCTGCTAAATGAACTAGTGTGGATAAAAGTCTCTGCTAAATGAACTAGTGTGGATAAAAGTCTCTGCTAAATGAACTAGTGTGGATAAAAGTCTCTGCTAAATGAACTAGTGTGGATAAAAGTCTCTGCTAAATGAACTAGTGTGGATAAAAGTCTCTGCTAAATGAACTAGTGTGGATAAAAGTCTCTGCTAAATGAACTAGTGTGGATAAAAGTCTCTGCTAAATGAACTAGTGTGGATAAAAGTCTCTGCTAAATGAACTAGTGTGGATAAAAGTCTCTGCTAAATGAACTAGTGTGGATAAAAGTCTCTGCTAAATGAACTAGTGTGGATAAAAGTCTCTGCTAAATGAACTAGTGTGGATAAAAGTCTCTGCTAAATGAACTAGTGTGGATAAAAGTCTCTGCTAAATGAACTAGTGTGGATAAAAGTCTCTGCTAAATGAACTAGTGTGGATAAAAGTCTCTGCTAAATGAACTAGTGTGGATAAAAGTCTCTGCTAAATGAACTAGTGTGGATAAAAGTCTCTGCTAAATGAACTAGTGTGGATAAAAGTCTCTGCTAAATGAACTAGTGTGGATAAAAGTCTCTGCTAAATGAACTAGTGTGGATAAAAGTCTCTGCTAAATGAACTAGTGTGGATAAAAGTCTCTGCTAAATGAACTAGTGTGGATAAAAGTCTCTGCTAAATGAACTAGTGTGGATAAAAGTCTCTGCTAAATGAACTAGTGTGGATAAAAGTCTCTGCTAAATGAACTAGTGTGGATAAAAGTCTCTGCTAAATGAACTAGTGTGGATAAAAGTCTCTGCTAAATGAACTAGTGTGGATAAAAGTCTCTGCTAAATGAACTAGTGTGGATAAAAGTCTCTGCTAAATGAACTAGTGTGGATAAAAGTCTCTGCTAAATGAACTAGTGTGGATAAAAGTCTCTGCTAAATGAACTAGTGTGGATAAAAGTCTCTGCTAAATGAACTAGTGTGGATAAAAGTCTCTGCTAAATGAACTAGTGTGGATAAAAGTCTCTGCTAAATGAACTAGTGTGGATAAAAGTCTCTGCTAAATGAACTAGTGTGGATAAAAGTCTCTGCTAAATGAACTAGTGTGGATAAAAGTCTCTGCTAAATGAACTAGTGTGGATAAAAGTCTCTGCTAAATGAACTAGTGTGGATAAAAGTCTCTGCTAAATGAACTAGTGTGGATAAAAGTCTCTGCTAAATGAACTAGTGTGGATAAAAGTCTCTGCTAAATGAACTAGTGTGGATAAAAGTCTCTGCTAAATGAACTAGTGTGGATAAAAGTCTCTGCTAAATGAACTAGTGTGGATAAAAGTCTCTGCTAAATGAACTAGTGTGGATAAAAGTCTCTGCTAAATGAACTAGTGTGGATAAAAGTCTCTGCTAAATGAACTAGTGTGGTAGTGTTTCAGAACAGAGACCCACCTGTTTAGCTAAATAAAACAAATAAATAAATAACAAATATATACAGTTGAAGTCAGAAGTTTACATGCACTTAGGTTGGAGTCATTAAAACTCGTTTTTCAACCACTCCACAAATGTCTTGTTAACAAACTATAGTTTTGTCAAGTCGGTTAGGACATCTACTTTGTGCATGACACAAGTCATTTGTCCAACAATTGTTTACAGACAGAGTATTTCACTTATAATTCACTGTATCACAATTCCAGTGGGTCAGAAGTTCACATACACAAGTTGACGGTGCCATTAAACAGCTTGGAAAATTCCAGAAAATGTCTTTAGAAGCTTCTGATAGGTTAATTGACATCATTTGAGTCAATTACCTTCAAACTCAGTGCCTCTTTGCTTGACATCATGGGAAATTTAAAAAAAATCAGCCACAAGACCTCAGAAAAAACAATTGTAGACCTCCACAAGTCTGGTTCATCCTTGGGAGCAATTTCTAAATGACTGAAGGTACCACGTTCATCTGTACAAACAATAGTACCAAGTATAAACACCATGGGACCACGCAGCCGTCATACCGCTTAGGAAGGAGACGCGTTTTGTCTCCTAGAGATGAACATACTTTGGTGCGAAAAGTGCAAATCAATCCCAGAACAATAGCAAAATACCTTGTTTAGATGCTGGAGGAAACAGGTACAAAAGTATCTATCTCCACAGCAAAACAAGTCCTATATCATCATAACCTGAAAGGCTGCTCAGCAAGGAAGAAGCCACTGCTCCAAAACCGCCATAAAAAAGCCAGACTATGGTTTGCAACTGCACATGGACACAAAGATCGTACTTTTTGGAGAAATATCCTCTGGTCTGATGAACATAAAATAGAACTGTTTGGCCATAATGGCCATCGTTATGTTTGGAGAAAAAAGGGGGAGGGTTGCAAGCCGAAGAACACCATCCCAACCGTGAAGCACGGGGGTGGCAACATCATGTTGTGGCGGTGCTTTGCTGCAGGAGGGACTGGTGCATTTCACAAAATAGATGGCATCATGAGGTAGGACAATTATGTGGATATATTGAAGCAACATCTCAAGACATCAGTGGGTCTTCCAAATGAATCATACTTCCAAAGTTGTTGCAAAATGGCTTAAGGACAACAAAGTCAAGGTATTGGAGTGGCCATCACAAAGCCCTGACCTCATCCTATAGAAAATCTGTGGGCAGAACTGAAAAAGCGTGTGCGAGCAAGGAGGCCTTCAAACCTGACTCAGTTACAGCAGTTCTGTCAGGAGGAATGGGCCACAATTCACCCAACTTATTGTGTGAAGCTTGTGGAAGGCTACCCGAAACGTTTGACCCAAGTTAAACAATTTAAAGGCAATGCTACCAAAAACTAATCGAGTGTATGTAAACTTCTGACTGACTGGAAATGTGATGAAAGAAATAAAAGCTGAAACAAATCATTCTCTCTACTCTTATTCAGACATTTCACATTCTTAAAATAAAGTGGTGATCCTAACTGACCTTAAACAGGGAATTTTTACTATGATTACATGTCAGGAGTTGGGGAAAACTGAGTTTAAATGTATTTGACTTTCCCCCTCATAACTTAGCCTACTGTTCTGACTTGGTGGTGCACATGTAGCCTATAGTCTGTTCACGAGAAATATAATCATTGAATATTGTAAGAGCTTTCATTGTCTGCTTATAGGCCCCTTTATTTATCCTACGGTTCTGACTTGGTGTACAGGGAGAATACTGTAAGAACAGCCCATGTTCTAAATTCTGTCGCTGTACATTTCAAAAGTGCAGAACAAATAGCTATATTGACTACATCCGTCCTAGCTCACTCATTAATGTCTTAATCGAAATTACAGATTGCCTCTTATCCGCTCGTCGTCACCTTATGCTATAGATTGTACATCTCAATTGTCAGTAAAACCACATTTGTTTATGAAAGTCGCCATATCAGCTATGGTGTTTTAAAGGCAGTAAATGTGGCTGAATTAACTGTGTCGCTGCCAGACAAGGCTCCGCTGATAGCCAGGTGTAGCAGTGTTAAGGATTCACTTCATGGTGCTGAAAAGAAAGCTTTGCTGTTGGGACAGCTTTATGTTGGCCCTAACAGTTTGTGGGCACCGTTTGGCACCGTTTTATAGCACAATTCATGTATTGTTTAGTGTTGTGTTGTGTAGTGGTTTTGCTGGCATGCATCTAAATACATTTGGGGGAGTTTGCCCCACCAAGATTTACATGTTGGTATAGCATTTGGACCAGACATGAAGACCATGAGGACTGTAGGTCAAGTCTGATCAAATAGAACACAAAGATGGAAGGCTAAGCTTTCAGTATATGCTGTACAGTGTATATATACATATATTAAATATATTTTTAAAATCATATCTGGTAATCAAGTGTTTATGCCTGCTGCAAAGCTTGAGATGCATGGCTATGAGGCTGACGTCAGTATTTTTCCACTACATATGGTCTTGAATCATTGATAATATTCTGTTTAGACTGAAAGTGTTTTTTGTCAGTGGGCCACAAGATGGCAGTGAAAACACTTTGAAATCATTGCATTCTGAGGTATGATCAATCAATCATTATCTCACCTTGATTCGAAATTGTCATTTTCAAAGAAGTACGTAGAGGTACGAAGGCATACATTTGAACCGCTTCTGCCACTACAGAAGGGACAATCAACACAGGCAGAATAGTATAGTATCACTTGCAACATTCCCCTTACAACCATCCATCATTTCAAGACCATATGACTTGAAATGTATATTCAGGAGGATACTTGACAAATAGTGTATATAAGGTAGGTAGAGCATCTGAAGACACTGATACTGTGGTAGACCTGGTGAATGGATGAGGAGACTCACCTCATGTCCCTGATCAGGGATACCTTGAGAGGGGCCAAGGCAGCGCCAGCGTCAGATTTGCGTCTCTCTATGTCGTGGATGAGACCTGATGTGGGGAGGAGAGAGAGGGATGTGGCTATGGCTTTACATCACCGTCCATTTATCACATTTCAGGATTCAACGAGTGGCTTACCTGGGGGACCCAAACCGGCTGGTGCTGCATCCGTCTTCTCTTTGCTCTCCTGATAATGGAGCAGGTGGGACCACAAGGCAGATTTACCCTGGCAGATGAAGATGGAGATGCGGGAATGAATGAATGCACATTGAATGCACCTAAATGCATATATGTGTGTTAGTGTGTATATAAACTGTTTTTAAATAATACTTGTGTGTGTGTGTGTGTGCTGACCTGTTTGACCTGCAGCCCGTGGCTCCAGATCCTCTCCAGCAGGTCACAGAGGGAGGCGATAAGTGTGTTCTCCTCCACGCCTGTAATGCTGACCTCCCCATGTCCCAGCTCCACCGCCTCCCTACCCATCTTCTCAACCAGCATGCGCTTGGTCTGGAGGGACACACACATCACCGTACAGGGAGATTACCATCTCTGGAGGCCAGATGGTTGACACTAGAGGTGCTGGATCTCAATATTCAAGTAATAGTCTACTGCAACGGTCATTGACATCAGAATACTTCTGAGTGACATTGAAACTAATGGAGACTCACTGAAGGTGTCGTATCTCAATATCCATGGGATTGTCTACTGCAAAAGTCTACTGCAATGGTTATTGCAATCGTAATATGTCTGCGTAAGAGTGAGATGTAGGAAGACTGGTAGTTACTGTACCTTATTCCTGCACTCCTTCAGCAGACCCTCCACAAACTTCCAGTTGGTCTGAGCGATGACGGAGGGGGAGAGGTTGGACAGCTTGGGCTGCCGGATGGTAGTGCCCAGGTTCCTGGCCTCCTGTATGTATTTCTGTAATGAGACAGAGAGGACAGGGTCAGACAGGACAGGGTCATGGAAGGACAGGGTCAGAGAGGACACACATGGAGTGGCCGAAGAGTAGGCTATACACCAAGGGAGAGTAATCAATCTGGCTCAATGTTCATCATCACATAAACACAGAGGGTCACACCACTCGGCAACCAACCACAGAACATATACAGTGCATACTGTGGATAGATTTCTGGTAACTACTACAGTGAGGGATTGATCATTCCAGAGGGAGAGGGAGGAACTCTGAGTCAGTTGTATAATGAGCTGAGCTGCCTGTACTGAGGTCATTTCATGATGGACGATGTGTTTCTGTCTTTTACCTTTCTGACCTCAACATCCATCCTGGGAGGCGTGTCAGTGCCATGTGTTTTCTGAAATTCTGTCAAATTAATCTAAATATTGCTTTCTTAATGTGGAGTTAAGTGCACCCTAAGGTGAAACCCTAAACCTGAGAAGAAACCCTGGAAAGTGATCTGGAGTATCAGGTAAAGCTGTGATGCTAGGGGGAGGAGGAGGGATTGAGGACCACATGGGGGGAGGGGCCATGTGGACATGGTGTGAGGCTCAGGCCCCACCCACTGCCAACACATACCACATCCACAGTCACAGACTTTAGACAGGGCCTGAAGGACTGCGAGAGCCAGTAGTAGTCTAGAAACAGCAGGAGCTGCAGTTCCGGGAACAGACACTCCACATGCTGGGAGCGTGTGTGTGAGACGGAGAGAGAGGGTGAGAGAGGGTGAGAGAGGGTGAGAGAGGGTGAGAGAGAGAGAGAGAGAGAGACCAAAGAGAGAGTGTGTGAGAGAAATACAGTAGGTAGATGTGAGGGAGACAGTAGGTGTCAGAGGGATAGAAACAGAAACAGAAAGAGAGGTTAGGTCAAGAGGAAATAATTGAGGGAAAGTAACAGAGAAAAATGGACAAACAAGAATTTAATTCAATCGTTCCAGACGTTAGATATTTAGAAGTGAACACCGCAAGCCATGAAGAAGAGTGAGGAAGAATCTAACGATAACACAAAAACAGATAGACAAAATGCATGTGAATATGGTTTGGGAATGTTAATCCTGTTTTTCTAGGGCTGCTTGATGTCCTCTCACCTCTCTCTGGTCGTTGTCCAGGTAAAGGTGTTCAGCGTGTTGTTTCTGTCTGTCCTTCCTCCTCCACTGTGCTGGAGCACTCCTCTTCGCCCATCTAACATACAAACAAAACAACTTCACTTAGAAAGACACGAAAGCCAAATAGCAAAGAGAGAGACAAAACAAACATATTTTGTCAGTATTATCAATCAAAGTATGTAAATCAGTCTCTCTTGCGGAGGTGTGATACTCACTTGTTGCTGACGGGTCCAGTGGAGAGCACGTCAGACTGCAGCCGGGGGAAGAAGCCGTGTTCGTAGCGACCCTGGCCAATCTTCATATCCAGCAGGTGGGGATGCAGGGCCGTGTGGTCGATCTTAACCACCCGCATCTCTATGGCCTTCTCTGGGGTGACACAGAGAGGGGAGGAGGATGAGGTACTGTCACAGCAGATCCATTAGCACCAACCGTCATGGAGGATTTAACAGTCTTATGTCATTGTTAAGCCCCTCTGTGAGTGCCTATGAGTCATAGCACTGAGGAGTCACATAGATTCACCACTCCACATCTCATCTCTGACTCCACACCGCCACACCTCCATGCTGTGAGTTACCATCACCTGAACTTGCAAAATTCCTTTCATCTTATCAAAATTGTCAGGTTTTCCAGAAATCCTGTTTGGAGGATTCATGATTTCCTGCTTATTCCCTTCTGATTCCGGGAATCTTCCAAACTGGATTTCTGGAAAAACTGGGAATTTTTGCAAAGTTATTGGAATTCTGCATCCCTAACCTGACCCAACACTCAACATCATCAGCACCAATGACAGCAAGCTACATACATAGTTAAGACTATTACAACGGTGTAGATAACTGTGTAATGTATTAGGTTAGTACATAACTGCTATGCTTGCAATGAATCATACAATTACAGAAAGGAATTTGAAAGAATTTATAGTTAGAAGAAAAAAATTCTACAGCTAAATCCTGTTTGACATGAATGATTCCAGTTGTTACTGACTATTCCCATGTGTGTATTGAAACCATACAAGTATCTTGCACCATCTGAGACAATGATCTCCTAATAGTATAGGTGTGAAAACTGGTTTCCTCTTTTCTTACCTGCCTCGTCGATATTGGTGCAGGTCTGGTACATGGAGGTGCGCAGGGTGGGCGTGCGCACGTTCAGCATGCGCATTTTGTCCACGCGGGAGTCAAACACCCTCAACGTGTGTTCCTTGTCCTCATCATCATGGCAAAGGATCTTACTATCGATGAAGGAGGCGAACATCTGAGTCTCCAGGAAACGGGACAGGAAGGGCAGGTAGGGCTCAGGCTGGTCAGAGAGGAAGGAGGCCTGGAATCGACAAGAATCACATCACAAAATGAAGTGAGGTCTCCTGGGGGTCAATTAATATGAAAAGCTTTAAAGAGCATTGAAAACTTCCACTCTGGAGTAGGACAGCGTTCCAAATGCCACCCTATTCCCTATTTAGTGCACTACTTTTGACCATAGTCCTAGGGCCCCTATATAGGCCCCTATATAGGGAATCCCTGCTCTCACCTTGTCAAAGTTCTGCATCTGGTCCCTGTTGCTGAACCAGGACTCCTTGTCCTGGTTGGGCTGGATGACAAACACCTCGTAGTCGGCGAACATCTGGGTGAAGCGGTTGGCGAAGACCTCTCGCACCTGGATGTTGAGCTGGTGCATCTTCAGCTCCTCCTCATCACACTGCACCTTCAGGTCCTTGTTGCTGCTGGCATCCTCCCTCACATCCAACTGGAAGAGGGAGAGGGGGAGGAAACACAGCGGGTCAGGAAACCACAGCACAGAAAAATAGAGAGTGAAAAAGAAGAAGAAAAAGAGGGGTTTGATGACAGAAGTTAAGAAAGCCATAGAGCAGGGGTCCACAACAGGGGTCCACAACAGGGGTCCACAACAGGGGTCCACAACAGGCGGCCGGCAGCGGGTGGGCTGGTAAGAAAATAACTGTAAAATCACCAATATTTCCACGAATTAAAAATATATACATATGTGATCGTGTAATCAAGGTAAGAAATTATTGTTATTATCAAATCCAATCAATGTTTGGGCTTAGATGTGGTCAACTTGCAGTTTTCAAATGATTTGAATTATGTTCCGGCCCCCCGACCATCAGCTGTGATAAAAATCAGCCCGCGGCTGAATCTAGTTCCCTACTCCTGCCATAGAGAGTATGGGTTTCTTATCTCCATGTTAGCACAAGCTGCTGGGGCACTGATAGGGGCATGGGGGAAGAAGTCTGAGATGTTTTAATTAATTGACAAAAAAACTGAAAACACACACATTCCTCTGTTACAATCAAAGTGTGACACAATTGCAGATCTCAACATGCAAGAGCAGGACAAAAGGACACAGTGAGTGAGTTGCCTATACATGTACGTATAGACTTGAAGATGTGTAATGGCTACAAAGCCCAGATCAGATGGCAGGGATGTGACCTACTGAGCCCTCCTCTAATTCATCGCTCTACACCACTGATCCTAAATCAGGTGGTTACCTTAATGTGAGACATGGCCACAATGACCCTACCTGAAGCCGTACCCACAAAATGAGGAGCTAAAAGCAGACTATCAGAGCAGGCAATCTTTCCAGAGAAAGCTAATGCTAGCCCCTACTAGTCCATAAGCTGCTTACTCTGGGCTCCTACAGATATGGAGAGTTGGAGAGACCTCCTCTCTGTAGTTAAAAGCTAATTAATTCATTCACTGGTCTGTAATGTGATTCTGCTGAAACATTACCATCTATTACCAACGGCCCTCTGTGTCATGTTCAAACCAGATGGCAATTAGGTTCTGTATGGGCGCCAATTTTCTGTTGATGGCAATGTAACAGACTTCCTTCGTCACCAGGGCTGAGCACAGCACACTCGGAGCTAGCCGGCAGCAGCTTACATGGGCAGCTCATAGACTGCCTTTCCCACCCGTAGTCATTTTCAAAAGAGTGTGACAGACAGGCAGTATTATTCTCCATGAATTTACACTGAGTATACCAAACAGTAGGACTCAGTGTATATGCTGACTCTCTATCTAGAATAATATGTTCCAGTCAAACGGATGACAGATGACCTGCTCTCACCTTCTCCAGGCTGACCCCAGTCCTCTTGACCAGGGCCTGCAGTCTAGCGATGGTCTCGTTCTCCCTCAGCAGGTAGGAGTTGAGGGGCGAGCTGGCCAGGTTGCCGTTGCGTCTGTCCGTAACCATGTCAGTGGAGCGGAAGCCCCGGTGTTTGGCCTGGCCCTGGCTGTGGAGCGGGTTCCCCTCCGGAGACACACCGAAGGCCAACAGCACCTCGGAGATCTCCTGGATGAACTCTAGCTTGTTGGGGAACAGAGGGAGGTCCTCTGGCAGCTCAATGAAGTGGTTGTCGATGTCCACGAAACACAAGTTGGCCTGGAATGACAGGTGGTCTTGTTTAGTTGTCATTGTAAACATGTCGGTGAAACAGAGAACACCAGAGAGAAGCAAACTGAGTGATAGTTATGTTCTTGTTATAGCAGAACCATTCCCACTTTGCTCCACTAGGTGGCTTAACGCAGCGCAGTACCAATTGCAGTATAGTGAGAAAAGATGTGGATGACTTCAAGACATTAACTGAAGACAGTAATATAATGTCAACAGATACTTTGAATGGGACAAACTACTCTTTTGAAAAAGCCCTCCATTGTTGATCTGCTGCTTTTCATCTGAAGAGTATTAGGATTTAAATATAGAAATGGATGAATAAGGCAATATTGAGATTGACTTAGGTCCTCAATTCACAAATTATCAGGCTTTTTATTCATCATAGCTCTTTCCATTGGACCGGCTCCAGATGTGTAAAAGCTGGTTGCACACACAGCACCCTTCCTCCAGATGTGTACAAGCTTGTTGCACACACAGCACCCTTCCTCCAGATGTGTAAAAGCTTGTTGCACACATAGCACCCTTCCTCCAGATGTGTAAAAGCTGGTTGCAACAGCACCCTTCCTCCAGATGTGTAAAAGCTGGTTGCACACACAGCACCCTTCCTCCAGATGTGTAAAAGCTTGTTGCACACACAGCACCCTTCCTGCAGATGTGTAAAAGCTGGTTGCAACAGCACCCTTCCTCCAGATGTGTAAAAGCTGGTTGCACACACAGCACCATTCCTCCAGATGTGTAAAAGCTTGTTGCACACACAGCACCCTTCCTCCAGATGTGTAAAAGCTGGTTGCAACAGCACCCTTCCTCCAGATGTGTAAAAGCTTGTTGCACACACAGCACCCTTCCTCCAGATGTGTACAAGCTTGTTGCACACACAGCACCCTTCCTCCAGATGTGTAAAAGCTTGTTGCACACATAGCACCCTTCCTCCAGATGTGTAAAAGCTGGTTGCAACAGCACCCTTCCTCCAGATGTGTAAAAGCTGGTTGCACACACAGCACCCTTCCTCCAGATGTGTAAAAGCTTGTTGCACACACAGCACCCTTCCTGCAGATGTGTAAAAGCTGGTTGCAACAGCACCCTTCCTCCAGATGTGTAAAAGCTGGTTGCACACACAGCACCATTCCTCCAGATGTGTAAAAGCTTGTTGCACACACAGCACCCTTCCTCCAGATGTGTAAAAGCTGGTTGCAACAGCACCCTTCCTCCAGATGTGTAAAAGCTTGTTGCACACACAGCACCCTTCCTCCAGATGTGTAAAAGCTGGTTGCACACATAGCACCCTTCCTCCAGATGTGTAAAAGCTGGTTGCACACACAGCACCCTTCCTCCAGATGTGTACAAGCTGGTTGCACACACAGCACCCTTCCTCCAGATGTGTAAAAGCTTGTTGCACACACAGCACCCTTCCTCCAGATGTGTAAAAGCTTGTTGCACACACAGCACCCTTCCTCCAGATGTGTAAAAGCTGGTTGCACACACAGCACCCTTCCTCCAGATGTGTAAAAGCTGGTTGCACACACAGCACCCTTCCTCCAGATTTGTAAAAGCTGGTTGTACACACAGCACCCTTCCTCCAGATGTGTAAAAGCTTGTTGCACACACAGCACCCTTCCTCCAGGCTCTGTGTTGAAGGGCCCTTAGCAGAATTGCTGTGTACAGTAGCAAAGCAACGTGTTTTGATCAACCGTAAAAGCATGGGTAAGCTACAGCATGGTTAATGAGGGCTGTTTGTCCTCACAAAGGAAACACTCTACCCTTTGAGAACATCATTAAGAAGTAAACACAAACCCATTTTATTTAAGAACAATCATTAAGCATGAATAAGGATTCATGATAACCATTTAGCATTTATCAATGGGTTATCTAAGTAATTAATCAATCATATAAGTAAATTGATAAAAAATTCACCTCCTTCGTGTAAATTTGGTGGAAAAACGACTGTTAATCAAAACGAAGGACAAAAACAAGCCTGGAGAGCTAGGGATCGAGGGATGGTTTGCAATCTGTGTTGTAAGGCCCTGTGATTCTCTCTACAGATTAGCCAATTTCATGCCGTCACTTTGTTGGGTGTATCAGACAGCAGATGGAGATGGGGTTGGCAGGAGTGTCCAGAGGGAAGTCGTTGTTAGTATTCTCAGCACAAACAACATTCACGCATTGCAATCTGATTAGAAATGACTTGTTATCGCTCTGACAGGCTGCATTTAAAGAGGGAATCCAACTAAATGGTTTCAGCTAGAGCTGAATGTTTCCAATTAAAACTGCCTTTTGGAGAGAAGGAATAGGGAGGATGGGAGAGGAGAGAAAGAATATAAATTAAAAAGGTAAACAACCCTAGAGAAATAATTACATGTATAAATCTCAAAAATATCTATTTCGATTTGTGTGTGTGCGTGTGTGCAAACATGCGTGCATAGGTGCGTGAGTGTATAGGTTACCTCCTGGGGCAGCTCTAGTTTGGTGCGGTCACCCTCTCCGTTGGAGTGCAGGCCCATCAGGTAGGGCACTGGGGCATCCAGGAAGTGCAGCAGTGAGGCGGGCAGGATGGGCACATAGACATGCTGCCACTGGAAAGGGAACATTAAGGCTGTGATGCTCTCGGCCACAGTCATCAGCCTCTGGTAGTCTGTCACACAAACAACAGAGGAGAGAGTCACAAACTGATGGTTTTATATGGTCACAAAGGCTAAATGTTTTGACACCTACAGTATGCAATGTCTTGTAATGTACAGGGTTTAATAGTCCACTCCAAGTCAAGTGTTTGGCATCCATGTAAACTTCCATCTAGTCCTGTTTATCTACATTCCTTCTCTATCAGTCACAAGAAGTCTATATTCAGTAGCAGCTCTGTCTTTGCTATTCTACTGCCAAAATAACTACTAGTTCTTCATTTGGCCTTCTGTTCTCCCCTGTTCTCCCCCCAGAACAGGCCCTCTCCCCTCTCTCCCCAGAACAGGCCCTCTCCCCCCAGAACAGGCCCTCTCCCCTCTCTCCCCAGAACAGGCCCTCTCCCCCCAGAACAAGCCTTCTCCCCTCTCCTCTCTCCCCCAGAACAGGCCCTCTCCCCTCTCCACAGAACAGGCCCTCTCCCCTCTCTTCTCTCCACAGAACAGGCCCTCTCCCCTCTCCTCTCTCCACAGAACAGGCCCTCTCCCCTCTTTCCCCAGAACAGGCATTCTCCCCTCTCCTCTCTCCCCCAGAACAGGCCTTCTCCCCTCTCCTTTCTCCCCCAGAACAGGCCTTCTCCCCTCTCCTCTCTCTCCCCAGAACAGGCCTTCTCCCCTCAACTCTCTCCCCCAGAACAGGCCCTCTCCCCTCTCCACAGAACAGGCCCTCTCCCCTCTCTCCCCAAAACAGGCCCTCTCCTCTCTCCCCCCAGAACAGAACCCCCCCCCACCCCACCCTCCCCCAGAACAGTCCCTCTCCCCTGGTTGGGCCACCTCTCCCAGGACCTGGGCAAGGGACTCAGAGACAGGAATACAAATCTAGCCTGTCTGCTGGTGCTCTGACCTTACCTGGTGAACAACAACAGGCCTTTTCAGAGCATGATACCACCCTCCTGAGAAAAACCACAAACAGACACAGGCAGACAGACAAACGTATGCATGCACGCGCACACACACACACACGCAAACGCAAGGAAGTGTGCTTACGCACAATCAAACACATGATAGTATACACACACACACAACCACAAACACAAACACACAAGTGCGTGCACACACACAAACACACACACTGCACCACTTTATCACACAGGCCTTGCCAACAGCTAATCTAGTCTAAGAGAAAACACACTCTTTAATAGGGTCATTCTTCAGATAGTCAACTGGGGGAAATCTAATGAGCTTCAGTGTTGGCGTAGTCCTCCACTTGTCCACCCCTCTGTTACGCTGCTTTCCACAAGGCCTTTCCAAGACGAATAAGGTCATCGGAGCCTATTTGAGTGGTTTGCTAACAGAATGAGAGCTCTATATACGGACTACTAACATGCAGGCCAGGTAGGGGAAATGGCAAGCTTCCATTGATCTACTTGGAGAGATGGGAAAAACAGCAGCAAATGCTGGTTTCAACGAAGATTCATGTACTGTATGTGGGAAAGACACTGGCCAGGCCAGGGCCGATGTATCTGAGTTATGAATTATGCCTCTATTTTTAGAACAGACCCTCTCCAGTCAGCTAATTTTTAGTATGGGGCATCACTTGCCTCAGCCTATGCAGCTTTAACTAACAACACCCTGTCCCTGCTCAGTGGAAAGCTCACAGGTTCACACTCTAGAAAACACTCCTCAGCACACATTCTGCAATGAGCCTTCTGGAGAAAAAAAGGGATGATGTAATTTCCAACCAATCATCTTTACCCTGCATCACTGACTGCATCCTCCTCCTTATCCTCCTGCAAGGGTTGCCTAGCAACACCACAGCATTGCTCCTCTAGCCCCTGACAGTTTTATAAACAGTTTGCCTTTTCCCTGTCTCCCTGTCTCCGTAATGGATCCTATCAACACGCCAGCTCCCCAATCCTGAAACAATCTTCCTGCTGCACTCCACTGACTCTGATCAAAGTCAATCCCATTTTTATGTGTGCTAAATGACCTGTGTCATATCTAAATATTTCTCATTCCTCCCAAAAAGGTCCTCTTGAATGTGTCCCTATTCACTGTCAATCTCTCTCAGTGTGGGCCTGGGGTTGAACATGAGCAGGGGGAAACAAAGGCCTGATCACAGCACACACACTGCTGCTGCAAAACAGCCTGTTTACCCCAGCAACTCACAACAGCACACCAGATACACACACACACACACACACACACACACACACACACACACACACACACACACACACACACACACACACACACACACACACACACACACACTCTCACACACACACACACACACACACACACACACACACACACACACACACACACACACACACACACACACACACACACACACACACACACACACACACACACACACACACACACACACACACACACACACATAAGGCCTGAGCTGAGAGCCCATGAGGAGAAACTAACATATTTACACAAGCTGGGAAGAACACAGCTTTCCTTAAAGATCCAATGCAGCCGTTTTTATCTCAATATCAAATAACTCCTGGGTGACAATGTTGTATCTTAATGTGATTGTTTCAAATTAAAATGGTTTAAAAAAAAATATATATAAAAATAGCTTCTTAGCAAAGGGCAATGTCCCAACCAAGAATTCTGCTAGGACTGTCTGGGTAGGGAGGGGAAAACTAGCTGTTATCTGTTATTGGCAGAGAGGTTTGGAACTCTAACTTTATTGGTATATTAACAAATTTAGCGCATGGTGATGTCACCATGGAAAACTCAAAGTATGGAAATATATATAAAACACTGGGAAATTGAGTTGTTGACTGCACTGGGCCTTTAATGGAATCACAGGATAGTTTATTTAATCTGCCTGGATAATAGTTCCAATGAACATACCGAAGATCCTAACCGCAACTGTTATTTCTGATTTCTTCTAAAATGTCAGTATTTCTGTTGAAATAACAAATCACAATCCCTTCTAAAAGCGATGCTTGGGGACAATAGACAGAAAACCACAGAATGTTCAGCAGATCAGAGAGAAAGATCCTAAGTAAGGACTTACGCTGTGAGTAGAGCAGGATCTGGATCTCCAACAGGGCACAGGTAAACAGCTGGAGGACGTTCTCCACCCCCAGCAGCTCAAATACCTGGCTGATAGGGAAGTCAAAGAGAGGCAGCTCTGCCGTGCTGGGCCTCTGGCACACCACTGGCCCATACACCCCCGAGAACTTCAGGGAGCGCCCAGCAGGAGGCAGGGGCACCTCATACAGGATGTTGTAGACATAGCTCTCCAAGGGGAGGGGTGGGGGCTGGGGGGAGGAGACGGCCTGGTGGAGCTGCTGGAGCACCTTCCTGCAGGCCTGGGGGAAGGCCATGGGCGCGATGAGGCAGATGCACTTGGACACGTAGAGCGTGTCGCGGCTGATGTCGTAGGAGTTGAAGCGCTGCAGCCGGGAGATGGAGGGCGTGGGGAGGAGCATGTGTTGGGGGTGGGGGTTGAGAGGGTGGGGTTGGAGGTGGCGCTGGTCCTCGGGGCACCGTGGGGTGGTGGGGGTGTGCAGGATGTCGTATTGTTCAGCATTGTGCATGTGGTACAGGGTCTGCATGGCGCTGCAGATCTGCTTGCTGGTCACCTCCTCGTAGAAAGTGAGGGCAAAGCCGTACGTCCGCGAGCCATCCTCCCGCGTGATGATGAAGGAGTGGAACTGAGGCTCACGTGTGTCCGCCTGCGTGCGGAAGGCCAGACCCTTTGGCATACACAGCTGAGAGATGAGGTAATAGATCAGGTTAGTCGATCAGTAAAATGATACTGCTTCTAATCCATAATGATATACAGATGTAAACCCTGGAAACAGAAATGGGTATAGCTTCAAATAAAATACACTTTGTGTTAGTTACACATTCCGCAGTTCCCTTACCATGCCAACGGCATCCTGGTCAAAGGGACTCCACTCCACATTCTCTGGGTAGTGCGCTAGAACTTTGGATTTAAAGGTTCTCCGCAGTGGACTCTGCTCAAAATTCTCACCTGAAAGAGAGGGAGAAATAGAGAGACAGAGAAAAAGACAGAAGAAAAAAGAGAGCAAAAAATTCAGGACTCAGGGCCCAAAGAGCAACAGAAGTGCAAAAGGATGCAGAGGCCCAATCAGAAGCAGACTTGAGGCACAAGACAACCCTCCTCACAGGAAATAGGAAGTGAGCACAGTGGTCTGGAGAGAAAGGCTGTATTGCATCATGTAAAGCTGTCAACAGCATCCTCTACTGGGTCAGTGAACGAAAGTAACCGCTGACAAAGAGGTCAAATAGTCAGATAATAATAATGGTTTTGTTTGTATAAATCTATTCAGAAAAAGACCATGCTTGTTGCTTATAAGAAAACAAACTTCTACATGTAGAATTACCAGTAAAGTGACAGCTTTTATGGCAATACAGGCAAAGCAACCCGCAAAACAATCAATCAATCAAACAAACCAACACAAATTAAATTGATTCAGATCCACAGTGAAAGCAGAAGTTGCACACACCAAGACATGATTGATAAGTCATTCAGAGTGGAAGGGGAGAGAACACATTGGCCAAGCAACACCAGCGCTGGTACATGTAGGTAGAACTGGGTGTGTGAGAGGTAGAGACGCAGTGATTGTCAAACAGATTGGCTTGTTGTTCAGTAGCTAGCTTCCAAAAGAGGAGGTGAAGGTAGAGCAGGAGGAGGAGGTGGAGGAAGAAGAAGGAGTAGGAGGAGAGAGGGGGGACCGGGAAGGGTGGAAAGAGGGAGGAAGGACAGAAGGAAAAGTGCTTGCAGAGTTCCCCTCACCTGTACAGAACTGAGTTCTCAGAAACATTACAAATCAACAAAAGGAGAGTGCTGTGAAACAAGGGCGTGTCAGGTTAAAGGAGCAAGCGGAGGTGAGGTCATTCTGAGGAGGGGGGCTGGTGGGGGTTACCTTCATCAGCACTCGCCAATCCTCTGGCCCCATCTCTGAATTTAGTAGCCTCTATATACTGGCATAAAGCTAGACAACAGATAAAACAACAGTAATTAATCACATGGCTACCGCTGAGTACCGCATCACTTCTCAATATGTGCATACACAGCAGGAGTTACTCAGGACAGAAGGGTTCTGACAGTGTTCTCCTATAGGTGAGAGAAACACTGAGGGAAAAACACATCCTCTTCATGTGTGTATGGAGGCACAGCGTTTCTGTCAGGTTTAGGTTTCTGTCAAGATTCTGTCTAAACCAGCTGGGTGTGTTTTCAGAGAATGATGTGTGTTGCGTAGCAATGCGGTGCTCTCCTCTCCTCTCCAAAGCCCATGATTAATCCCTGTTGTCAGTGCTATGCTGTGGATTATGATATTACAGTGAACACACTTGAAGAGCTGTATCTGTGTGTTATAATACATGAGGGAATATGATCAGGCCTGTGCTGGTTCTGAAGGAAGCAACACAGTGTAACTTACAAAGAATGAGATCATTTAAAAACACCTGAGAGGATTATGGACGATCTAAAAAAACACACATTAACTGTGGTGTTTCAGAACAAGTGGAATGTGGTAGACACATGGCCATAAAAAAGAGACAATTGTCCCATTGAGTCTTGTCGTGAAAAAGGCCTGGTAGCTCAAACATCAATAATAAACAGTCTCCATTCTATACTGTTGTCTTTGTCTTTCTCTAGTCAAAGCTATGAACAAACATGTTCTTGATTGCCTGAGGTAGAAGTCGGTAGATCATGTGTATCCTAAGACAGTCAGTGGGAGATCATAATAAGAATCTCTAGACTGGTCCCTGTGTTCCTTCCTACACTGTCCACAAAGATAGATAAACCTGGGGGATGGATGTTATTCTACAGTACAATTTGCATATACCACGCCCCTCCCCTCCCCCATACACCCCAATGTCTGCCACCCATGACTGAGAAAACCTTACATGTCAAGTATAGAGCTTATCTTGACTTCACAGTAAATATGAAATACTTGCTTCTTTTGGTATTTGTCTAGTAGGTTTCCTCAAAGAAGAAGCCCCCCCCCCCCACAGCTTTGTCAAAGAATAAACGGATGTGTTTTGATTATTCTGACTGCTGTTTGCAAGGGCCAATATGTTTAGATTATATTATTATTATACTGACTGCTGTTAAGAATAGCCAATATGTTTTGATTGTACTATTATTATACTGACATCTTAGCAAGGGCCAATTATCAAGGAACCCACCAGGTACAACCCTAACTCTGTAAACAAGGGCACCCTCATAGACGTCATCCTGACCAACTGGCCCTCCAAATACACCTCCGCTGTCTTCAACCAGGATCTCAGCGATCACTGCCTCATTGCCTGTATCCGCTACGGAGCCGCAGTCAAACGACCACCCCTCATCACTGTAAAACGCTCCCTAAAACACTTCTGTGAGCAGGCCTTTCTAATCGACCTGGCCCGGGTATCCTGGAAGGACATTGACCTCATCCCGTCAGTTGAGGATGCCTGGTCATTCTTTAAAAGTAACTTCCTCACCATTTTAGATAAGCATGCTCCGTTCAAAAAATGCAGAACTAAGAACAGATACAGCCCTTGGTTCACCCCAGACCTGACTGCCCTCGACCAGCACAAAAACATCCTGTGGCGGACTGCAATAGCATCGAATAGTCCCCGTGATATGCAACTGTTCAGGGAAGTCCGGAACCAATACACGCAGTCAGTCAGGAAAGCTAAGGCCAGCTTCTTCAGGCAGAAGTTTGCATCCTGTAGCTCCAACTCCAAAAAGTTCTGGGACACTGTGAAGTCCATGGAGAACAAGAGCACCTCCTCCCAGCTGCCCACTGCACTGAGGCTAGGTAACACGGTCACCACTGATAAATCCATGATTATCGAAAACTTCAATAAGCATTTCTCAACGGCTGGCCATGCCTTCCGCCTGGCTACTTCAACCTCGGGCCAACAGCTCCGCCCCCCCCCGCAGCTCCTCGCCCAAGCCTCTCCAGGTTCTCCTTTACCCAAATCCAGATAGCAGATGTTCTGAAAGAGCTGCAAAACCTGGACCCGTACAAATCAGCTGGGCTTGACAATCTGGACCCTCTATTTCTGAAACTATCTGCCACCATTGTCGCAACCCCTATTACCAGCCTGTTCAACCTCTCTTTCATATCGTCTGAGATCCCCAAGGATTGGAAAGCTGCCGCAGTCATCCCCCTCTTCAAAGGGGGAGACACCCTGGACCCAAACTGTTACAGACCTATATCCATCCTGCCCTGCCTATCTAAGGTCTTCGAAAGCCAAGTCAACAAACAGGTCACTGACCATCTGGAATCCCACCGTACCTTCTCCGCTGTGCAATCTGGTTTCCGAGCCGGTCATGGGTGCACCTCAGCCACACTCAAGGTACTCAACGATATCATAACCGCCATCGATAAAAGACAGTACTGTGCAGCCGTCTTCATCGACCTTGCCAAGGCTTTCGACTCTGTCAATCACCATATTCTTATCGGCAGACTCAGGAGCCTCGTTTTTTCGGATGACTGCCTTGCCTGGTTCACCAATTACTTTGCAGACAGAGTTCAGTGCGTCAAATCGGAGGGCATGCTGTCTGGTCCTCTGGCAGTCTCTATGGGGGTGCCACAGGGTTCAATTCTCGGGCCGACTCTTTTCTCTGTGTATATCAATGATGTTGCTCTTGCTGCAGGCGATTCCCTGATCCACCTCTACGCAGACGACACCATTCTATATACTTTCGGCCCGTCTTTGGACACTGTGCTATCTAACCCCCAAACAAGCTTCAATGCCATACAACACTCCTTCCGTGGCCTCCAACTGCTCTTAAACGCTAGTAAAACCAAATGCATGCTTTTCAACCGGTCGCTGCCTGCACCCGCATGCCCGACTAGCATCACCACCCTGGATGGTTCCGACCTAGAATATGTGGACGTCTATAAGTACCTAGGTGTCTGGCTAGACTGCAAACTCTCCTTCCAGACTCATATCAAACATCTCCAATCGAAAATAAAATCAAGAGTCGGCTTTCTATTCCGCAACAAAGCCTCCTTCACTCACGCCGCCAAGCTTACCCTAGTAAAACTGACTATCCTACCGATCCTCGACTTCGGCGATGTCATCTACAAAATGGCTTCCAACACTCTACTCAGAAAACTGGATGCAGTTTATCACAGTGCCATCCGTTTTGTCACTAAAGCACCTTATACCACCCACCACTGCGACTTGTATGCTCTAGTCGGCTGGCCCTCGCTACATATTCGTCGCCAGACCCACTGGCTCCAGGTCATCTACAAGTCCATGCTAGGTAAAGCTCCGCCTTATCTCAGCTCACTGGTCACGATGGCAACACCCATCCGTAGTACGCGCTCCAGCAGGTGTATCTCACTGATCATCCCTAAAGCCAACACCTCATTTGGCCGCCTTTCGTTCCAGTACTCTGCTGCCTGTGACTGGAACGAATTGCAAAAATCGCTGAAGTTGGAGACTTTTATCTCCCTCACCAACTTCAAACATCAGCTATCTGAGCAGCTAACTGATCGCTGCAGCCGTACATAGTCTATTGGTAAATAGCCCACCCCTTTTCACCTACCTCATCCCCATACTGTTTTTATTTATTTACTTTTCTGCTCTTTTGCACACCAATATCTCTACCTGTACATGACCATCTGATCATTCATCACTCCAGTGTTAATCTGCAAAATTGTAATTATTTGCCTACCTCCTCATGCCTTTTGCACACATTGTATATAGACTCCCCCTTTGTTTTCTACTGTGTTATTGACTTGTTAATTGTTTACTCCATTTGTAACTCTTTGTTGTCTGCTCACACTGCTATGCTTTATCTTGGCCAGGTCGCAGTTGCAAATGAGAACTTGTTCTCAACTGGCCTACCTGGTTAAATAAAGGTGTTCTCAACTAGCCTACCTGGTTAAATAAAGGTGTTCTCAACTAGCCTACCTGGTTAAATAAAGGTGTTCTCAACTAGCCTACCTGGTTAAATAAAGGTGTTCTCAACTAGCCTACCTGGTTAAATAAAGGTGTTCTCAACTAGCCTACCTGGTTAAATAAAGGTGTTCTCAACTAGCCTACCTGGTTAAATAAAGGTGTTCTCAACTAGCCTACCTGGTTAAATAAAGGTGTTCTCAACTAGCCTACCTGGTTAAATAAAGGTGTTCTCAACTAGCCTACCTGGTTAAATAAAGGTGTTCTCAACTAGCCTACCTGGTTAAATAAAGGTGTTCTCAACTAGCCTACCTGGTTAAATAAAGGTGTTCTCAACTAGCCTACCTGGTTAAATAAAGGTGTTCTCAACTAGCCTACCTGGTTAAATAAAGGTGTTCTCAACTAGCCTACCTGGTTAAATAAAGGTGTTCTCAACTGGCCTACCTGGTTAAATAAAGGTGTTCTCAACTAGCCTACCTGGTTAAATAAAGGTGTTCTCAACTAGCCTACCTGGTTAAATAAAGGTGTTCTCAACTAGCCTACCTGGTTAAATAAAGGTGTTCTCAACTGGCCTACCTGGTTAAATAAAGGTGTTCTCAACTAGCCTACCTGGTTAAATAAAGGTGTTCTCAACTAGCCTACCTGGTTAAATAAAGGTGTTCTCAACTAGCCTACCTGGTTAAATAAAGGTGAAATAAAAAAAATTCAAAAAAATAGTCAGCCAAAGATAAAGTAAATGATCTCCATCCCTGGGGAGTTTATACCTGCTATCGCACAGGTGTCAGTCTGCTGATTCAGTCAGTGTTATCCTGATTTAGACACAGAGAAGGAGATAGAAAACCTAGGTCTGCATCTCTCTCCCTGTGCCATGGCTAGGGTCCAGTCCTCCTCCAGTCCGGCTGTCACACACATTATACACCACATTTTAGAGCTGAGGGAGCCTGTGGCTGCGTGGGACGTATGACGTCCCTGAGTCAGGAGATCTGGTCCAATCCAGAGCCTCTCCCAGACCTTCCTCTCTAACCCATCAGATTTCTAACTTCCTTTCTGTGATAACCCACAAATAGGACCATTTCTGATTGGTCTGACGGGTAAACCTGTCTGGCCTAACCCATCATTTTCCTCACCCACTCACCTACAGTGGGGTGATCCAGTGATGGCACACAGTACATCAGATTATTGATGATGCTGTGGAAAATAAATCCTCTTTCCTGAGTACTGAGTAATGTGATTGATTCATTGTGTGTCTGCTTGACCATGTTATTCTGCTTATTTTAGCTGGAATTTAGTGACAGCTGAACAAAACTGAAGAATCACTAGCTAGGTTTCCACCCAATTGGTGACAGATTTTCATGTGAATATTCTAAAAATATGCATAAATAAAATATGCACATTTTCCAACCAGTTGTATGATTCCACCAAACGGATCAAAATCAATGCTTGATGATGTAGTGCACACAAAATGTACTTTTTCGCTTAAGTTTTCATGTACGGAATAAAAATCGGATGTTCAATGTGTTTCCATCACATTTTCAACTCTACCTATAGTTTTGTCACAAAAAAACGATTGTGTTAAATACAAAAATGTATCTACTCTGGTTTTGACATGTCCACTCTATCCAACAGCTCACAGATACAGTGTGGGTAGACTGTGCAGGGAGGCTAGTCTATATGATGAGATTATTATGGATAAGAGCAAGAATGTTTGTATTTGTCAAAACTGCAGTCAAGTATCATTCATCATGTCACCAGAATAAGACCCTCAACATTTATTGGAAAGGACTTTCACCATCCTGTGAAGTTCATCATTATTTATTTCATCTGTAGCCTAATAAACTGCATGCTTTCCCGAGTTGTTGTGGGAGGATCACACACCATGCCATTGCGTGACTTCCCAAGTTTACTTCGATATGATGGTTATTATATCAATATTTGCAGTGTGACAAGTGCCGCTGGCTGCTGGTAAGCTTTCTTGACTTGGACATACATTTTTGACAATACATGGCTAACCTTTGTTTAACCAGACATTTAGACGCAGACATTTAGAAACAAATCATGCCAATTTGAAATATAAGCCACAGGAGTTTTTTGAGTGAGAATTAAGATTACTTTTCAGTAGTAAGACATGTATGAAAGCAACAGATACCATTAATAAGAAGGGGCTAAAACTCGTCTTTCAACCACTCCACAAATTTCTTGTTAATTAACAAACTATAGTTTTGGCAAGTCGGTTAGGACATCTACTTTGTGCATGACACAAGTAATTTGTCCAACAATTGTTTACAGACAGAGTACTTCCCTTAAATTCACTGTATCACAATTCCATTTGGTCAGACGTTTACATACACAAAATAGACTGTGCCTTTAAACAGCTTGGAAAATTACAGAAAATGATGTCATGGCTTTAGAAGCTTCTGATAGGCTAATTGACATAATTGGAGTCAATTGGAGGTGTAACTGTGGATGTACTTCACCAAGTTCTGGCCCACCCTCACGTGCTTGAAGGAAGCACTGTGGTCCTCCCGCAACCTGCTGGTAGGGAAAAGCGTAGAGACCACCCCACAGGCAGTGGCCATGGTAGGCCACGGAAGCCCTGGGGTGGTACGGAAGGAAGGGGGCCTCGACCCCAGGCGAAGGGTCCCCCACAACACCCTAGGACCCGGCGGCCACGGACTGACAGCGCTGCGGCGCCTAGGGCGATGCGCCTAGGGGAGGGATCTCCTCTGGGCCCCGAAGGACGGGACGGTAATTTATTCAGAGGAGCAGGATGAGGCGAGTTTGATAAGGACTCACCCCGCTCCTGTACAAGGGACCGAAGACAGCCTTTTAACAAAGTTACTTTTTAACATGTTTTTCATGTCTTAAAAATGTTTTACCTTTGTTAGATCATTAGTACACATTTTAAATGGCTTTTACAGATTTGATGTTTACAAGGAAAGTACTGTTATTTGTGATTTTAACACCATGTACTTTTTAACAAATTTAAATGTAACTTTCAAATGCTGTGTTTTATGCTTTGTTAACGTTTTTATGTGTATGAAATGATGTAAAAAATGTATGAGCTGTTTTTAAAGGAAATGTGTTAATAAAACCTTTCCAAAAGAAGAAAAAAAATGAGGCAGGAAAATGATGTGGATATATTGAAGCAACATCTCAAGACATCAGTCAGGAAGTTAAAGCTTGGTCGCAAATTAGTCTTATAGACACCATCCCAACCGTAAAGCACGGGGGTGGCAGCATACTTCCAAAGTTGTGGCAAAATGGTTTAAGGACAACAAAGTCAAGGTATTGGAGTGGCCATCACAAAGCCCTGACCTCATCCTATAGAAAATGTGTGGCCAGAATTGAAAAGGCGTGTGCGAGCAAGGACTCCTAAAAACCTGACTCAGTTAGACCAGCTCTGTCAGGAGGAATGGGCCAAAATTCACCCAATTTATTGTGGGAAGCTTGTGGAAGGCTCCCCGAAACGTTTGACACAAGATAAACAATTTCAAGGCAATGCTACCAAATACTAATTGAGTATATGTAAACTTCTAATCCACTGGGAATGTGATGAAAGAAATAAAAGCTGAAATGAATCATTCTCTCTACTATTATTTGGACATTTCACATTCTTAAAATGAAGTGGTGATCCTAACTGACCTAAGTAAGACAGGGAATTTTTACTTGGATTAAATGTCAGGAATTGTGAAAAAACTGAGTTTAAATGTATTTGGCTAAGGTGTATGTAAACTTCCAACTTCAATTGTATATGGTGAGCTACCGAGTGGTTAGGACATGCAAGCCCCATACTATTGTGGAGGACTTAATTATTCCTGCTGCCGCGGATATGGCTGGGACAACGCTGGGGGGAAAGGACAAGAAAACTATACAGACAATGTCTTCATCAAACAACACCGTTTCACGACGCATCAGTGACATGGCAGGAGATGTTTTCAAACAATTACTGCTTTGCATACAAGCCAGTGAATTCTATGTGTTATAGCTGGATGAGTCAACAGACGTGGCGGGCCTGGCACAGCTCCTGGTATATGTCCGTTACGTTTATGGGGGGTCAATTTAGGAAGTCATCCTCTTCTGCAAACCACTGGAAACCAGGACAACTGGAGAGGATATTTTTAAATGACTGGACAGCTTTGTGACATCAAATGGACTTTGATGGTCAAGACATGTTGGAATCTGTACTGATGGTGCAAAAGTCATGACAGGGAGACATAGTGGAGTGGTAACACGCGTACAAGGAGTTACTCCCGACGCCACTTGGGTCCACTGCAGCATCCACCGAGAGGCTCGTGCTACCAAAGGAATGTCTGACAGCTTGAAAGACGTTTTGGACAGTACAGTGAAAATGGTTACCTTTGTTAAAGTAAGGCCCCTGAGCTCTTGTGTATTTTCTACACTCTGCAATGATATGGGCAGCAACCATGTAACGATTTTACAACATATAGAAGTGCGCTGGTTGTCAACGGGAAAAGTATTGACACATTCTTTTAATTGAGAGACATTCTTAAGGTTTTCTTTACTGACCATAATTTTCACTTGTCTGACCACTTGCATGATGACAAGTTTCTCACACGACTGGCATATCTGGGTGATGTTTTTTCTTTCCTGAATGATCTGTATCTAGTATTACAGGGACTCTCCACAAATATATTCATTGTGCGGGACAACATTGAGGCTATGATTACGAAGTTAGAACTCTTGTCTGTCTGGATTAACAAGGACAGAACACAGGTCTTTCCAGCATTGTATGTTTTTTTGTGTGCAAATTAACTCAAGCTTACGAACAATGTCAAATGTGATATAGCGAAGCACCTGAATGAGTTGGGTGCGCAATTACACAGATACTTTCCTGAAACGGATGACAGAAACAACTGGATTCGTTATCCCTTTCATGCCCTGCCTCCAGTCCACTTACCGAAATCTGAACAAGAGAGCCTCATCGAAATTGCAACAAGCGGGTCTGTGAAAATGTAATTTAATCAGAAGCCACTGCCAGAGTTTTTGCGCTGTTAAGACACTGATGTGCTATGCAACCATGTACCTATGTGAGAGTGGATTCTCGGCCCTCACTAGCATGAAAACTAAATACAGGCACAGACTGTGTGTGGGAAATGATTTAAAACTGAGACTCTCTCTAATACAACCCAACATTGCAGAGTTATGTGCATCCTTTCAAGCACAGCCTTCTCATTAACCTGTGGTGAGTTATTGACAATTTTTGATGAACAAATAAGGTTATATATGTAAGATGGCTAAATAAAGAGCAAAATGATTGATTATTATTATATTATTATTTGTGCCCTGGTTCTATAAGAGCTCTTTGTCACTTCCTACGAGCTGGGTTGTGACAAACACTCACACTCATTCTTATGTTTAATATATGTATATTTTAGTGTTATTGGCAGGCTTACAATGATGGCAAAAAAATAACATTTTAAAGTGCGCTTGGATTTGATTTGATTATAAAAAGCTTGGGAACCTGATGATTGTTACCTGTTTGATTGTTACCTGTTTTTGTTGATTGACTGCATTTCTTTTGTTAGTTTCTCATTTCATTAACTTACGTTGATTGATTGCTTATTGTTTGAATTGTTTATTATTTAGAATTTTTACTAAATTTGATTAGAAATGTTATTTTGAAGAAAATAACAAATGTATTGTGTTTGTTGAACCAGCTAAACAGCTGTTCTTAGCAAACGCGTTTGCCGTTACCTTCCTAGCTAATAGGCTATGTTAGAGATTACACCTCCTCTTCCAATTATAATGTGGGGAGGTAAAAATAATGAAAAACGATGTCCCAAATCTATTCATTTTAAAATGTTGATTACTTCTTGCAACAAGGCAACAGTTAACAAGTCGTCCCAGATAAATGATGCAGTGCCCCCCTTGGGTCAATAGAGATATTCCGTGTGACTAACACTTCAGTTAATTACTATAGCTCCAACCTTTGACCAATCAATGTAATTTTGTAAATTCCGGATCTCTATGGCAAGACACATCATTCACCCGAGTTTAGTCAAAATCGTCCCAGTGCTGTCTGAGATATCGTGTGATTAACGTACAAATGGACAGAGACAGAACCACAATCCCCTCCCCAATTTCATTGTGGGGGACAATTGTCATTCACCTGATGATAAGGCAAGACGTGATATATATATATTTTTTGCAAACATATGATGGGTCGCTGGTTTGCCTGGGAGGGGGTACCTGGGCAAGAAAATCGTGGCTGTAGAATTAACTGCTTAATCTGCTGTTTACTTTCACGTCCATAGCCTAGAATGCTGGGCTGGAAACTAGGCCAGAATTGTGAACAATTAGACTAGCCAAACAATGGAGTGGTATGTCAACAATACTAGGCACAATCAGACAGGAGACAAACAGAGAGCACAGAGAACACGGCATTCATCATGCTATCTATCCAGTCATGAAAACCTGGCTACTGTACAACTATAAGTCTAGATATATGTTAATGTAAAAATGTGCATATACCCCACCCACTCCCCTCCCCCATATCCCATTGTGTGCCACCCATGACCGAGAAACGTACATGCCAAAGAGAGTCCATATCATGATTTCATAAAGATTCATGGAAAATTTGCTCTTTTAGTATTTGTCTAGTAGGTTCCCTCAAAGAGGAAGCCCCACACCTATGTTAATGAGAATATGATGTGAACATTAGTAGCCTATATAATGCACAACAAAACACAGGTCTATACATCACTATGTAAGGTGGTGTTATAGCTGGTTTTCATTGTAATATAGTTAGCTCTGAATACTGCACAAGGCAAGGCAACTGATAGCCAAGAAAAAAGTGATCAATTAACACTTGTTTAACAAGCATTTGTGGGTGTTTAAAAGCCACTGTCATGGGCGACTGAATTAGTTATTTCTCTGCCAGTAGGCCAGGTACACATGCCTATTCACACACAGTACTGGGTGATGTTTTTTCTTGAGGCTATGATTAACAAGTTAGAGCTCTTGTCTGTCTGGATTAACAAGGACAACACACAGGTCTTTCCAGCGTTGTATGATTTTTGTGTGTGCAAATTAACTCAAGCTTACAAACAATGTCAAATGTGATATAACGAAGCACCTGAATGAGTTGGGTGCGCAATTACGCAGATACTTTCCCGAAACGGATGACAGAAACAACTGGATTCGTTATCCCTTTCATGCCCTGCCTCCAGTCCACTTACCGAAATCTGAACAAGAGAGCCTCATCGAAATTGCAACAAGCGGTTCTGTGAAAATGTAATTTAATCAGAAGCCACTGCCAGAGTTTTTGCGCTGTTAAGACACTGATGTCCTATGCAACCATGTACCTATGTGAGAGTGGATTCTCGGCCCTCACTAGCATGAAAACTAAATACAGGCACAGACTTTGTGTGGGAAATGATTTAAAACTGACTCTCGCTAATACAACCCAACATTGCAGAGTTATGTGCATCCTTTCAAGCACAGCCTTCTCATTAACCTGTGGTGAGTTATTGACAATTTTTGATGAACAAATAAGGTTATATATGTAAGATGGCTAAATAAAGAGCAAAATGATTGATTATTATTATATTATTATTTGTGCCCTGGTTCTATAAGAGCTCTTTGTCACTTCCTACGAGCTGGGTTGTGACAAACACTCACACTCATTCTTATGTTTAATATATGTATATTTTAGTGTGTGTGTGGCAGGCTTACAATGATGGCAAAAAAATAACATTTTAAAGTGCGCTTGGATTTGATTTGATTATAAAAAGCTTGGGAACCTGATGATTGTTACCTGTTTGATTGTTACCTGTTTTTGTTGATTGACTGCATTTCTTTTGTTAGTTTCTCATTTCATTAACTTACGTTGATTGATTGCTTATTGTTTGAATTGTTTATTATTTAGAATTTTTACTAAATTTGATTAGAAATGTTATTTTGAAGAAAATAACAAATGTATTGTGTTTGTTGAACCAGCTAAACAGCTGTTCTTAGCAAACGCGTTTGCCGTTACCTTTCTAGCTAATAGGCTATGTTAGAGATTACACCTCCTCTTCCAATTATAATGTGGGGAGGTAAAAATAATCAAAAACGATGTCCCAAATCTATTCATTTTAAAATGTTGATTACTTCTTGCAACAAGGCAACAGTTAACAAGTCGTCCCAGATAAATGATGCAGTGCCCCCCTTGGGTCAATAGAGATATTCCGTGTGACTAACACTTCAGTTAATTACTATAGCTCCAACCTTTGACCAATCAATGTAATTTTGTAAATTCCGGATCTCTATGGCAAGACACATCATTCACCCGAGTTTAGTCAAAATCGTCCCAGTGCTGTCTGAGATATCGTGTGATTAACGTACAAATGGACAGAGACAGAACCACAATCCCCTCCCCAATTTCATTGTGGGGGACAATTGTCATTCACCTGATGATAAGGCAAGACGTGATATATATATATTTTTTGCAAACATATGATGGGTCGCTGGTTTGCCTGGGAGGGGGTACCTGGGCAAGAAAATCGTGGCTGTAGAATTAACTGCTTAATCTGCTGTTTACTTTCACGTCCATAGCCTAGAATGCTGGGCTGGAAACTAGGCCAGAATTGTGAACAATTAGACTAGCCAAACAATGGAGTGGTATGTCAACAATACTAGGCACAATCAGACAGGAGACAAACAGAGAGCACAGAGAACACGGCATTCATCATGCTATCTATCCAGTCATGAAAACCTGGCTACTGTACAACTATAAGTCTAGATATATGTTAATGTAAAAATGTGCATATACCCCACCCACTCCCCTCCCCCATATCCCATTGTGTGCCACCCATGACCGAGAAACGTACATGCCAAAGAGAGTCCATATCATGATTTCATAAAGATTCATGGAAAATTTGCTCTTTTAGTATTTGTCTAGTAGGTTCCCTCAAAGAGGAAGCCCCACACCTATGTTAATGAGAATATGATGTGAACATTAGTAGCCTATATAATGCACAACAAAACACAGGTCTATACATCACTATGTAAGGTGGTGTTATAGCTGGTTTTCATTGTAATATAGTTAGCTCTGAATACTGCACAAGGCAAGGCAACTGATAGCCAAGAAAAAAGTGATCAATTAACACTTGTTTAACAAGCATTTGTGGGTGTTTAAAAGCCACTGTCATGGGCGACTGAATTAGTTATTTCTCTGCCAGTAGGCCAGGTACACATGCCTATTCACACACAGTACTGGGTGATGTTTTTTCTTGAGGCTATGATTAACAAGTTAGAGCTCTTGTCTGTCTGGATTAACAAGGACAACACACAGGTCTTTCCAGCGTTGTATGATTTTTGTGTGTGCAAATTAACTCAAGCTTACAAACAATGTCAAATGTGATATAACGAAGCACCTGAATGAGTTGGGTGCGCAATTACGCAGATACTTTCCCGAAACGGATGACAGAAACAACTGGATTCGTTATCCCTTTCATGCCCTGCCTCCAGTCCACTTACCGAAATCTGAACAAGAGAGCCTCATCGAAATTGCAACAAGCGGTTCTGTGAAAATGTAATTTAATCAGAAGCCACTGCCAGAGTTTTTGCGCTGTTAAGACACTGATGTCCTATGCAACCATGTACCTATGTGAGAGTGGATTCTCGGCCCTCACTAGCATGAAAACTAAATACAGGCACAGACTGTGTGTGGGAAATGATTTAAAACTGACTCTCTCTAATACAACCCAACATTGCAGAGTTATGTGCATCCTTTCAAGCACAGCCTTCTCATTAACCTGTGGTGAGTTATTGACAATTTTTGATGAACAAATAAGGTTATATATGTAAGATGGCTAAATAAAGAGCAAAATGATTGATTATTATTATATTATTATTTGTGCCCTGGTTCTATAAGAGCTCTTTGTCACTTCCTACGAGCTGGGTTGTGACAAACACTCACACTCATTCTTATGTTTAATATATGTATATTTTAGTGTGTGTGTGGCAGGCTTACAATGATGGCAAAAAAATAACATTTTAAAGTGCGCTTGGATTTGATTTGATTATAAAAAGCTTGGGAACCTGATGATTGTTACCTGTTTGATTGTTACCTGTTTTTGTTGATTGACTGCATTTCTTTTGTTAGTTTCTCATTTCATTAACTTACGTTGATTGATTGCTTATTGTTTGAATTGTTTATTATTTAGAATTTTTACTAAATTTGATTAGAAATTTTATTTTGAAGAAAATAACAAATGTATTGTGTTTGTTGAAACAGCTAAACAGCTGTTCTTAGCAAACGCGTTTGCCGTTACCTTTCTAGCTAATAGGCTATGTTAGAGATTACACCTCCTCTTCCAATTATAATGTGGGGAGGTAAAAATAATGAAAAACGATGTCCCAAATCTATTCATTTTAAAATGTTGATTACTTCTTGCAACAAGGCAACAGTTAACAAGTCGTCCCAGATAAATGATGCAGTGCCCCCCTTGGGTCAATAGAGATATTCCGTGTGACTAACACTTCAGTTAATTACTATAGCTCCAACCTTTGACCAATCAATGTAATTTTGTAAATTCCGGATCTCTATGGCAAGACACATCATTCACCCGAGTTTAGTCAAAATCGTCCCAGTGCTGTCTGAGATATCGTTTGATTAACGTACAAATGGACAGAGACAGAACCACAATCCCCTCCCCAATTTCATTGTGGGGGACAATTGTCATTCACCTGATGATAAGGCAAGACGTGATATATATATATTTTTTGCAAACATATGATGGGTCGCTGGTTTGCCTGGGAGGGGGTACCTGGGCAAGAAAATCGTGGCTGTAGAATTAACTGCTTAATCTGCTGTTTACTTTCACGTCCATAGCCTAAAATGCTGGGCTGGAAACTAGGCCAGAATTGTGAACAATTAGACTAGCCAAACAATGGAGTGGTATGTCAACAATACTAGGCACAATCAGACAGGAGACAAACAGAGAGCACAGAGAACACGGCATTCATCATGCTATCTATCCAGTCATGAAAACCTGGCTACTGTACAACTATAAGTCTAGATATATGTTAATGTAAAAATGTGCATATACCCCACCCACTCCCCTCCCCCATATCCCATTGTGTGCCACCCATGACCGAGAAACGTACATGCCAAAGAGAGTCCATATCATGATTTCATAAAGATTCATGGAAAATTTGCTCTTTTAGTATTTGTCTAGTAGGTTCCCTCAAAGAGGAAGCCCCACACCTATGTTAATGAGAATATGATGTGAACATTAGTAGCCTATATAATGCACAACAAAACACAGGTCTATACATCACTATGTAAGGTGGTGTTATAGCTGGTTTTCATTGTAATTTAGTTAGCTCTGAATACTGCACAAGGCAAGGCAACTGATAGCCAAGAAAAAAGTGATCAATTAACACTTGTTTAACAAGCATTTGTGGGTGTTTAAAAGCCACTGTCATGGGCGACTGAATTAGTTATTTCTCTGCCAGTAGGCCAGGTACACATGCCTATTCACACACAGTACTGGGTGATGTTTTTTCTTGAGGCTATGATTAACAAGTTAGAGCTCTTGTCTGTCTGGATTAACAAGGACAACACACAGGTCTTTCCAGCGTTGTATGATTTTTGTGTGTGCAAATTAACTCAAGCTTACAAACAATGTCAAATGTGATATAACGAAGCACCTGAATGAGTTGGGTGCGCAATTACGCAGATACTTTCCCGAAACGGATGACAGAAACAACTGGATTCGTTATCCCTTTCATGCCCTGCCTCCAGTCCACTTACCGAAATCTGAACAAGAGAGCCTCATCGAAATTGCAACAAGCGGTTCTGTGAAAATTTAATTTAATCAGAAGCCAATGCCAGAGTTTTTGCGCTGTTAAGACACTGATGTCCTATGCAACCATGTACCTATGTGAGAGTGGATTCTCGGCCCTCACTAGCATGAAAACTAAATACAGGCACAGACTGTGTGTGGGAAATGATTTAAAACTGAGACTCTCTCTAATACAACCCAACATTGCAGAGTTATGTGCATCCTTTCAAGCACAGCCTTCTCATTAACCTGTGGTGAGTTATTGACAATTTTTGATGAACAAATAAGGTTATATATGTAAGATGGCTAAATAAAGAGCAAAATGATTGATTATTATTATTTGTGCCCTGGTTCTATAAGAGCTCTCTGTCACTTCCTACGAGCTGGGTTGTGACAAACACTCACACTCATTCTTATGTTTAATATATGTATATTTTAGTGTGTGTGTGGCAGGCTTACAATGATGGCAAAAAAATAACATTTTAAAGTGCGCTTGGATTTGATTTGATTATAAAAAGCTTGGGAACCTGATGATTGTTACCTGTTTGATTGTTACCTGTTTTTGTTGATTGACTGCATTTCTTTTGTTAGTTTCTCATTTCATTAACTTACGTTGATTGATTGCTTATTGTTTGAATTGTTTATTATTTAGAATTTTTACTAAATTTGATTAGAAATTTTATTTTGAAGAAAATAACAAATGTATTGTGTTTGTTGAAACAGCTAAACAGCTGTTCTTAGCAAACGCGTTTGCCGTTACCTTTCTAGCTAATAGGCTATGTTAGAGATTACACCTCCTCTTCCAATTATAATGTGGGGAGGTAAAAATAATGAAAAACGATGTCCCAAATCTATTCATTTTAAAATGTTGATTACTTCTTGCAACAAGGCAACAGTTAACAAGTCGTCCCAGATAAATGATGCAGTGCCCCCCTTGGGTCAATAGAGATATTCCGTGTGACTAACACTTCAGTTAATTACTATAGCTCCAACCTTTGACCAATCAATGTAATTTTGTAAATTCCGGATCTCTATGGCAAGACACATCATTCACCCGAGTTTAGTCAAAATCGTCCCAGTGCTGTCTGAGATATCGTTTGATTAACGTACAAATGGACAGAGACAGAACCACAATCCCCTCCCCAATTTCATTGTGGGGGACAATTGTCATTCACCTGATGATAAGGCAAAACGTGATATATATATATTTTTTGCAAACATATGATGGGTCGCTGGTTTGCCTGGGAGGGGGTACCTGGGCAAGAAAATCGTGGCTGTAGAATTAACTGCTTAATCTGCTGTTTACTTTCACGTCCATAGCCTAGAATGCTGGGCTGGAAACTAGGCCAGAATTGTGAACAATTAGACTAGCCAAACAATGGAGTGGTATGTCAACAATACTAGGCACAATCAGACAGGAGACAAACAGAGAGCACAGAGAACACGGCATTCATCATGCTATCTATCCAGTCATGAAAACCTGGCTACTGTACAACTATAAGTCTAGATATATGTTAATGTAAAAATGTGCATATACCCCACCCACTCCCCTCCCCCATATCCCATTGTGTGCCACCCATGACCGAGAAACGTACATGCCAAAGAGAGTCCATATCATGATTTCATAAAGATTCATGGAAAATTTGCTCTTTTAGTATTTGTCTAGTAGGTTCCCTCAAAGAGGAAGCCCCACACCTATGTTAATGAGAATATGATGTGAACATTAGTAGCCTATATAATGCACAACAAAACACAGGTCTATACATCACTATGTAAGGTGGTGTTATAGCTGGTTTTCATTGTAATTTAGTTAGCTCTGAATACTGCACAAGGCAAGGCAACTGATAGCCAAGAAAAAAGTGATCAATTAACACTTGTTTAACAAGCATTTGTGGGTGTTTAAAAGCCACTGTCATGGGCGACTGAATTAGTTATTTCTCTGCCAGTAGGCCAGGTACACATGCCTATTCACACACAGTACTGGGTGATGTTTTTTCTTGAGGCTATGATTAACAAGTTAGAGCTCTTGTCTGTCTGGATTAACAAGGACAACACACAGGTCTTTCCAGCGTTGTATGATTTTTGTGTGTGCAAATTAACTCAAGCTTACAAACAATGTCAAATGTGATATAACGAAGCACCTGAATGAGTTGGGTGCGCAATTACGCAGATACTTTCCCGAAACGGATGACAGAAACAACTGGATTCGTTATCCCTTTCATGCCCTGCCTCCAGTCCACTTACCGAAATCTGAACAAGAGAGCCTCATCGAAATTGCAACAAGCGGTTCTGTGAAAATGTAATTTAATCAGAAGCCACTGCCAGAGTTTTTGCGCTGTTAAGACACTGATGTCCTATGCAACCATGTACCTATGTGAGAGTGGATTCTCGGCCCTCACTAGCATGAAAACTAAATACAGGCACAGACTTTGTGTGGGAAATGATTTAAAACTGACTCTCTCTAATACAACCCAACATTGCAGAGTTATGTGCATCCTTTCAAGCACAGCCTTCTCATTAACCTGTGGTGAGTTATTGACAATTTTTGATGAACAAATAAGGTTATATATGTAAGATGGCTAAATAAAGAGCAAAATGATTGATTATTATTATATTATTATTTGTGCCCTGGTTCTATAAGAGCTCTTTGTCACTTCCTACGAGCTGGGTTGTGACAAACACTCACACTCATTCTTATGTTTAATATATGTATATTTTAGTGTGTGTGTGGCAGGCTTACAATGATGGCAAAAAAATAACATTTTAAAGTGCGCTTGGATTTGATTTGATTATAAAAAGCTTGGGAACCTGATGATTGTTACCTGTTTTTGTTGATTGACTGCATTTCTTTTGTTAGTTTCTCATTTCATTAACTTACGTTGATTGATTGCTTATTGTTTGAATTGTTTATTATTTAGAATTTTTACTAAATTTGATTAGAAATGTTATTTTGAAGAAAATAACAAATGTATTGTGTTTGTTGAACCAGCTAAACAGCTGTTCTTAGCAAACGCGTTTGCCGTTACCTTTCTAGCTAATAGGCTATGTTAGAGATTACACCTCCTCTTCCAATTATAATGTGGGGAGGTAAAAATAATCAAAAACGATGTCCCAAATCTATTCATTTTAAAATGTTGATTACTTCTTGCAACAAGGCAACAGTTAACAAGTCGTCCCAGATAAATGATGCAGTGCCCCCCTTGGGTCAATAGAGATATTCCGTGTGACTAACACTTCAGTTAATTACTATAGCTCCAACCTTTGACCAATCAATGTAATTTTGTAAATTCCGGATCTCTATGGCAAGACACATCATTCACCCGAGTTTAGTCAAAATCGTCCCAGTGCTGTCTGAGATATCGTGTGATTAACGTACAAATGGACAGAGACAGAACCACAATCCCCTCCCCAATTTCATTGTGGGGGACAATTGTCATTCACCTGATGATAAGGCAAGACGTGATATATATATATTTTTTGCAAACATATGATGGGTCGCTGGTTTGCCTGGGAGGGGGTACCTGGGCAAGAAAATCGTGGCTGTAGAATTAACTGCTTAATCTGCTGTTTACTTTCACGTCCATAGCCTAGAATGCTGGGCTGGAAACTAGGCCAGAATTGTGAACAATTAGACTAGCCAAACAATGGAGTGGTATGTCAACAATACTAGGCACAATCAGACAGGAGACAAACAGAGAGCACAGAGAACACGGCATTCATCATGCTATCTATCCAGTCATGAAAACCTGGCTACTGTACAACTATAAGTCTAGATATATGTTAATGTAAAAATGTGCATATACCCCACCCACTCCCCTCCCCCATATCCCATTGTGTGCCACCCATGACCGAGAAACGTACATGCCAAAGAGAGTCCATATCATGATTTCATAAAGATTCATGGAAAATTTGCTCTTTTAGTATTTGTCTAGTAGGTTCCCTCAAAGAGGAAGCCCCACACCTATGTTAATGAGAATATGATGTGAACATTAGTAGCCTATATAATGCACAACGAAACACAGGTCTATACATCACTATGTAAGGTGGTGTTATAGCTGGTTTTCATTGTAATATAGTTAGCTCTGAATACTGCACAAGGCAAGGCAACTGATAGCCAAGAAAAAAGTGATCAATTAACACTTGTTTAACAAGCATTTGTGGGTGTTTAAAAGCCACTGTCATGGGCGACTGAATTAGTTATTTCTCTGCCAGTAGGCCAGGTACACATGCCTATTCACACACAGTACTGGGTGATGTTTTTTCTTGAGGCTATGATTAACAAGTTAGAGCTCTTGTCTGTCTGGATTAACAAGGACAACACACAGGTCTTTCCAGCGTTGTATGATTTTTGTGTGTGCAAATTAACTCAAGCTTACAAACAATGTCAAATGTGATATAACGAAGCACCTGAATGAGTTGGGTGCGCAATTACGCAGATACTTTCCCGAAACGGATGACAGAAACAACTGGATTCGTTATCCCTTTCATGCCCTGCCTCCAGTCCACTTACCGAAATCTGAACAAGAGAGCCTCATCGAAATTGCAACAAGCGGTTCTGTGAAAATGTAATTTAATCAGAAGCCACTGCCAGAGTTTTTGCGCTGTTAAGACACTGATGTCCTATGCAACCATGTACCTATGTGAGAGTGGATTCTCGGCCCTCACTAGCATGAAAACTAAATACAGGCACAGACTGTGTGTGGGAAATGATTTAAAACTGACTCTCTCTAATACAACCCAACATTGCAGAGTTATGTGCATCCTTTCAAGCACAGCCTTCTCATTAACCTGTGGTGAGTTATTGACAATTTTTGATGAACAAATAAGGTTATATATGTAAGATGGCTAAATAAAGAGCAAAATGATTGATTATTATTATATTATTATTTGTGCCCTGGTTCTATAAGAGCTCTTTGTCACTTCCTACGAGCTGGGTTGTGACAAACACTCACACTCATTCTTATGTTTAATATATGTATATTTTAGTGTGTGTGTGGCAGGCTTACAATGATGGCAAAAAAATAACATTTTAAAGTGCGCTTGGATTTGATTTGATTATAAAAAGCTTGGGAACCTGATGATTGTTACCTGTTTGATTGTTACCTGTTTTTGTTGATTGACTGCATTTCTTTTGTTAGTTTCTCATTTCATTAACTTACGTTGATTGATTGCTTATTGTTTGAATTGTTTATTATTTAGAATTTTTACTAAATTTGATTAGAAATTTTATTTTGAAGAAAATAACAAATGTATTGTGTTTGTTGAAACAGCTAAACAGCTGTTCTTAGCAAACGCGTTTGCCGTTACCTTTCTAGCTAATAGGCTATGTTAGAGATTACACCTCCTCTTCCAATTATAATGTGGGGAGGTAAAAATAATGAAAAACGATGTCCCAAATCTATTCATTTTAAAATGTTGATTACTTCTTGCAACAAGGCAACAGTTAACAAGTCGTCCCAGATAAATGATGCAGTGCCCCCCTTGGGTCAATAGAGATATTCCGTGTGACTAACACTTCAGTTAATTACTATAGCTCCAACCTTTGACCAATCAATGTAATTTTGTAAATTCCGGATCTCTATGGCAAGACACATCATTCACCCGAGTTTAGTCAAAATCGTCCCAGTGCTGTCTGAGATATCGTTTGATTAACGTACAAATGGACAGAGACAGAACCACAATCCCCTCCCCAATTTCATTGTGGGGGACAATTGTCATTCACCTGATGATAAGGCAAGACGTGATATATATATATTTTTTGCAAACATATGATGGGTCGCTGGTTTGCCTGGGAGGGGGTACCTGGGCAAGAAAATCGTGGCTGTAGAATTAACTGCTTAATCTGCTGTTTACTTTCACGTCCATAGCCTAGAATGCTGGGCTGGAAACTAGGCCAGAATTGTGAACAATTAGACTAGCCAAACAATGGAGTGGTATGTCAACAATACTAGGCACAATCAGACAGGAGACAAACAGAGAGCACAGAGAACACGGCATTCATCATGCTATCTATCCAGTCATGAAAACCTGGCTACTGTACAACTATAAGTCTAGATATATGTTAATGTAAAAATGTGCATATACCCCACCCACTCCCCTCCCCCATATCCCATTGTGTGCCACCCATGACCGAGAAACGTACATGCCAAAGAGAGTCCATATCATGATTTCATAAAGATTCATGGAAAATTTGCTCTTTTAGTATTTGTCTAGTAGGTTCCCTCAAAGAGGAAGCCCCACACCTATGTTAATGAGAATATGATGTGAACATTAGTAGCCTATATAATGCACAACAAAACACAGGTCTATACATCACTATGTAAGGTGGTGTTATAGCTGGTTTTCATTGTAATATAGTTAGCTCTGAATACTGCACAAGGCAAGGCAACTGATAGCCAAGAAAAAAGTGATCAATTAACACTTGTTTAACAAGCATTTGTGGGTGTTTAAAAGCCACTGTCATGGGCGACTGAATTAGTTATTTCTCTGCCAGTAGGCCAGGTACACATGCCTATTCACACACAGTACTGGGTGATGTTTTTTCTTGAGGCTATGATTAACAAGTTAGAGCTCTTGTCTGTCTGGATTAACAAGGACAACACACAGGTCTTTCCAGCGTTGTATGATTTTTGTGTGTGCAAATTAACTCAAGCTTACAAACAATGTCAAATGTGATATAACGAAGCACCTGAATGAGTTGGGTGCGCAATTACGCAGATACTTTCCCGAAACGGATGACAGAAACAACTGGATTCGTTATCCCTTTCATGCCCTGCCTCCAGTCCACTTACCGAAATCTGAACAAGAGAGCCTCATCGAAATTGCAACAAGCGGTTCTGTGAAAATTTAATTTAATCAGAAGCCAATGCCAGAGTTTTTGCGCTGTTAAGACACTGATGTCCTATGCAACCATGTACCTATGTGAGAGTGGATTCTCGGCCCTCACTAGCATGAAAACTAAATACAGGCACAGACTGTGTGTGGGAAATGATTTAAAACTGAGACTCTCTCTAATACAACCCAACATTGCAGAGTTATGTGCATCCTTTCAAGCACAGCCTTCTCATTAACCTGTGGTGAGTTATTGACAATTTTTGATGAACAAATAAGGTTATATATGTAAGATGGCTAAATAAAGAGCAAAATGATTGATTATTATTATTTGTGCCCTGGTTCTATAAGAGCTCTCTGTCACTTCCTACGAGCTGGGTTGTGACAAACACTCACACTCATTCTTATGTTTAATATATGTATATTTTAGTGTGTGTGTGGCAGGCTTACAATGATGGCAAAAAAATAACATTTTAAAGTGCGCTTGGATTTGATTTGATTATAAAAAGCTTGGGAACCTGATGATTGTTACCTGTTTGATTGTTACCTGTTTTTGTTGATTGACTGCATTTCTTTTGTTAGTTTCTCATTTCATTAACTTACGTTGATTGATTGCTTATTGTTTGAATTGTTTATTATTTAGAATTTTTACTAAATTTGATTAGAAATGTTATTTTGAAGAAAATAACAAATGTATTGTGTTTGTTGAACCAGCTAAACAGCTGTTCTTAGCAAACGTGTTTGCCGTTACCTTTCTAGCTAATAGGCTATGTTAGAGATTACACTTCCTCTTCCAATTATAATGTGGGGAGGTAAAAATAATGAAAAACGATGTCCCAAATCTATTCATTTTAAAATGTTGATTACTTCTTGCAACAAGGCAACAGTTAACAAGTCGTCCCAGATAAATGATGCAGTGCCCCCCTTGGGTCAATAGAGATATTCCGTGTGACTAACACTTCAGTTAATTACTATAGCTCAAACCTTTGACCAATCAATGTAATTTTGTAAATTCCGGATCTCTATGGCAAGACACATCATTCACCCGAGTTTAGTCAAAATCGTCCCAGTGCTGTCTGAGATATCGTGTGACTAACGTACAAATGGACAGAGACAGATCCACAGTCCCCTCCCCAATTTCATTGTGGGGGACAATTCTCATTCACCTGTTGACGTGATATATATATTTTTTGCTAACATATGATGGGTCGCTGGTTTGCCTGGGAGGGGGTACCTGGGCAAGAAAATCGTGGATGTAGAATTAACTGCTTAATCTGCTGTTTACTTTCAGGTTTCCTCAGAGAGAAAGCCCCACAACTATTGAAAATATGATGTGAACATTAGTAGCCTATATAATGCACCACAGAACACTAGGCCTATACATCACTATGTAGGTTAGTGTTATGACTGGTTTTCATTGTAATATAGTTAGCTCTGAATACTGTTCAAGGCAGGGCCCCTAATAGCCAAGAAAAAAGTGATAAATTAACACTTGTTTGACAATCATTTTTGGGTGTTTAAAAGCCACTGTCATGGGCCACTGAATTAATTATTTATTTGCCAGTAGGCCAGGTACACATGCCTATTCACACACGGTACTGGTCTCATCCATGGACTAGCCAAAGTCACAATGAGTCAGGGTCAGTTCAGAAAGCACTGGCCCTTCCTCTCTGTGTCAGCCAGGTCAGTATTATTTATTAGGGATCCCTCTTCCTGGGGTCCAAAACTATATAAAAACACTTACATTACATATACAACAAAATATACAAAAGTACATCATGTAACATTATTACACCAATACATCTACAATACAACATGTTTAACACCACCACACAACAATATCACAATGTATGCATGTGTCTGTACATTCGTGTGTGTCTCTTCAGTGATATCATGTGGGGGGAAATGGGATATACCCCACCCACTCCCCTCCCCCATATCCCAGTGTGTGCCACCCATGACCGAGAAACATACATGCCAAAGATAGTCCATATCATAATTTCATAAATTATCATGGAAAATCTGCTATTTTAGTATTTGTCCAGTAGGTTTCCTCAGAGAGGAAGCCCCACAACAATGTTAAGGAGAACATGATACAGAAGTCTGTAGTCTCTATAATGCACCTTAAAACAGTAGGCCTATACATCACCATATAAATTAGCCTGGTTTTCCTTGTTATGTATTTAATGCTGAAGACTGTCAAAGGCAGGGCCCCTAATAGCTATGAAAAAAGTGAACAATTAACACTCTTGTTTAACATGCATTTGTTGGTGTTAAAAGCCACTGTCATGGGCCACTTAATTCATTATTTCTCTGCCAGTAGGTTTAGTACACATGCCTATGCACACAAAGTACTGGACTCATCCATGGACTACCTAAAGTCACAAGTAGTAGGCCACTACCGAGTTCCAAACTGACTCTGGAAGTAATGTCAGCACAATAACTTTTCGTCGGGAGCTTCATGAAATGGGTTTCCATGGCAGAGCAGCCGCACACAAGCCTAAGATAGAATACACAATACAAAGCGTTGGCTGGAGTGGTGTAAAGCTTGCCAGCATTGGACTCTGCACGACACGACACCATGTTCTTGAGCATGAGGCGCCTTCAGAGCAAACCCACCTCTCAGGACAATGGATTATCCTATGGGGTATTACTACACCACATCAGACGTCACACTACATAAAGATGAGGGAGGCCAGCAGCCTCGTCTCACAGCGCAATATGTCCACATGGTGGCTGTATAAGAAAACATGACAGAGCAGAGATGAATGGGATAGGGGTAGAGGATCTAGGGGTTTAATCACTTCCTTGAATGAGAAATAAGAAAGGGCATACTTCTAACATATGGAGCAGAGCTTAGTAAATCAGCCCTGTTGATTAACAGCCACCAGTAACTCTTTACGTCAAGGGGACAAGACGGGTAATGAGTAACTGCTCCATCTATCCAAGACACTTGTATGGATGGGGATTTCAAATCCTCTATCTTATACCAGTCACTGGCCATGAATAACTGAGTGGACTGAGATGGATGGGTTCACTCCATGTTGACTCCAGCAGCATAACGTCAGACGATTAGTAAGACAGACAGGGAGCAGGCGGCAGAGAAGCTTTCCTGTGAGAATGGGATGCGTAGCTAAACACCTGGAGACACACAGCTGTGGGCAGGAGACCCCTTTGTGACAGCAGAGAACCATTTGTTTACAAATATCTGAGACAATCGTGGTGAAAACCAGTGGTCCTCTTTTCATACAGCACATCTGACTGATGTCTCAATGTACTGTATCAGTGGAGGAATCTCATACAGAATACTGCAAATTGTTGTTCTGATTTCTTTTAAAATGCCTAGGGAGCTTCCTACATCAGGACACCCACTGCACAAAAACTAAGAGGTCATCATTTTGACTGTGACCTTAAGAGAAAGCACAGAGCTTCATGCCCTCTACTCCTTATTCTTCCATTGTCAGTTAATTGGAACATCCTCTCCAGAGCATTGCATTTCTCAGAAGACCAGGTGAAAACAATTTTTCATCAAACTTTCATTATGGTCTGCTACTTCACATCACGAAAGTATGTACCTTACTGACACTACTTGATTATAGCACTAAGGGTGGTATAGGAACATGGGTCATGGTAGTCTATTTACTATGTTGGCTGTCTATATAAAAGTTATCAAAATGTACTATTTTTCTCATACCCATTTTCTCTTTGAAAGTATTTCATGGAATTCGATCTACACTATTCAGAATTGTAATAATGAATGCAGCCATTTCACACCCACAATGAAACACATCTGGAAAAGGGGACAGCTCTGAAAAATGTGTGTGAAGGGGGACTTGTTCAATACAGTAGACCACAAAGTTGCAGGAACATGTATTAGAAATACTGGACACCGCCAAAATGAATACTACTAAAGTAGCTTATTTTTTCCCTACCTCAATGTGGCATCAGGGTGGTATGCCTACATAACACATAGGAACATGGGTCATGGTTGTCCATGTTACATGGTGTGGGTGTGTCATATGCAAATTAGGTTAAAATGACACTAACGATGCACACAACTAGGGGAGGGAGAGTATGCCAACAATATGAAGCATAATGATGAAGAAACTAATTATACTGAACAAAAATATAAATGCAACACGCAACCATTTCTATGATTTTACTGAGCTACAGATCATATAAGGAAATCAGTCAATTTAAATAAATAAATGAGGCCCTAATCTATGGATTTTTACATGACTGGGAATACAGATATGCTGTATGTTGGTCACAGATACCTTTAAAAAAAAAGGTAGGGTCTTGGATCTGAAAACCAGTCAGTATCTGGTGTGACCACCATTTGACTCATGCAGCACATCTCCTTCACATGCAGGGGCGGCAGGGTAGCCTAGTGGTTAGAGCATTGGACTAGTAACCGAAAGGTTGCAAGTTCGAATCCCTGAGCTGACAAGGTACAAATCTGTCGTTCTGCCCCTGAACAGGCAGTTAACCCACTGTTCCTAGGCCGTCATTGAAAATAACAATTTGTTCTTAACTGACTTGCCTAGTAAAAAAAATTTTTAGGCTGTTGATTGTGGAATGTTGTCCCACTCCTCTTTAATGGCTGTGCAAAGTTGCTGGATATTGACGGGAACTGGAACACGCATCCCAAGCATGCACAATAGGTGACAAGTCTGGTGAGTATGCAGGCCATGGAAGAACTGGGACATTTTTAGCTTCCAGGAATTGTTTACAGATCCTTGAGACATGGGGCCGTGCATGATCATGCTGAAACATGATGTGATGGCGGCAGATGAATGGCAGGACAATAGGCCTCAGGATCTCGTCATGGTATCTCTGTACATTCAAATTGCCATCAATAAAATGTAATTGCATTCCTTGTCCATAGTTTACGCCTGCCCATACCATAACCCCACTGCCACCATGGGGCCCTCTGTTCATAACGTTGACGTTAGCAAAGCGCTCGCTCACACAACACCATGGTCTGCAATTGTGAGGCCGTTTGGACATACTGCCAAATTCTCTAAAACAACGTTGGAAGGGGGTTATGGTAGAGTAATTAACATTTAATTATCTGGCAACAGCTCTGGTGGACATTCCTGCTGTCAGCATGCCAATTGCACACTCCCTCAAAACTTAAGATATCTGTGGCATTGTGTTGTGTGACAAAACTGCTCATTTTAGAGTGGCCTTTTATTGTCCCCGGCTAAAGGTGCACCTGTGTAATGATCATCCTGTTTAATCAGCTTCTTGATATTCCACACCTGTCAGGTGGATGGAGAATGTAGGCAAAGGAGAAACGCTAACTAACAGGAATGTAAACAAATTTGTGCACAACATTTGAGAGAAATGTATGGGATCTTTTATTTCAGCTCATGAAACATGGGACCAACACTTTACATGTTGCGTTTATATGTTTGTTCAGTGTAAGAACAGATTAATGTAGCATTCAGTTAAAGTTAGTGGCAATGTGAATGAATCCTCTGCTCCTAAACACTATCTAGTGTCTTGCTAGGCTTTTTCGTAACATTATCTGGGGGTGAACAGAAAAGACTGTCATTCTTGTCTGGCATTTCCAGTCTGGCTGCTGGTAGTGCTTTCAGGGTTTGTAGCTTCCACAGAGAGATGTACTGTACGGACACTGTAACCAGGGGTAACATATACAGAATGACCTTCTAGGACTTGTCGTAAAGGAGACATGGGTAATGTGCTCTTTTTCACTGAACCAACTCACTCACTCTATAAAAATCTTGCTTAATGGCAAAGGGAGACAATTCCAAAGGATGAGTAGGACTGAAAGCATGTTTTCTCTAACTTTATGAAAAGACTGAACTCTTTCCAGTATAGTCTATTGAGGAAGCAGCGCCCCAGTGGCAGCCAATCATTGCTTTTCCCTGTCAAACAGAGGAGTATCCCGATCATGTGACTCAACATGGCCTGGCCACATTGGCTGTGACCAATGTTGAAAATTAATTGTCTCCATTACCTTTCAACAGAAGCAGCGTGAGCCTTTCTTCATGGCAGACTGCCTCCTCAGCAGCAGAGCTGAAGCAGAGCTAAGATCAAATGGACAGACAGGCTAAGAGGTAATGAGGGAGTCAGTCTGCATCATCGCTTTCGTAAAAATGCTATCTGCTCCTCTGCCGTGCAGCCGTCTTAACCCCCTTTATAAGAAAGGCTTTCTGTTTCCACAGAGCGGAGCAGAGGAGATAGAGAGAGCCTCAGGGTGCTGAGAGGGCAGAGTTAGCTTATTCTACAAGCTTTTCTCCAGTCATGAACTCTGCCTGGGATGTAAAGGCAGGTTTCCTTATGTGAAGCATTTATTCCAGTTCTGTATGACTTGAGCTTTGACATCCAGAGTCAGGAACTGCAGAGAGGTCTCAAGGCATGTTTGGACCATGCACACCCCATAGTGAATGTATATATACTGTATTCTGAACAAAAATATAACCCCAACATGCAACATTTTCCAAGATTGTACTGAGTTACAGTTCATATGAGGAAATCAGTCAATTGAAAGAAAGAAATTAGGCCCCAATCTATGAAATTCACATGACTGGGAATACAGATATGCATCTGTTGGTCACAGATACCTTAAATAAAAACAGGCCTCACAATGGGCCTCAGGATCTCGTCATGGTATTTTTGTGCATTCAAATTGCTATTGATAAAAAATGCTTGTTGTCCGTAGCTTATGTCTGCCCATACCATAACCCCACCACCACAGGACACTCTGTTCACAACATTGACATCAGCAAACCGCTCGCCCACACAACGCCATACACATGGTCTGCGATTGTGAAGCCAGTTGGATGTACTGTCAAATTTTCTAAAATGACGTTGGAGGCGGCTTATGGTAGAGAAATTAACATTAAATTATCTGGCAACAGCTCTGGTGGACATTCCTGCAGTCAGCATGCCAATTGCACGCTACTTAAAAAATTTAGACATCTGTGGCATTGTGTTGTATGACAAAACTACACATTTTAGAGTGACCATTTATTGTCCCAGCACAAGGTGCACCTGTGTAATGATCATGCTGTTTAATCAGCTTCTTGATATGCCACTCCGGTCAGGTGGATGGATTATCTTGGCAAATGAGAAAGGCTCACTAACAGGGATGTAAACAAATGCGTGCACAACATTTGAGAGAAATAAGCTTTTTGTGTGTATGGAACATTTCTGGGATCCTTTATTTCAGCTCATGAAATATGGGACCAACACTTTACATATTGCGTTAATATTTTTGTTCAGTGTAGAAATCTGCCTTTTATAATCTCAGAATATAGAGAACTATTATGTGTATTGCTCAATAAAGGATGGCTTGGATTCTTCTCAGTATCAACTTCTCGAGTCGAAAAGTGATTTTGAATTACATAAAAGTACAGAAAGGAGAGAGCCGGAGGGCTAGATTTTTTAAGGGCACACACACTTGTTTCCCCTATTGAATTATACTTCCATGTGTATAACACACTTCAACAGTCATTATTCAATTCCACAGGGTTACAGATTTGCTTAAACACTATTTAGTTAGACACTGTAAGATGCCCGAGGAAACTTCCTTAGGACTTGAGCTCCTTTAAAACACCTATGAATTATTAATAGGCAGCGAATATGAGTGCAGACACACTGAGCATGTGCGGGGGGCTTTATAGTGATGTCATTCACTGAGGGAATTTCTGGGAAACTCAAGGGATGTTAGCATTTGAATAGTGTGGTGCGGGGGGGGGCTCAGAGTGAGTGTGTGTGGGTTGTGTCAGCTGCCTGTCCCCATGTACTCAGCAGGTCCAAGTTGTAGCCAGCCAATCACGTCGGCCTGGCAGGAGGGCCCCTAATACATATGCTAATCTAGTCTCACCCTGCACCCCAACACTGTCGCATAAAGGAAGGTTTTGTCATCAAGTTTGCCACGTTTTGGCTGCTGCAGCCAGTGATATAACTGCCCCCTGATGGCAAAGTCAGTGTCATGAAAAGATTATAGCATGTGCATGGCATACTAAGGGAGAGAGATATTAGCTGGTTAGTTAAATAGTTTTTTCAAAAATTACATTGTGATCGTGATATGGCAAAAAATTATGAGACCTCTGTCCATGTTGCCTTGGAACGGATCACATTTAATAATTACTAGTCTGTCTTACTGGATATGAAGAGTATTTTCTGGAGATCACACAGCTTTGGACCTTAATAACTTCATCATATTGAATTGAAAAGAAGAGGACAAAGGGAGTTCCATGAAAAAATAAATAAATAACAGTCCCATCTTAAGAGGCTTTGTGCAAAAAAATCTATTAAATATCAAAGAGAAAATGGGAGAGGGGGCAGATGACTATCTTGTCTCTTTGGAAATGCAGTGCTCTACAGAGGAAAGCTTCAGGCCATGTTTAGGCAGTGGACAGGGAGATAGTGGGTTTCTGTTCCCCCGTCAGAGCTCATGATCTGGAGGGGCTAATCATGCACTGGTCACAGCACAGAGGCATTCTGAGACAGACAGCTCATCCTCATTCACCTCAGCCTTATCATTTCTACCCTCAGTCCCCATATTCCTAACGTCAACACGTTGACAGTCAGAGCCCCCTTATGAAAGTGAAATATGCTTTTTTACTGACAGCTTTTTACATTTCTACATCGGAAGAAAAAATTTTATACCTCCCCTAGAGAGACTCGAATCATTCTCCTCTAAAATGGATGTCCTTTGGCAAGTCACAATGTCTGCTCATTATAGGGGCTTGAACTCTTATAAGAGAACATAGTCAGTACAGTGTTGATACAGAACATTCCTAGGCCTATATCTTCAGGCGGACTCCAGTTCCGGTTCTTAAGACAAATAACCCTCTAAAGGACACATCTGTTTTAAGTCCTGGTGGTGTAACCCAATAAGGGACAGTGTCTTGGAGAAAGATGACGGAGGCTTCCTGTACGGATATATGGGCTCTGTGAGCCAATACAAACATACTGTACAGTGTATCCTCTATACAGATTACAGAAAACTGCCTGAGAAGGACAGGATGAGTGGGGATGTGCTATGGGTGGGTGTGGTTATCGTGACCAGTGAACTGAGATAAGGTGGAGCTTTACCTAGCAAAGACTTATAGATGACCTGGAGCCAGTGGATCTGGCGATGAATATGTAGCGAGGGCCAGCCGACTAGAGCATACAGGTCGCAGTGGTGGGTGGTATAAGGTGATTTGGTAACAAAAATGGATGGCACTGTGATAGACTGCATCCAGTTTGCTGAGTAGAGTGTTGGAAGCTATTTTGTAGATGACATCGCCGAAGTCAAGGATCGGCAGGATTAGAGGTCGACCGATTAATCGGAATGGCGGATTAATTAGGGCCGATTTCAAGTTTTCATAACAATCGGAAATCGGTATTTTTGGGAGCTGATTTCCGATAAATTTTGTAAAAAAAATGGTTATACCTTTTATTTAACTAGGCAAGTCAGTTAAGAACACATTCTTATTTTCAATGACTGCCTAGGAACTGTGGGTTAACTGCCTTGCTCAGGGGCAGAACGACAGATTTTCACCTTGTCAGCTCAGGGGTTCCAATCTTACAACCGCACAGTTAACTAGTCCAATGCTCTAACCATTGCACTCCACGAGTAGCCTGCCTGTTACGCAAATGTAGTAGAAGCCAAGGTAAATTGCTAGCTAGCATTAAACTTATCTTATAAAAAATAATCAATCATAATCACTAGTTATAACTACTGATCCAGTTTAGCAGGCAATATTAACCAGGTGAAATTGTGTCATTTCTCTTGCGTTCAAGCACGCAGAGTCAGGGTATATGCAACAGTTTGGGCTGCCTGGCTCATTGCGAACTAATTTGCCAGAATTTTACATAATTATGACATACATTGAAGTGTCACGCCCTGGTCTAAGTATTTTGTGTTTATCTTTATGTATTTGGTCAGGCCAGGGTGTGGCATGGGGTTTTTGTATTGGGGTGAGTTTTGTCTTGGAGTTTTGGTGTTGGTATTGGGATTGTAGCGTAGTGGGGTATCTAGCGAAGTCTATGGCTGTCTGGAGTGGTTCTCAATCAGAGGCAGGTGTTTATCGTTGTCTCTGATTGGGAACCATATTTAGGCAGCCATATTCTTTGAGTTTGTCATGGGTGATTGTCCTATTTGTCCTTAGTGTCTTTGTTCCTGTCGCATTGTTAGTTGACACAAGTATAGGCTGTTTCGGTTTTCATTACGTTTATTGTTTTGTAGTGTTTAGTGTTTATTCATGTTACGTTTGTTTGATTAAACATGGATCGAAATCTACACGCTGCAGTTTGGTCCGACTCTCCTTCACCACACCTAGAAAACCGTAACAGAATCACCCACCACCAACGGACCAAGCGCCGTGTCAACAGGCAGGAGCAGCCGAAAGAGGAGAGGCAACAAAGGCAGCAACAGCGGTGTTATGAGGAGGTTATGGACAGCAGAAGCATGGAGTATACGACGTGGGATGAAATAGACAGGTGGGCGGCCGACCCAGAGAGAGTGCCTGAGCCCGCCTGGGATTCGCTAGAGCAGTGCGAAGAGGGCTATAGGCGAATGGAGTTGGAGAAACAGACACGGCGGCGCAGAGCGAAACCCGAAAGTCACCCCAATAAATTTATTGGGGGGGGGGCTCAGAGGGAGAGTGGCTGAGTCAGGAGATAGACCTGAGCCAACTCTCCCTGTTTATCGTGAGGAGCCTAGGAGGAGACCAGAACCAGAGCCGGTGTTGGAGGTGAGCGAAACAGAGACTGTGAAGGAGTTAATGGGGAAATTGGAGGAGAGAGAAATGAGGGAGTTGCTGTGTTGGTGCTTTTTGCATGGAATTCGCCCGACGGAACGTGTCGGGGATTTGATGGCACCTGGGTTAGCGCTCCATACTCGTCCTGAGATGCGTGTTAGTCGGCTGGTGAAGTTGGTGCCAGCCTCACGCACCAGGCCTCCTGTGCACATCCCTAGCCTTGCACGTCCTGTGCCAACACTGCTCTCAAGATCTCCAGTACGCCTTCACGGTCTAGCCCATCCTGTGCCACCTCCACACTCCAGTCCTCCGGTAGCAGCTCCCCGCACCAGGCTTCCTGTGCGTGTCCTCGATCCAGTACCACCAGTTCCAGCACTACGCACCAGGCCTTCAGTGCGCCTCGCCTGTTCAGCGCAGCCAGCGCTTTTCTCCTCTCCTGCGCTGCAGGAGTCTCCCGCCTGTTTAGCGCAGCTAGAGCCTTTCTCCTCTCCTGCGCTGCCGGAGTCTCCCGCCTGTTCAGCGCAGCCAGCGCTTTTCTCCTCTCCTGCGCTGCTGGAGTCTCCCGCCTGTTCAGCGCAGCCAGAGCCTCTCTCCTCTCCTGCGCTGCCGGAGTCTCCCGCCTGTTCAGCACAGACAGAGCTGCCAGCCTGCATGGAGCAGCTGGTGCTGCCAGCCTGCATGGAGAAGCCAGAGCTGCCAGCCTGCATGGAGCAGCCAGAGCTGTCAGCCTGCATGGAGCAGCTGGAGCTGCCAGCCTGCATGGAGAGGCCAGAGCTGCCAGCCTGCATGGAGCAGCCAGAGCTGTCAGTCTACATGAAGCAGCCCGAGCTGCCAGTCTGCATGAAGCAGCTAGTCTACATGGAGCAGCCAGAGCTGTCAGTCTGCATGAAGCAGCCAGAGCTGTCAGTCTGCATAGAGCAACCAGAGATGCCAGTCTGCAAGGAGCTGCCAGTCTGCATGGAGCAGCCAGAGATGCCAGTCTACATGGAGCAGCCAGAGATGCCAGTCTACATGGAGCAGCCAGAGCTGTCAGTCTGCATGGAGCAGCCAGAGCCGTCAGTCTACATGAAGCAGCCCGAGCTGCCAGTCTGCATGAAGCAGCCAGTCTACATGGAGCAGCCAGAGCTGTCAGTCTGCATGAAGCAGCCAGAGATGTCCGTCTGCATAGAGCAGCCAGAGATGCCAGTCTGCAAGGAGCTGCCAGTCTGCATGGAGCTGCCAGTCTGCAAGGAGCTGCCAGTCTGCAAGGAGCGGTCAGTCTGCAAGGAGCCGCCAGTCTGCCCAGCGCCGCCAGTGCCGCCAGTCTGCCCAGCATCGCCAGTCTGCCCAGCACCGCCAGTCTGCCCAGCGTCGCCAGTCTGCCCAGCGTCGCCAGTCTGCCCAGCGCCGCCAGTCTGCCCAGCGCCGCCAGTCTGCCCAGCGTCGCCAGTCTGTCAGGATCAGTTAGATCCACCAGTCAGCCAGGATCCACCAGTCAGCCAGACTCTTCCAGATCCACCAGTCAGCCAGACTCTTCCAGATCCGCCAGTCAGCCAGACTCTTCCAGATCTGCCAGTCAACCAGACTCTTCCAGATCTGCCAGTCAACCAGACTCTTCCAGATCTACCAGTCAACCAGACTCTTCCAGATCTGCCAGTCAACCAGACTCTTCCAGATCTGCCAGTCAACCAGACTCTTCCAGATCTGCCAGTCAACCAGACTCTTCCAGATCTGCCAGTCAACCAGATTCTTCCAGATCTGCCAGTCAACCAGACTCTTCCAGATCTGCCAGTCAACCAGACTCTTCCAGATCTGCCAGTCAACCAGACTCTTCCAGATCTGCCAGTCAACCAGACTCTTCCAGATCTGCCAGTCAACCAGACTCTTCCAGATCTGCCAGTCAGCCAGGATCTTCCAGATCTGCCAGTCAGCCTGGATCTGCCAGTCAGCCAGGATCTGCTGAAACCACCAGCCAGCCAGGATCTGGTAGATCTATCTACCTGCCTGAGCTTCTTCTCACTCCTGAGCTTTCTCTCACTCCTGAGCTTCTTCTCACTCCTGAGCTTCTTCTCACTCCTGAGCTTCTTCTCACTCCTGAGCTTCTTCTCACTCCTGAGCTTCTTCTCACTCCTGAGCTTTCTCTCACTCCTGAGCTTCTTCTCACTCCTGAGCTTTCTCTCACTCCTGAGCTTTCTCTCACTCCTGAGCTTCTTCTCACTCCTGAGCTTCTTCTCACTCCTGAGCTTCTTCTCACTCCCGAGCTTTCTCTCACTCCCGAGCTTTCTCTCACTCCCGAGCTTCCCCTCAGTCCCGTGCTGCCTCAGTCCCGAGCTGTCCTTCAGTCCCGATCTGCTCCTCAGTCCAGTGAGGTTCTGGGTGAGGACTACTAGGCCATGGTCGGTGGCGAGGGTGGTCTATCCAGGGACGCGAGGAGAGGGGACTAAGACATTAACTGAGTGGGTTCCACGTCCTGCGCCGGAGCCGCCACCATGGACAGACGCCCACCCGGACCCTCCCTATTGTTTTGAGGTGCGTTCGGGAGTCCGCACCTTAGGGGGGGGGGTTCTGTCACGCCCTGGTCTAAGTATTTTGTGTTTATCTTTATGTATTTGGTCAGGCCAGGGTGTGGCATGGGGTTTTTGTATTGGGGTGTGTTTTGTCTTGGGGTTTTGGTGTTGGTATTGGGATTGTAGCGTAGTGGGGTATCTAGCTAAGTCTATGGCTGTCTGGAGTGGTTCTCAATCAGAGGCAGGTGTTTATCGTTGTCTCTGATTGGGAACCATATTTAGGCAGCCATATTCTTTGAGTTTGTCGTGGGTGATTGTCCTATTTGTCCTTAGTGTCTTTGTTCCTGTCGCATTGTTAGTTGACACAAGTATAGGCTGTTTCGGTTTTCATTACATTTATTGTTTTGTAGTGTTTAGTGTTTATTCATGTTACGTTTGTTTGATTAAACATGGATCGAAATCTACACGCTGCAGTTTGGTCCGACTCTCCTTCACCACACCTAGAAAACCGTAACATGAAGGTTGTGCAATGTAACAGGAATATTTAGCCTTAGGGATGCCAACCGTTAGATTAAATACAGAACGGTTCCGTATTTCACTGAAATAATAAACGTTTTGTTTTCAAAATGATAGTTTCCGGATTCGATGATATTAATGACAAAAGGCTCGTATTTCTGTGTGTTATTATGTTATAATTATGTCTGATTTGATAGAGCAGTCTGACTGAGCAGCAGCAGGCCCGTAATCATTCATTCAAACAGCACTTTCGCGCGTTTTGCCAGCAGCTCTTCGCAAGCACAGCGCTGTTTATGACTTCAAGCCTATCAGCCTAATGGCTAGTGTAACCAATGTGAAATGGCTAGCTAGTTAGCTGGGTGTGCGCTAATACTGTTTCAAACGTCACTCGCTTTTAGATTTGGAGTAGTTATTCCCCTTGGGCCGCGGCTTTTGTGGAGCGATGGGTAACGATGCTTCGAGTGTGGCTGTTGTCTATGTGTTCCTGGTTCGAGCCCAGGTAGGGGCGAGGAGAGGGACGGAAGCTATACTGTTACACTGACAATACTATAGTGCCTATAAGAACATCCAATAGTCAAAGGTATATGAAATACAAATGGTATAGAGAGAAATAATCCTATAAATAATATATTAACTACAACCTAAAACCTCTTACCTTGGAATATTGAAGCCTCATGTTAAAAAGAACCACCAACTTTCATATGTTCTCATGTTCTGAGCAAGGAACTTAAACGTTAGCTTTCTTACATGGCACATATTACTTTCTTCTCCAACACTTTTGTTTTTGTATTATTTAAACCAAATTGAACATGTTTCATTATTTATTTGAGGCTAAATTGATTTTATTGATGTTTTATATTAAGTTAAAATAAGTGTTTGTTCAGTATTGTTGTAATTGTCATTATTAGAAATAAAAAAATTGGCCGATTAATCGGTATCGGCTTTTTTGGTCCGCCAATAATCGGTATCAGTATCGGCGTTGAAAAATCATAATGGGTCGATCTCTAGGTAGGATAGTCAGTTTTACTAGGGTAAGTTTGGCGGCATGAGTGAAGGAGGCTTTGTTGCGAAATAGAAAGCCGATTCTAGATTTGATTTCGGATTGGAGATGTTTAATATGAGTCTGGAAGGAGAGTTTACAGTCTAGCCAGACACCTAGGTATTATAGTTGTCCACATATTCTAGGTCGGAACCGTCCGGGGTGGTGATGCTAGTCGGGCGGGCGGGTGCGGGCAGTGAACGGTTGAAAAGCATGCATTTGGTTTTACTATCGTTTAAGAGCAGTTGGAGGCCACGGAAGGAGTGATGAATGGCATTGAAGCTCGTTTGGAGGTTAGTTAGCACAGTGTCCAAGGAAGGGCCAGAAGTATACAGAATGGTGTCGTCTGCATCCACTATCATTGGTGGTGATCAGAGAAAGGGCTATCTGGAAAGCTCCATCCATCCTGACTGCCTGACTTTACCATTTGAGTCAGAATACAGCCATGGAAAGACCAGTGTGACTCAAACCACTCTGTAAAACGAACAAATCAGCTTGTGTTCACAAGTGACATGAATTGTGGGGTTTCTTATGATTTCACAAGGTTTCTGCTCACCTGAAGTGAAATTGCCAGATCAGTGTATGGACAAGCCCCTCTTTCTCCAACAAACATCCCAGCAGATTTTGAGGGGTGATAACTGAGCCTGTATCATGGACCACACTACCTTAATTGTGATTCTTAATATTTCTTAAGGTGTCAGCATGCTTCAGTTAGGCTAGTGCCTAGCCAAACTTGGCTAGCTGAACTGAACGAGTGTGCTCGCATACTCCCATAAAAAAAAACACTTGAAAAACAAGAAAAAAGCGGCAATCGTTTTTGAGAAGCTGTAGCAAGTCTACACTTCGTTAAAATAGTCCGAATTAATCAAAAATAACTCTGTCATTAGTTTTGACGTTGTTGCCGAGGACATGTTAGCCGCACCATTTTACATCCAACTAAGATGTTTGGTGCAGTATTTCTCAATGAAAAATTTGCATGAAAACAAGTCGTCTCTCATTGAATGACAACAAAGACTTTATTGAAGAGTCCCTACTGTTGACCAATCAACGACGAAGGGGTGTAGATAAAAAAAAGCCTTACGGGTGTCAAATACGAACAAAAACATCACAAAATGTTGTCATGATATATGCACAAACTCTTCCGAGGTGTTTCGGCTGGAAAGCATGCGGACACCTTTATTCGACACACTCACCACAGCACAGACTAATTGCATAGAGACTGCAGCTCGAAGCTTGCTCAGTCCACTTAGCACATGACACCCATAATCTCCTCTGATTGGTCAGTGAGAGCAGCTTGTGCTGGGCTGTCTATTTGCTGTGTGCACATGAGTCCTTCAGTCTGCCAGGGAGAAGAAGAGCTCCTCGACTCACCGTTGCTACCGTATATGAAGCAGCTCTGCTAGTGCTAACTGGGTCTCAGCAGCCTGAGAACAAGAGGGGCAGCAGGAAGTTCATTCCTGAGAACACATAGCCTGCACACAGCAGGAACCGTACTGCTGGCAGTATCTCCACAGAGTATAGTTGTGGTGGAGGGCGTTATCAAGAGATACCAAAATAGCTGCATGAGAAAGCATTCATGTAACTATCCAAAGGCCTTGTTTCTCGAAGAGGATACATACTCCCTAAGAGGATACATACTCCATGGATCTCTACTGTAGAGAGATAGGGCGAGGTGCATTTCCAATGAGACTTATGTGTTTCCATCAGGAGTGTGACACTTAAGACTTGTAACGAGCAGAACCAACAACCTCTGCATCATCAAGACAGTTGCCTTGTGAGAAGGTGTTAAAAGGCCACAGTAGCCATTGTTACTGTACGTAAATTAAAATGAAAAGTACCCTAGGCTTGGCCCCAAGTCAGAGAAGGTCTGCAAGAGCTATGCCCAGTGAGACCCGGGGGGTGGCTTGCGTAGATGGAAACAGAAAAGTCTGAGCCTTTTTGGTAAAACAGTAAGGTAAATCTTCAGTGGAAATGTGTGAATGGTATATTTGTTTGCAGACCATGACAGTGGACTAGTAGGGAGAGGAGACGGGAAGTAGAGGTTAGGGGAGATGGGGGGAGTGACATAAGGACCAGGGGGATGGTTGAAAATCACAATTTGTGGTGAGCAATTGATCCAGAAATAAACTGTAAAGCTTTCAGAGGGGCAGTAGTGTATGTGTCCACACTCTCTGTCACGAGCCAGTCTCTGCAGTCAGTCGGTGAGCAGCAGAACAGAGGCCAGGCTGTAGGAAGCTTAGACACCTTAACCCTGATTATCTACTCACTAGTCAATCACGACACTGTCGTGGAAATTTCCTCTATTTACCAAATCATGAGCGCAAACCACTCACAAGTCAGAGTTAGTTATCAAAGTCCATCTTTAATTATATCAGCTCTATCACAATCCTGTGACTCTCAGATAAATTCAGTGTCTCCCCCTGAATTCTCTGAGAGCCCCCTTACAATGCAACTGAGTTCCTTTTAATAGTAAAGACGCACATAGTCAGACAGCATAGACATAATTCATCGTTCAGCTTTGTCTCCTTTCCCAAACCCCAGAACCATAAACCAATCCTCCAAATCAACAGGCATATATCAAATTGTCATTTAGATACAACCCACTCAAAATACAACCTCCTGGACAAACTCACGGAGAGGAGGGTGAGGCTATAGGTTAAGATAGAAACAACATAAAAGGGAGCATAGAATGATTCCAGACACTGCAACCCTTCTTTCTCCACTGGGAAAAAGGTAGGGAGTGAAAGATATGTTTACACATGATGACACTTTGACCTCTCCCCTCTCAGCGGCCCATGCAACTTAGTTTTGACATAGAACAGATAACTGCAACCTCACCACAGAATTACACAAAAATACCATTCTGATGAGAAGTAACTTACACACATTTGATGAATATTAAACATCTTACAAATGTTACCAACAAATTCTAATCCTTCCACGACAACACCTCACCACATCAGAGCTTTAGGAAGGCCAACGCTAACAGCCGTGTGTGTACAGCTGGAGGAGATTCACAAATATACTCACAGGGATGAACTTTTCACAGACATTCCTACAATGTCTCAGTGATGTGGCAACACCCCATAGAGAGTTGTACACTCACAACATTGCTAGTGTATTGTCTGCTTGCTACGACATTGCATTAACATTGTAATAGCGTTTTGTTTTTGTCAGCTAGTAAGATCTAGCTAAAAAAGCAGAAGGGAAAATGTGATGTATTGTAATCCTCTCTGATTAGACAAGATGCTCCCTAACCATTATAACCTACCCCGTTGATCCTTGACCACAACGAGGAAGGTTACATTAGGGTCTGGCCCTAGGCAGTCTTCACTATTCAAAATCCCTGCCAGGCATGCAGTCACTTCCTATTCGCTGATCCAATCTTACAAGAGAAGGAATCCTGGAAGCATATCATTCAAAACATATTCTACACACAGCTTGAGATATCTGATAGGCCAACAGCTTTAATTCCTTAGATGTGGCTGACAGACTCAGGAAACTGTCTGTAACAAGCATGTCTAATAAGAGCCTATCGTACCATTACACCAAACCGTGGTACAAGTCTCAGCAGTGCACTCATGGCCCTGGAACTATGCATGGAATGGCAAAGAGGACAAATTCCTCATCCCATATCAACTCAGCCAACAGCACCCTTAGCCCCCAAAAAGGCTTTCCATTGTCTGAGTGAGTCACTACAGGAGAAAACATGAAGGCCAAGTATGGAACCTACAGGATAACCTATAGTCTTCTACAGTCTAGTCTCTGGTCAGACGACCACCATTATTTGTCTAATTCACTCTTCCTAGATTGACGAATTACTGAATGACATGCAATCTCCTGCTGAACACCTCAGTGCCCTTTAACTTTCACCAGCTGGTCTCTATCTCATTAGAAAGGCAGGTACTCGAGGAGAGGAAACAATCATGATAAGAATCTTGAATAGCATAATTCTCTCTAGATAAACCACAGAGAAGTGAACACCTCTTTGACTGATTCTTGTAAAAGATTCTACTTCCACTTTTACACTGAGAGGAAGGTGACGTGTCTTTGCAACAAATTTAAAATAAAACTAATTCAAATACTGTTAATAATTTATCTCATCAGATGTGTTAAGTAAATTTGCATAAGAGAGATCTTGTGCGTGTGTTATCTAAAGATGTGTCCATCCCTCCTGCAAAAAAATGGCCCTTGATGATAAGTAGAACCTTAGGCCTATGTTTAGTGAATTGAGAGACATGCTAGGGTGGTGCCACTCACAAACCAGTGAGTTGTGTATGTTTTTTATTACTGCAGTTCACGGTCTTCTCTTTGCCTACATTATACCTCATTATTGTAAAATTAGGATACTTTATGAGGGGAAACTGTACAGTCAAGGCACAGGATGCATGCTCATTGTGTTTGTTGAACTATACAAGGGTTTGTTCTTTCCAGAGAGCCTCCAGAAACAAGTCACAGAGGTAGAGAGCAACTAATTACATCTCATGAGACACACACACAAAATTAAATTGTGCTGACTCATGATTGCGACCACCTGCGAGACTAACAAAAATGTCTCAGCAGTATAATAAATTATTGTTCTGATTTGTACATATTCATAAACAGGAGGTGATGTTTACAGAAGAAAACTTTAGGGCTTGATTGTAGTAAAGTAATAGTTGAGTTTAGGGAAATGCAACATACTTACATATCCTTAGACCTTAGGCTACCCCAAAAAATAATGTAGCCTGACTTGTCCTTTGAAAACAATGTCCTAGATTCTACAAGTTCCTTCCATAAACATAACTGTTGTTGACAAGAAAACCAAGATCAGCATCTTCAGGTGCACTCCCACACCAGTTTCACTTCTTTTCAAACTCATACACAACTAACCCACCACCCTGAGCTCAGGAAGAGTTCACTTTCTCTCCCCCCCACACACACAACTGCTTTATGTAACATACCATCTTCATCTCCCCCAGAGACCCATGGCACTCTGAAGAAACAGCAGGCCCTCTCAGTCTAATAATGACATCGTCCTATCATATTCAGCGTTCTGCCCCCCCAGGGAGAACCTTATGGTCCTTGATACCCCCAGTTTCACTCTGTTTTCTGCACTCTGCTTTCTGCCATGCATTGATCAATTAATTTAAATCTATCACTGAGGGTAAGTGTGTAAGAAGGCAGTGGAGAATCAATCAAATCGTTCAGATGTGATAAACAACTAAGAAATCATATGTGCTTCTTGGATGTAGCTATTTTTGGCCTAACCTGCTTGTATATATATGCTTGTTTATGCATGCGTAATTACCATTGACAGTATGGTAATATCAACGTACTACTGATAGGGGAAACATCCCTATTATTTACAAATTGTAGAAATAGAAACATGTCTTATTCTGGTGAGGTCTGAAACACCCAATCAAGGTCAGTGATCTACGTATGTAAATGTGTGTCTGTCCTGCTTTTGAGCACTCAATGAGTGCTGGCTATACTCAGGAGGAGATTAATCCATGAACAGTTTTTCGTTGTCTTTAATTACAGCTGGGCTATGGAACATCGACGGCCTACAGTTCTCGAGCATTTCAAGATAACAACATTTATTGGAATAATCCATTCTAAACGACTAAACGTAACGTTATAACATAAAATGGAAAAGTAGACTATAGTAACTTGTATGAACACTGGTGTTGCCGTCCTACTTATTGATGTACACAGTATTACCATTTTTTCATCCTCATTATAAATAAACTGTCATGTTTTTATTGTTCTAAACATTAATATAATATTGTACTCTAAAATCTATATAAAAGAAACATAAGCTAGGAAAGACATTATATACCATGCAGAATTATTCCTATTGGTTCACCAGCCCGTTCCCGACACTTACCGGACAGTTCATCTGGTTCAAGCCCGCTTTCAGTGTCAAGTCCGCAGATAACAAAATAATCTGCGAATCGACATGAATTCGAGCTGAAGCCGGTGGTCATTTTGAGACTGGTCCCGTGGTACCCTTTTCCTCTGCTTTGTCAGTTGGGTGCATATTAAATGATCGCGTAGTGTTTTCGCGCAGCCATCGTGGATGTACTGCAAAGCCTGAAAATCAGAACAGAATGCCAGCCGAAATGCATTGTGGGTCTTCAAGTACAGCTGTTTTCATCGGTCTCAGATCTTCTCAACCCCTTGCATTACCGCTGCGTAGAGGGAACACACTGAGCATGTGCGAACTCCTTACAGATTACGTTATGCACTTAACCCTTCAGTTCCTGAGTTAAGGATTTATCTTGTAAAATGCTCTCCTTTATAATAATAATGCTATAGTATTGAAGCATTCAATAGGCCTTATTGCACATATAATGAACCTGAGACATAGTATTCTTACTCTACTGTAGCCAAGACCATCCAGTGTACAACTGAATGCAGACTTTAATTTCACCAATTTAGCATGAACAATTGTATTCATGTAATACATATGTAATACCATAGTTGTAATACACATACGGTAATAGGTATTCTATTTGAGTATCCAAAGCACAGATAAGGAGAAGTAGATGTCAGAAACAGGAAAAACATGTCAAATAAACGTTGCCTGATGCACAATTGTGAATATATTTCATCAAATCATAAGAAAAATGTTGTCCTACTTGATAAAAAGTTCAAGTCAAATAAGTCAAAGCAACTGTGGGGCTGAATTCTGTAGAGATGTACAAAGAGCTCCACCTTGTGGTAAAATGTGACGGTAAAAAGATGCAGAACTTTGCCATTAGATTCACATTCTCATATTCCAATCATTTTCTCATAGACAGTGAGAAAAAAAAAGTACAGAATATTTTTTACGATTTCAAAATAAACATGTTAATAATAAACCAACATTCATTAGCTTGGACAAAAAGATGTACAATAATTAATATAATTTACAAACACAGGTCATATTGCAATACATTATCAGTTTGCACAACTTAATACTGTAAAGATCACAAGTGTAATGAATGGAAACACACCAAGAATCATCCAAGCCAGCGCAGATATTCTCAATATTCTCCGCATGAAATCAACAAATGTTGGAAAGTTGTAATAAGAAACATGTGTAACACCCTAATATTGCAGTGATCTTTAAAAATGGGATAAAATTACTGGGGAATTACTGGGGACTTTTAAACTTTTTAAAGACTTTTAAAGTTTTTGCAAATATGTATCAATTAATTTCCAGAAATTACGTCTGATATGAAATTGGGTGAAGAAAAAATAATGTGATAGTAATAATTATTTATTAAACCCAAAAACAGCTTTCATAAGAGCACACACTTTGTATTGACTGAACAGCTACAGGATCTCCCATCGGGCTTGATCCCTCTGAAAACTACTGTAGTGCAATTAAGATGAGGTAATGATGCAACCTCTATGAACTACAAAAAGGTGAAGCCCAAATTTCAAACAACAAGAACAATAACACAACTAAATCACATGAAACAGGTCATGAAATTGATGGGTAACAGCGGGATTGGGATACAGTGGGGCTGTTTTTACACAGGCAGAACAGTTAGGATCTTTTGACCAATTATTGGCAAAAGAGCGGATCGGTCAAAACACCAATTAGTGGTTAAAAAAAATATCAGAATTTGGCTGCCTGTGTCAACACAGCCAAAGTGGCCATTATGAAGCACTTAGCCTGCTTTTATACAGGCAGCCTAATTCTGATCTATTTTTTAACTAATTAGTCTTTTGACCAATCAGATCAGCTCCGAGAAAAGCTCTGATGTGACTGGTCAAAAGACCAATGAGTGGTAGAAAAAAAAGGAATCTGGCTGCCTGTGTAAACACAGCCTTAGATATGCTAAGTGGCCACACAAATTAATTCAGGTAATTAAATACTAACAAATGAGATGTATTTTCTCATGTTCAGAAAGGGTTTCTATAGTGGATTAAAACGCTGATCCAAGTAAGATCGTTAATAATCCAAATATAAAAAATGATTCCTCACTTTAAAATCAATTTTCAATTTTCAATAATGAGTGATCTCAGATGCAGAAGAGTGGACAGTGCTTGAGACATGGACTTTGAAGAAACATCAACATCAACAGTAAGACTGCCCAAGCGCACATTCACTGCATCAAGCTCTAGATACAACCAGAAGGTTTCACAGCAGCAGAGAATTCATATAATGACATCAGGTAAGGCTAAATAAAAATCACCCCAATCACATCAAAGCACCCAAACTATAGTACAAATTAGGCATCACACCAACAGATACAGTGCCTTACGAAAGTATTCGGCCCCCTTGAACTTTGCGACCTTTTGCCACATTTCAGGCTTCAAACATAAAGATATAAAACTGTATTTTTTTGTGAAGAATCAACAACAAGTGGGACACAATCATGAAGTGGAACGACATTTATTGGATATTTCAAACTTTTTTAACAAATCAAAAACTGAAAAATTGGGCGTGCAAAATTATTCAGCCCCCTTAATTAAGTTAATACTTTGTAGTGCCAGCTTTTGCTGCGATTACAGCTGTAAGTCGCTTGGGGTATGTCTCTATCAGTTTTGCACATCGAGAGACTGACATTTTTTCCCATTCCTCCTTGCAAAACAGCTCGAGCTCAGTGAGGTTGGATGGAGAGCATTTGTGAACAGCAGTTTTCAGTTCTTTCCACAGATTCTCGATTGGATTCAGGTCTGGACTTTGACTTGGCCATTCTAACACCTGGATATGTTTATTTTTGAACCATTCCATTGTAGATTTTGCTTTATGTTTTGGATCATTGTCTTGTTGGAAGACAAATCTCCGTCCCAGTCTCAGGTCTTTTGCAGACTCCATCAGGTTTTCTTCCAGAATGGTCCTGTATTTGGCTCCATCCATCTTCCCATCAATTTTAACCATCTTCCCTGTCCCTGCTGAAGAAAAGCAGGCCCAAACCATGATGCTGCCACCACCATGTTTGACAGTGGGGAAGGTGTGGTCAGGGTGATGAGCTGTGTTGCTTTTACACCAAACATAACGTTTTGCATTGTTGCCAAAAAGTTCAATTTTGGTTTCATCTGCCCAGAGCACCTTCTTCCACATGTTTGGTGTGTCTCCCAGGTGGCTTGTGGCAAACTTTAAACAACACTTTTTATGGATATCTTTAAGAAATGGCTTTCTTCTTGCCACTCTTCCATAAAGGCCAGATTTGTGCAATATACGACTGATTGTTGTCCTATGGACAGAGTCTCCCACCTCAGCTGTAGATCTCTGCAGTTCATCCAGAGTGATCATGGGCCTCTTGGCTGCATCTCTGATCAGTCTTCTCCTTGTATGAGCTGAAATTTTAGAGGGACGGCCAGGTCTTGGTAGATTTGCAGTGGTCTGATACTCCTTCCATTTCAATATTATCGCTTGCACAGTGCTCCTTGGGATGTTTAAAGCTTGGGAAATCTTTTTGTATCCGAATCCGGCTTCAAACTTCTTCACAACAGTATCTCGGACCTGCCTGGTGTGTTCCTTGTTCTTCATGATGCTCTCTGCGCTTTTAACGGACCTCTGAGACTATCACAGTGCAGGTGCATTTATACGGAGACTTGATTACAGACAGGTGGATTGTATTTATCATCATTAGTCATTTAGGTCAACATTGGATCATTCAGAGATCCTCACTGAACTTCTGGAGAGAGTTTGCTGCACTGAAAGTAAAGGGGCTGAATAATTTTGCACGCCCAATTTTTTAGTTTTTGATTTGTTAAAAAAGTTTGAAATATCCAATAAATGTCGTTCCACTTCATGATTGTGTCCCACTTGTTGTTGATTCTTCACAACAAATACAGTTTTATATCTTTATGTTTGAAGCCTGAAATGTGGCAAAAGGTCGCAAAGTTCAAGGGGGCCGAATACTTTCGCAAGGCACTGTACATACAGGTTGGATTCTAAGAAATATATACAGTCCCTTAAGAAAGTATTCACACCCCTTGACTCTTTTTCACATTTTCTTGTGTTGCAGCCTGAATTTAAAATGTGTTCAATTTAGATTTTTTGTCACTGCCCTTCATAAAATACCCCATCATGTCAAAGTGGAATTATGTTTTTAGAAATGTTTACAAACTAATAAAAAATGAAAAGCTGAATAGTCTTGAGTCAATAAGTATTCACCACCTTTGTTATGGCAAGCCTAAATAAGTTCAGGAGTAAAAATGTGCTCAACAAGTCACAATAAGTTGCGTGGACTCACTCTGTGTGCAATAATAGTGTTTAAAATGATTTTTTTTATAACTACCTCAACTCTGTACCCCACACATACATATAATTAAGGTCCCTGAATTGAGTGAATTTCAAACGCAGATTCAACCACAAAGCCCAGGGAGGTTTTCCAATGCCTCACAAAGGGCATCTATTGGTAGGTATATGTGTTAAAAAAAATTATAATTAAAAGACGTTGAATATCCCTTTGAGCATGGTGAAGATCTTACACTTTGGATGGTGTAAAGGAAGAAAGGAAAAAGCTCAGGGATTTCACAATGAGTTTAATGGCTATGATAAGAGAAAACTGAGATGGATCAACAACATTCTAGTTACTCCACAATACTAACCTAATTGACAGACTGAAAAGAGGGAAACCTATACAGAATAAAATATTCTAAAACATGTATCCTGTTTGCAATAAGGCACGAATGTAAAACTACAAAAAAAATGTGGAAAAGAAATGAATGCTATGTTCTGGATAAAAAATCATTATGTTTGGGACAAATCCAAACATCATCGCTGAGTGCCACTTCATATTTTCAAGCATGGTGGTGGCTGCATCATGTTATGTGTATGATTGTCATTAGCAAGGACTAGGGAGTTTATGATCAAAAGAAACAGAATAGAGAAAAGCATAGGTAAAATCCTATAGGAAAACCTTGTTCAGTCTGTTTTCCAACAGACACTGTGAGACAAATTCACCTTTCAGCAGGACAATAACCTAAAACAAGGCCAAATATACACTGGAGTTGCTAACCAAGACAACATTTAATGTTTCTGAGTGGCCTAGTTACAGTTTTCACTTAAAGCTCGCCGCTTGGAGTCTGGAGCACTGGAAACGCATACTCTGAAGTGATCAATCACGCATCAATATCTGACAGTCCGACAGATGGGTTTGGCAGATGCCAGGAGAACGTTACCTGCCCCAATGCAACTGTGCGTTTGGTGGAGGAGGAATAATGGTCTGGGTCTGTTTTCCATGGTTTTGGGCTAGGTACCTTAGTTCCAGTGAAGGGAAATCTTAACACTACAGCATACAATGACATTCTAGACGATTCTATGCTTCCAACTTTGTGGCAACAGTGTTGGGAAAGTCCTTTCTTGTTTCAACATGACAATGCCCCTGTGCACAAAGCGAGGTCCATACAGAAATGATTTGTCGCGATCGGTGTTGAAGAACTTGACTGGCCTGCACAGAGCCCTGACCTCAACCCCATTAACCACCTTTGGGATTAATTGGAACACCGACAGCAGCAAAGGGGGGACCAACTCTATATTAACGCCCATGATTTTGGAATGAGATCTTCGACGAGCAGATGTCCACATACTTTGGGTCATGTAGCGTATATTAGTGTTTTATTTGTACAAATGTTTGAATTTTTCTTCCACTTTGACAGAGTATTTTGTGTAGACCATTGACAAAAATATTACAATGAAATCCATTTTAATCCCACTTTGTAACACAACAAAATTATGAAAAAGTCAAGGGTTGTGACTACTTTCTGAAGGCACTGTACATGAAGTAGCAGTGTGAAATCACTAACACCAGGGAAAAGCATGAACAACCAAAAATCAAATTGGTAGCTTTGCAAAGGGCACTGCTGGGTCATCCACTACTACATTTCTCAACTGGCAGAACATTTGGACTGGTGACACACGAGGGAGAGCACACAGGCAGAGAGGGAGTCTCAGCACCATTAGTAGAACAAATATAAAATAATATTATACAAAACACTAGTTTTCAATACTTGATATGCCGTTTCATATGTTTACTGATAGGCTCAACAAAAGCATCAAGAGTTTCATATTTATCTTACTATGTGTTCATATGCATATTTTTCATGTCAACATTGATGGCACACAAATCATTTTAGGGTGGTGTGTTAACAATATCTTGAAATGATAAAACATTCTAAATGATTTAATATGCTCACAATCTAACCAGTGTATAAAACATTCATAACAATAGTCCTAAAATTTTGTGAAAATCAAAAACACTAAACTGCGACTCTGATCAGTATTGCTTTGACGTCACCCATATCACACAGGTTAAGAGATTAAATCAATTCAAAACATGGTTCAAGAAATACAAAGGAGGGAAGTTTAGCTTGAACTTGTGAGAACCATTGTGATTAAAACAATATTAAAGACAGATGCCTGATGTTTTCTGTATCCTTCCTTAAATCGTTTTACAGGCAAGCAACATTTAACAAAAATGGGAGAACAAACCCGAGGATGAGCAGAGGCCAGTTAGTCCTTTGTAGAGCACAAAGTTGAGGTGGCCACCACCACATGTTTTGGACACAGGAGTCAGGGTTGGGCCGACAGCAATGTTTCCACAGCAACCTCAGCAGGTGTGTGGGACAGCAACAGGCAGGACTATGACAGCGGGGTGTACCATTCCTGAGCCAAGGGATGGGCTGGGGGGATCAGGCAGGCAGATGAGTTGTCTCGGGCCTACTCCATCTTCTGCTGCAGTTTCTTCTGGAAGCAGACCGGCAGGATAGAGAGTATGGCCAGGACACCTAGCACAATCAGAGAGTTCCAGGACACTGCCTCCCCAGCTGTCGTCAGTTTGTACAGTGTTGTACCAGCGTTGATCGCCACGAAGGACGGTGGGGCCACTCCTGACAGTCAGAGATAAGGGAGGAAGTCAGTATTGTAAGACACACAACACATAGCTAAGGCATTCCTAGTCAATCACCAAATATTTATGTCTAAAAGCCAGCGAACTATAAAGGCTTGCGCTCCTTTTTAAAATTTAAATATCGTGTTGAGCTGTTGACCGTAGATGCATTTGATTCAAAAGCCCTGCGCACCGGGTAAGCAAAGTGTTCCTTTTTAACCATTTTGTCTGAAGAGACAAACTCCGTCTACCCGGACGACCGGCAAATATGAGACAAAATCGAGTGCACCTAGAGCGCTGCCCAATCGGATAGCTCAAATCACCGCGGCTGCAGAATTCCATAACCCTGGCTACAGCTAAATTTAATAGGCTACTAGCCTATGTAAGATTGAATAACTTTTAAAACCATGATCACAGAGAGACTGTCAGCGAATACAGCAAAGAGCTGCTGTTTTTATGAGTGAGTGCATGTTTAAGTTTATATTCAGCGCTGTCACTGTTTTTATTCAACACTATTATAAAACTCCCTTCTCCGTACTTCCGCCCAGGTTCAGCTGCAAGGTTAAGAGTAGCCAAGTATCGATAGCCCCGCGTTTTTTTTTTATTAGCAGCTCGTCGTGTCGATTTTAATATCAAGGAATATTTTACATTCTCTGGTCATAGGAACAACATGAATTTGTGCATGAGGCAGATGCGGTATGACTCGAGTTTCGCCCTTAGGTGGAAGAGTGTGTCCCCTCTCTCTGGTCAGTCTCACCGGAGGAAAGGAAGGAGAGAGCAGCGACCGTGAGAGGCGGTTGGGAAAAATCTTTTGACCGGTCATCCAACTCGGAAACTCTGGCATCTTTCCAAAGCTCTGACTTTTCGAGCTGAAGATCACTAACGTCGTGATTTGACCTTGTTGACCATCAGACGCAGGTACCATCAGTCCAGTAAAATCTAAAAGCGAATTATTTAAATTCATGCTCGACAGTGCCTCACAAGTGCTAAACCAACTAATCTCTTTTGTTATCAAAGCTCGAGTTTTGAAATATAATATGGTCTGAGATTAACAATATTGGCAGGCCAATCATATAGCCAATATGCTGTGATAATGTATTAGGCCTACTGCCCAATCCTCATTCCTACAAAACTGTTTGTGTGCGATTAATGTAAAAACAATATATATATATGAGCAGTAGACCTCAAGCTTGCTTTTTGACTGCAAAAGTGATCTTGACTCAGAAAAGTTTGGTGACCACTGTATTAAATGGTATGAGAGATTCAAAAATAGCTCAGCAATAAAGACAATGCAGCACTATCAACACTGTTTTCTACTGAGAAGGAAATACTGGAGTTTGATATATCTTAGCCTTACCAAAGAAAGTACCAAGGAAGAAGAACCCCAAAGGCACATTGATGATGGGTGAGGTGATGTTGATGAACCAGTTGGGGAGAAAGGGAGTGATCCTCAGAAATATGATGTAATTGATGAGATGATCTCTGTGCTTGTCAACCTGCAATTGAAAACAGATAGCAGAACCTGTCATTCACAGAAAGGCTTGGAGGCTACTAGCCCCCTACTAAGACTCCACTGTTCTGTGGGTGTTACTAAATTGTTAAAAGTTTGCTTGTACTCTCATATCAACAACTTCCTACATTGTTCACATACCAAATCAACCTGTTTTTCCTTCCAAAAAGGTCTTACCTGCTGGGACCATTTCTGGACTCTCTCTGTCAGGTATCTGTAGACCACTGGTCGTCCCACTAGATAAGACAGCATGTAGCAGAAGGAAGCCCCCAGGCCAGAGCACTGGGAAACAGTGACAGAGGTAGTACATTTTGTAAACCGAGTGGTTTACAGAGTCAAAGTACATTTTGGAAATGTCACCACTATTATTAGTCATAGTTCTCCTTGTGTCAATAGTATACTCACCAGGCAGACGAGGAAAAGAGCCAGGGGGAAGGGGTAGAGATAACCAGACAGGATACTGAGGAAGATGGATCCAGGGATCGCAAATGTCTGGAGGCTGAGTCAGTAGCGTCAAGGAATACAGCTCAAGGGTTGAACACACAGCAGTATGTGCACACACATTTGTGGATGCAGTCACAAAATTAACACTAAACAAAAATATAAAAACGCAAGATGCAACAATTTATAATATTTTGTGGCTTGAGGAATGTTGTCCCACTCCTCTTCAATGACTGTGTGAAGTTGCTGGATATTGGCAGGAACTGGAACATGCTGTCGTACACATAAATCCAGAGCATCCCAAACATGCTCAATGGGTGACATATCTGGTGAGTATGCAGGCCATGGAAGAACTGACACATTTTCAAATTCCAGGAATTGTGTACAGATCCTTGCGACATGGGGCCTTCCATTATCATGCTGGAACATGAGGTGATGGCGACAGATGAATGGCACGACAATGGGTCTCAGGATCTCGTCACGGTATCTATCTCTGCATTCAAATTGCCATCAATAAAATGTAATTGTTTTAGTTTTCCGTAGTTTATGCCTGCCCAAGCATAACTTCACCGCTACCATGGGGCACTCTGTTCACAACGTTGACATCAGGAAACCGCTCGGCCACACAACGCCATACATGCGGTCTGCCATCTGCCCAGTACAGTTGAAACTGGGAGTCAACCGTGAAGAGCACCCTTCTCCAGCATGCCAGTGACCCTCGAATGTGAGCATTTGTCCACTGAAGTCAGTTACAACACCGAACTGCAGTCAGGTCAAGACCCTGGTGAGAACAACAGATGAGCTTCCCTGAGACATAATTTCTGCACAAACTGTCAGAAGCTTCTGTTGTGCAAAGCCACTGTTTCATCAGCTATCCGGGTGGCTGGTCTCAGATGATCCCGCAGGTGAAGAAGCCGGGTGTGGAGGTCCTGGGCTTGCGTGGTTACATGTGGTCTGCGGTTGGGAGGCAGGTTGGACGTACTGCCAAATTCTCTAAAATGACATTGGAGGCAGCTTACGGCAGAGAAATTTATATTAAATTCTCTGGCAACAGCTCTGGTGGACATTGCTGCAGTCAGCATGCCAATTGCATGCTCCTTCAACCTGAGACATCTGTGGCATTGGGTTGTGTGACAAAGCTACACATTTTAGAGTGAACTTTTATTGTCCCCAGCACAAGGTGCACCTGTGTATTGATCATGCTGTTTAATCAGATTATTGATGTCAGGTGGATGGATTATCTTGGCAAAGGAGAAATCCTCACTAACAGGGATGTAAACAAATTTGTGCACAAAATGAGAGAAATAAGATTTTTGTGCATATGGAACATTTCAGGGATCTTTTATTCAGCTCATGAAACATGGGACCAACACTTTAAATGTTGCGTTTCTATTTTTGTTCAGTATTGTTAAAACATACTCCACTGTAGTAGCATACAGTACAAGTTTATTATAGATCTGGCTGCAGGACTAATTTGTGCAGAAGTATCCGCTATAAAAGAGTAGAAAAACATGGTCCTATGCATGTTATGGTACCACCTCATATGTAAACATCATCCATATTGAGAGCACATTTATTTTGATGAATATGAATTAACACTACACCGTATGAACTATGAATACAAATGCAGCATCATGTCTTCTTCCGCTAGTTTACTTAATCTCTTTCCCATCTACTCTCTAGGAACATGTTAATGCATAGTGTCTGTGCTCTGACCAGTATGTGCTAACAGCACAAGGACTGGACCAGCTGACCAGGCCCCAGACACTGTCTGGGACATGTTGTCTTGTAGTTTTACTGGTAATGTTGCTGACCTTTACCATGTTGTGGGCAAAGCATTTCTCACACAGGATATCAAACATTTATTTACCAGTAAAACTACAAGGCAACACATCCCAGACAGTGGCTGAGGCCTGGTCAGCTGGTCCAGTCCTTGTGCTGTTAGCACATACTGGCCAGAGCACAGACACTATGCATTAATATGTGCCAAGACAGTGGAGGGGAAAGAGAATAGGAAAACTAGCAGAGGAAGCAGGGTAGAAAACATCAGGCATGATACTGCATTTGTATTCATAGTTCATACTGTGCAGTGTTAATTCATATTCTTCATAAAATGTGCTCTGAAGATGGGTGATGTTTACATATGAGGTGGGACCATAACATGCATAGGACCATGTTTTTCTCCTCCTTTATAGCGGATAATTCTATCTGGCCGTAATGTCTGTCTGAAGTGCAATTGGCAAATCTGGAACAGAGTTTCTATTGCAAATAGCTGTTGGTGGAAAGGAAGTCCTTAGAACCTACTGTACTGATAAAGTTTAACTAAGTTTAACTGCATGTCCATGTCTGCATTCATCTGTTAATCTGTCTTCTCCGGTCAGAAAATGAAGGAAAATGTACTGCACTCTGTGGTTGTTGTGAACACACAAGAATCGCCCAAATTAATACTCAAGGATCAAAGCCCACTGTACCCCCACCTCCTACTTCTCCATTCATTATCCAGAGGCAAGCCCATGCCTTTACTATGACCTTGGCTTGGCTGGCTGCTTTGTTCAAAGGAAATAATGAATGAGAGGTACACCGAGCAGGCGAGAGAAAGGTAGGGGAGATTAGGGATGATGCAATCAACAGGCCCATCACAGGGTAACAAAAGCCTGTCTTGGCCCGCTTCACAGTCTGTCGCTCTCCTCTGCTGACCCACTGGATTACATAGGGGGCCTCACAGACATGATGCATGTTGAAACAGCTAATAAGTATGTAACTCAATCCTCCAAACGTTAACAACTTTGCAATACATTTACTACCCAAAAGGATACAAGATATAGGTGGTAAAGTAGGCTACTAACACTTGGGTGTAGTAGGTGTCCTTATATTTGGAAAGTACAGTGCCCAAGGCTTTGGCATCATCCATATCTTTGGGGATTTTAATAGTAGCCATCTCATCACTGAAATGAAAAAAACGTGTATATCAATTCACCATCATACAATGTTGTGAAATAAATAAAAATGTGTGAATCTGTGTGCAAGGGCTTTGACACTTACGGAAACAGAAATTAAAACGTGACTGTCTCTATTGGAGTGTGACATACTAGGCTGTAGACATTTTAAATCAAATGGTTCTCATCATTAGCTGTGATAATCATTGATAACAGGCTCCTATATATCTGTAATAGTCATATTTCCAAACAGCCTTTACATGGTGATATTTTCTTTGTTCTCTATTCGGACGTCCCAGGTGTCTTCTAAACTAGTTGTATCCATTTCCGCTCCATAAAATAATCCATCAATGGTTATAACAGCTAATGATGAGAACCATTTTTATGAAATTATTTAACTTGGCTGGTGAATGCCATTTGGTAGGCTGTTTCACAAAAGTTACAAATGTTATACAAAAGTAACTCTAAACATGAGTCTGCTTGCTGGAAAGATAAATGCAAAGAACAATTACTCGTTGAGCTCTGGGAAATTCCTGTACACTAGGTACATGACAGAAGCAGCACAGGTGAAGACAGACAGCAGGATGAGGAGAGACATGCGAGCTGAGCCCCCTCCAGTGTATTGAGTCTCTGTGGAGAGGGGAGTAGCTAAGTTATATAGCACACACAGTCAGCAAATTAAAAATATCTTGATAAGCCTCTAATCTAATGTAACAACAGCAGTAAGCCTCATGTAATGTCTTGCTTCACTTTGCATCACTTGTTGTTCTAGTTCCTGGTTGATTTCCCCAGAGTACATGAAGCATGCTATGTAGTCAAACCATTCAAGATATATAATCCTTGAAACTGACTACATATGTTCCTCATCAAAGTTAGAATACATCTGCCTATGTTATCACATGACTCCAAGTTTATGTTTATTTAAATAAAAAGGTTAAATACATTTAAAAAGTATAAATAAAGTGTGTATTGTGTAACATCCTGTTATGATCATTGTGTTGCTCCATCTATATAAGAATAACATTACATGGTTAGCCTACTAATATTTTCCTGACTTCATCCAAGTAGTTCTGTCATTGACACTGATTAACACTAGTAACTTAATGTCAAACTGGGTATGGCCCCTGACAGTGGCTGGATAGATAGCAAGCTACTAAGTTACTAACCTGATCATGTGAATTTCAACCAAATATACTGGTAACTAACCCATTTTGTCTGTGCTTCAACTCCGTCATACCACCACCAGCCTTGAAAGCAAGTAACTTCTGAATCTTGATAATCAGCTGTTAATAACGTTAGTTAGCTAACGCTGACTGACAACAGCATATCCGCATTTCACAATCATCTGGCTAGTTATCAAGCCGGCTAGCAACATTATTTAACGAGACGTTTACCACATCATATAAACAGTAATGTATCTTAACGTTAGCTAATCAATTAGAAGAAGACAAGTAAATTAGCTAGCTATGCTAGCCAGTTAGCCGGGATAGCAACGTCGTTATCTATACATACCTTTGAGGGTTTGTGCCTCGTTAAATGTTGTCTTCGGTTCCTCGTGTAACGTTACTGACGAAACACTATCGGCCTCTCGTCTTTCTCTTCGTTTCTTGGCCATGTCCGCTTATTAAATTAAGATATCGATCTAGCTACACCGACCTCGGGTGTAATACAGCGGGCTTCTGTCAAAGTTGAAAGTAAGAGACGAGAGACCACTTTGCCAACCGGCGACCAGCAAATTGACACATTCCCACAACCTTTCACCTTTTCTGAGTTTGTTTCTCTACCTTTTCCCCACAGTGCCACCATGGGGCACCATGCATTTCCAAAACAATGTTACAGCAGCACAGAGTTTAGTGTTTATATAGTATATTATTGTCGTTTTTACAGTAGCAGTAATATTATTGGCTTTCATTTTTGTGACTAAGTTGTTGGTTGGTTGTTCTGATGTTATGATGTCATCCAAATCATCATGAAAGATCGTGCTGAAAACTTCAAATGTACTAGCCAAATGCAATGACATGCTTTCCATTTTCATAATATTTTGTTGTCTTTATTTACTGACTGTAAGACAGTGTGAGAGAGATATCACACATGTAAAACTACAACTCCTAGAGTGCAATAGTTCGAAGCGGATGTTCGTGTTGGAGAAATTTGGCGCTGATCTATCCGGGTACTTCATTCACTTCTTCCTTTCGCGCCGGTAACTGAAGAGCCGTGCGTCCATGTGCGTATTGACTGGGAATTCATAGACCACAGAAATACTGAATCCGAGCCATACCAGATTTAGCTATGGATCCAAACGTATTGATCGAGGCCCTTCGGGGTACCATGGACCCAAACTTACGTGAGGCCGCGGAGAGACAGCTGAACGAGGTAAAAACTTGTGATGGTGCTAATCGGGCCTCTTCTGTTGTGTCACACATCAAAGATGGAATGGAGTCCTCCTAGCTTGTGGCTATGGGAGACCAGAGTCAGTCCAGAACTTTGACAGATCAAATATTCTCTTCGAAATATGTACTCACCGAAACATATAGACTTTTGCGGTTACGGGTGTAATGTCAAAGTTTCGAAATATATTTTAACATCAAGATCTGCAACTTCAAGCGAATCCACCCCGTATACCCGCAGATGGTTCTTTAAAAACGTGCGGGAAGTTAGCATTAGCTTCCTTGATAATTAGCTGCTAGCTACGCAGTAAAAAGGCTTGTTGGACGATGCTTGCTTTTGGCCTAGTTGATGTATCATGTTTGAATCGTTGGAGAGACAAATTATGCCATTAATACCAGTTTTGTCTAAACGAACTAAATCATGCGATCTAGTATACGAATGTAGCTAGCGTTTGCTAAAAGTTTGAAAATCTGTGATAGCAAGTTGGCTAAGTGGCTCACGTGTCAGGTGTTTTTTTTTTTTACTGCTGACATTGCCCTGCACAGCAGTAGTGCTAACTAGCTAGCTCGTTGAATTTAAATAGCTAACTTAACCAGTTGGCCAGCCAAAATGTCACCAATCGGACGAATTGACAGGTGTAACGTTAGTTAGTCAAGCTTTAATCGGCATACTTTCCTATCAATATAAATGTATGTCTAATATGGGAGTAGCTAATGTTAGATTTATTATTTAACTTGCTGGCTTTGCCTTTCATGAACGTAGCTAACTAGCAAGCTAACTGATATTTGCTAACTAGCTAGGTAGGTTTGATTTTATCGAACGCTAGTTAACTTGCAAGATACAAAGTAAAGAATAGCAATCATTATTAATAATAGCTACGCATTTAGTAACGGGACAAACGTTTTGTTTGTACGTCATTTGAAGTGAATGTTCGCTGGCTTAGCGCTACGTTAGCAACCTTTTGAGGCGAGCGTTTCATCAATTACATTGAGTCATTCGATGAGCTGTCCGCTTGCGCAGATTCTTTAGCTAATGTTAGCCTTACAAATTAAATAGCCAGCTATGTGCAACATGGCCTATTATCATTGTCTAAACGTCGATTTTTCATGTAAAATGTAGACGTGCCATAGATAACTAACATACGGACGGCGTGAATTCTTTCATGGTCACATAGTTAGCTTTTCACGTCGCGAGCGCAACATGGCTAACGTTAGCTATTAGGAAGAAGTCTCTCTTGGGCAATTGTCAAGTATAGTCTGACCTGTTATCGGTTATGCTGTCCTTAGAACAATATATGTACGCTGTTGTCATGTAGCCGGGGTTTGAGTGAACTTTAAGTCAAGTTATGTCTGTGATATGTACATATTGTGTATAATCAGCTTGAACGTATTGTTAGCTAACTCTAGTTTGATAAGAGTAGGCCTAGCAAGGCTCAAATCAAATGTACATTAACTTCTTCACTCAACAATCTGAGTTAGTAGTTTTGTTTTTCGTGACAACAGAATATACGACGCCAAGAATTTGTATCCAGAGAACAAGAATGTGCAGTTGGGTTGTTAGCTCGGAGCCATGTTTTATCCAGGGAGAGGTCTCGTAGTGCATTGTTATCTATAGGGAAAGGAGGGGAGCAGGCTATTTTTCATTGCTTACTTTTGACTCTGAAGAAGTTAAGCATGAACAGTATTCACTTAATATAGCAAGTGATGTAAGGATGGGTCAGGCAAGGCATTGAGACCCATTTTCATTCACTTTTATGTGATCAATGATTCTGGAAAAAGTATGCTGCACTCGTGTATACTGGACATCTTAAGTTTTAACATTATTAGTTAGTGTCTAGAGAATAGGGAGAGGTGACACACTCACTGTTTGATGCAGATGCTGCAGTCTCAAATTACAGCCTGGATGTTGGCCAGGGCCCTGGCAGGCCATGTGGAGGTCTGCATTCCATTGTGTGTTTTAATGGGGGGGTTACATTATATAATGTACCTGTTGCATCAAGGTTTTGGCATCTTGGCATCCTTAAGTTGCTGTATGTGTATTAGCTACAGCTAATGGAGCTCCATGCCTCAAGATAATGGTTATATGCCATTACTGTCATCAATCAATCAAATGTATTTATAAAGCCCTTTTTACATCAGCCAATGTCACAAAGTGATATACAGAAACAAAGCTTAAAACCCCAAACAGCAAGCAATGCAGATGAAGAAGCATGGTGGCTAGGAAAAATTCCCTAGGAAGAAACCAGGCTCTGGGGGTGGCCAGTCCTCTTCTGTCTGTGCCAGGTGGAGATTATAACAGTACATAGCCAAGATGATCAAACGTTCATAGATGACCAGTAGGGCCAAATTTGATTTATTTTACCTTTATTTAACTAGGCAAGAACAAATTCTTGTTTTCAATAACGGCCTAGGAACAGTGGGTTAACTGCCTGTTCAGGGGCAGAAGACAGATTTGTACCTTGTCGGCTCGGGGGTTTGAACTTGCAACCTTCCGGTTACTAGTCCAACGCTCTAACCATTAGGCTACCCTAATAATAATCACAGTGGTTGTACAGGGTGCAACAGGTCAGCACTTCAGGAATATGGCTTTTCAAAGCCGGTCATTCAGAGATAGACCGCAGGTGTGGTAGAGAGTGTTGGAAACAGCATGTCTGGGACAAAGTAGCACGTCTGGTGAACAGATCAGGGTTCCATAGCCGCAGGCAGAACAGTTGAAACTGGAGCAGCAGCATGACCAGGTGGACTGGGGACAGCAAGGAGTCATCACTCCAGATATAACAGACTGACCCTAGCCCCCCGACACAAACTTTTGCAGCATTGTCATGTAATTTGCTTGGCAAGGAATCAAGAGGAATTACTTGCAAATAGTACATGGTAGACTTATAGCAATTCCCTAAAAACCGGGCACTGTCTGTATTATCCCTCATTGCGAATAGTTTAATTTCAGCCATAAACCTATACATCCAAATAAACAAGGCAGGCACAGTGATCATACCCAGTTAAAATGGCAACATTTTAATTTGTTTTTTTATCTGCAGTTGGTAAGACAGACACGTGGCTCTCGTTAATTTGTTATACATGGTTTGTTTTGCTGATATGTAGGTCAAATACACATCAGTGTTTGATATTCATGCATCCTTTCCTGCTTTCATTTACAGGGTCACACCCAGGTGAATTTTGTGTCAGCTCTGCTGCAAGTCACCATGTCTGATCAGTTAGATTTGCCCGTCAGACAAGCAGGTGAGTTTCAGAGGATGGGTAGATGTTGTTATTATTATGATGCTGTGGGGTGGGCTTCTGGGCTCTCTTGCAGATGGAAATTCACTGGAACTGAAAGGTGAGAAGAGTATCTACAACCGTAGCTCAAATGAACTGAGCACGCTTTCTCAAAGATGACCCCTGCCCTGACTGCCACAGCTCCCACACTGATGACACCAGTCATATTGTGAAGACTGACCAATTTCCCATGAATCTGTACATTTGTTCACCAAGATACACACATGGTAGAAAGAGAAGAAAGGTGTTTTTGTTGTATATGATGCAATCTTTATTATGCTACCGTTGCAGCTTATTTTATCTTGTCCTATGGCTTTGAGATTTCACACTTCTTTTAGTCTGCTAGGGAGCTCTAGTGAAATCTATAATTTCTCGGTCTGGACAGTCTGTCTAGTCATTGACACAGCTGCCTTTATTATAAAATAACATTCCACATGTTTGAGATGCTCTGTGTGAGGGACCGTTCATAGCCTGTCCATGTGTCACACATGCCTCTATGTTAATGATGTACAGTTATATGGTAGGACGATCTGCTCTTGATCGGTGGCTCATTTGACTTTTATTACATTTTAAAAGTGTGCAGTCCTCAGGTGGCTGCCAGACAGAGCCTATCATTTTCAACCTGCTGCTAGCCTCCACACTACCATATTAACTTGTGCTCACCCATAGAACATGATACTATCTTTCAACTTTGTCAGTTCTTCTACATTGTACTTTGCTTCAACAACACAATAGTAATGTGACTGCCTGGAGGAAAGTCTTACGTGGCAGCAGCCTTATGCATTGGGTGCTAATCTGTGTGCCTCTTTTCAAACAGATGACCTGGATATTTCTAAACAAACCTCCAGGAACCGGTGTGTTGCGCAGGAATGCTATCCTTCTTGTGACTGTGCTATTTGTCCTGCCATAGAGCCCTGCTGCACCTGACTCCGATTCAGACCGATTGCATTAAGTTAATGCAGCTGCAGTGGTGGCACGGGTTAGATCATATCTGTCATGCCATTGGGTAAAAGATGCTTAGAAGTTGGCTTGGGACCTCTCCCCAGAAGAGCCACATGAACTTCACAGTCAGCACTTTGGCCCGAAGTGCCGTGGTAATAAGGCTCATTTGCTGTAATCTGACACGCAAAGGGAGGAGCTAAGCGATTCCGTCACCAGCTAGCAGGCAAATGCCTGGGATTCCCATAAAGGCAGTGAGATCAGACCCAGGTCCCTCCTATTGAGGACAAATGCCCTCATACTTATGACAGATAATAGCAAAAAAAAAATGTCATGGTTTGTTTTTTCAAATCTGTCACACTGATATGATAGGCAATTGCATTCTTTGATATTTCAGGAATCATCTATTCCCTGCCTCCATGTGTGGGCTAGGGGGATGTTGAGTTGCTGTGTCAGCACTGACTGGCAGGATTATGACTTCCCAGCCAGCAGCACGGCGATCACATCTGTGTCAGCAGTCTGTCTGACCCCCTATCCACCGCCTCGCCTGCCCCCTATCCACCGCCTCACCCTGCCTGCGAGCCACTGACCTCAGACGCTCCATTGTGGCTCTGTAGAACAATTCACACCCGTACTCCAAATTCAGACTCACTGTCTGAGCTGCAACACGAGAGGGGGAACTATTGCAAACCCCTAACTGAAGTGCACTTTTACACCTCTGTTCTATGACTCACTCAAGGAATTAGGCCTCTTTCTGCTGCTCTGCTCTGATTTTATCAGTTGAATATGGTAATTTCTGTTGTAATTTCAGGGGGCAGAGGAAGGATGAATGAGTGACTCCTTGCTTGGATGGGGAGTGCTAATGAACAGGGCCATGCTAGTGTGTTGTGACTGAAAGGAGAGGTGTGTGCTCTTAAAGGGGCCTAAGAGCACTCTTTACTCCCCCAGCCGACTGCTACTCCCTCTCAGCCTGAGCACATGAGAGGAGTCACATTGAATGTGCTGGTCATGAGATCCACTGCTGCGGCTATCTAGGCTGATGGACTCTTTCACACCGCCCAATGTCACACTGACTCGAACAATTTAGAGATCTCCCTGATGTAAAGTGATTTTAAAGAGACAGAGTATATTGTGCCACTTTAACCAGCTGCAATTCCATAGGAATTGGAAGTGTTCATTTTAAACCTCATGATCAAAGCAAATTTTTACTTCAACACCATACAATTTGCATTAATTATATCTAGGTGGGTGGAATACCAGCTGTACATTAAACCTGCCTTATAATTACATACAGTGCATTCGGAAGTATTCAGACCCCTCCCATTTCCACATTTTGTTAAGCAACCGCCTTATTCTAAAATGCATTAAATAAAACATTTCCTCAGCAATCTACACACAATACCCCATAATGACAAAGCGAAAACAGGTTTTTAGAAATGTATGCAATTGTATCAAACTTATTTACAGAAATATTCAGACCCTTTGCAATGAGACTCGAAATTGAGCTCAGGTGCATCCTGTTTCCGTTGATCATCCTTGAGATGTTTATACAACTTGTGGTAAATTCAATTGATTGGACATGATTTGGAAAGGCACACACCTGTATATGTAAGGCCCCACAGTTGACAGTGCATGTCAGAGCAAAAACTAAGCCATGACGTCGAAGGAATTGTCCGTAGCGCTGCGAGACAGGATTGTGTCTAGGCACAGATCTGGGGAAGGGTACCAACAAGTGTCTGCAGCATTCAAGGTCCCCAAGAACACAGTGGCCTCCATCATTCTTAAATGGAAGAAGCTTGGAACCACCAAGACTCTTCCTACAGCTGGCTGCCCAGCCAAACTGAACAATCAGGGGAGAAGGGCCTTGGTCAGGGAGGTGACCAAGAACCCGTTGGTCACTCTAACAGAGCTCTAGAGTTCCTCTGTGGAGATGGGAGAACCTTCCAGAAGGACCACCATCTCTGCAGCACTCCTTTATGGTAGCTTGGCCAGACGGAAGCCACTCGTCAGTAAAAGGAACATAGCCACCCGCTTGGAGTTTGCCAAATTGCACTTTAAAGGACTCCCAGTCCATGAGAAACATAAGATTCTCTGGTCTGATGAAACCAAGATTGAACTCTTTGAGACCAGACAATAGCTGTGCATTGACGCTCCCCATCCAAACTGACAGAGCTTGAGAGGATCTACAGAGAAGAATGGGAGAAACTCCCCAAATACAGGTGTGCCAAGCTTGTCGCGTCATACCAAATAAGATTCGAGGCTGTAAATCGCTGCCAAAGGTGCATCAACAAAGTACTGAGTAAAGGGTCTGAATACTAATGTAATTGGGATATTTCAGTTTATTTGTAATAAATGTAATATTTTTTTATCTTTTTTCTTGTCATCATGGTGTATTTTGAGTGGGGGGGCTATTTAATCCATTTTGGAAAAAGGCTGATGTAACAAAGTGGGAAAAGTTAAAGGGTCTGATTACTTTACAAATGCACTGTATGTAATAATTTTTCTAATAGGATCTCTAAGAAGCCTGTCTTATGTTCAGTCAGTTGATGGTCCCCCTCTCCCTTCCCTAGGGGTGATCTACCTGAAGAACATGGTGACCCAGCACTGGAGCGAGGGGGACGGCACCAGCACGGAGACGCCTGTCAATAACATCCCAGAGGAGGACAGGCAGTTCATCCGTGACAACATCGTGGAGGCCATCATCCACTCCCCCGAGCGCATCAGGTAACCGACCACCCTGTGGCTGCTCAGCTCACTGCACAGCGCCGGCAGAGGGGGGGTAGAGGTAGCTCGGGTCAACCAAATTGTCTTCCAACCTTTCTCCGCTCTCTTTAACCCTTCAGAGTGCAGCTGACAACATGCATCCACCACATGATTAAACACGACTACCCCGGCAAGTGGACTGCCATCGTGGACAAGATTGGCTTCTACCTGCAGTCAGATAACAGCGCCGGCTGGCTGGGCATCCTGCTCTGCCTCTACCAGCTGGTTAAAAACTATGAGTAAGGACTCCTTGTTTTAGAGTGACCATGCTGTGACAGTCCCAACCATTTAGGGAATGGGGTGCCATTTGGGACACGCAGTATTATAGAGCTGTTTGCTATGTCTTCGGGTGGCTGATGTTTCTGATTGTGTGTTTGACAGGTACAAGAAGCCAGGCGAGCGCAGTCCTCTGGTGGCGGCCATGCAGATCTTCATGCCCATGCTGAAGGACCGCTTCATCCAGCTGCTCCCTGACCCCTCCAGTGAATCTGTCCTGGTGCAAAAACAGATCTTCAAGATCCTCTACGCCCTCTTCCAGGTACTACTGACCACATCATTCACTCTCACCTTCTTAGAAGTTAAGTGTTTATATTAGTCTGTTGATTGTGTAGGGTACTTGTCTAAATGTGGATGTATAGCTGTAGTGTCCAGTTATTTAGCTACTCCTTCCATAATACTGGTTTTGGAGATTGGTCGGTTATCATTGTCCTGTAGGAGGGGAGGGCTGGGGACCATCTGGTCCATGTGGGCTGCTTCTTCTGCTGGCTGTGATGTCACTGTCATGTGGGCCACTGGGCAAGACCTGTCCCCGCTCAGCATGCCAGATTGCTCTGCTGTCTAATGTCCATTGGAAAGACGACAAAGCGTTTTGAATTGAATAGATGGAATTTCTCCTTTTCTCTGTCCACAGTATAACCTCCCCCTGGAGCTGATCAACCGACAGAACCTGACGGAGTGGATGGAGATCCTGAAGACAGTGGTGGACAGAGACGTGCCTCCGGTGAGGGCAGATTTACTGTGGTAGGGCAAGGACGGGAGCACAAATAGGTTGACTATGCAAATCAAGGAGCTCCCAAACAGATTAGCTGTAGTTTGTTTGCTTTATTTTATTGCTTCTAGTTGAAACAAAGCTAATTTATTTATTTTTGTGTATATATGTTTTCCTTCCCCGTCTGTGCCTCACAGGAGACCTTGCAGGTGGATGAGGACGAGAGACCTGAGCTGCCCTGGTGGAAGTGTAAGAAGTGGGCCCTCCACATCCTGGCCAGGCTCTTTGAGAGGTAAGCCTACTCAACCCACCCCAGCACACTGTCACTACACTGAGTGTACAAAACATTGGAACACCTGCTCTTTCCATGAGACTGACCAGGTGAAAGTGATAATGATGTCACTTATCATTACCTGTCTGGTGGATGGATTATCTTGGCAAATGAGAAATGCTCACTAACAGGGATGTAAACAAATGTGTGCACAAAATTGGATTAACTTTTTGTGCGTATGGAAAATGTCTGGGATCTTTAATTTCAGCTCATGAAACATGGGACCATGACTATATGTTTATTTTTTGGTTCAGTGTATATTAACCTGTGAAAGCATCTTTAAACCCCCCCCCCCCCCACCCCAGGTATGGGAGCCCGGGCAACACTACCAAAGAGTACACAGAGTTTGCCGATCTCTTCCTCAAGGGATACGCAGTGGCAGCACAACAGGTGAGAGGCCAAGGCCGCTCTTTGCTTTATCTGAGCTGAAAGATATGTGATGCATGACTCTGTGATTGACTGAGGGACAGAAGGTTGCCTTTCAGCTGTGTCTGTCTGCATGGAAGTCTGATCTCAACCAGAGGGAACTGATTTGCCTGTCTGTCTGTAGGTGCTGCTGAAGGTCTTATATCAGTACAAGGAGAAGCAATACGTGGCTCCCAGAGTCCTCCAGCAGACACTCAACTATATTAACCAGGGAATCGCACACGCTGTCACCTGGAAGAACCTGAAGCCACATATCCAGGGTATCATTCAGGATGTGGTTTTCCCCCTCATGTGCTACACGGACAGTGACCAGGAGTTGTGGGAGGAGGACCCATACGAGTACATTCGCATGAAGTTTGGTAAGCGCCATTCTTGTTTTTGGAAATCAGATAAATATTCCGTGGTATTTGTCATCCAAAAGGAATGTCCTGGAATCAGAGACTGCCTGGAAGTGATCAGTTAAAATATTTAACTGTGTAAAGCTATTCTAACAAACCAATGCAATGTGCCATCTGATCTGCGGACTCTCTGTCATGTCTCAGATGTGTTCGAGGATTTCATCTCTCCCACCACGGCAGCTCAGACCCTGCTCTTCACCTCCTGCAACAAGAGGAAAGAAGTGAGTTGTGGTTCTAATTTGCAAGCTGAGTCCTCCTGGTCCTGGCACGGTCAACAGCCAGCCATGATGTGATCATGGTTCCATCCCAAATGGCACCCTATTCCCTATATAGTGCACTTCCTCTTTTTTTTTTCAGAGCCCAGGTCAAAAGTAGTGCACTATATTGGGAATGTGTGCCATTTGGGATGCATACCCTCGATGGCAAAGTGCCTGTTTTTTTACTGGCCTCACTCCTGCCCTTATTTATGGCCTGGCCCACTCTTTCCTGCCCGGCCCTGCTGTGACTCTCATTAGCGCCCTGTTGCTCCAACAACAGTACAGAGCTGTTGGAACCGGTCTGTGGACGCGTCGAGCCAGGAGAACTCTGGAAAACAAAGTAGCATAGCTGGAAGAAAGCACTACTTTAGTTGCTGTAGCTCATTAGTCAGATGTGTTACGTATTACAGCTTTCTTTCTGTTCTAAATGTAAGGTGTTGTTTTAGCGTTTAGTTCTATTCCGTTTTGGCTGTGGGTGAACGGGGTGTGTGGTGCCTGTCCATGTTACGTGCTGCCGCCTGGCTGTGTCTTATAGTCTGTGCGGCGGTGCTCACTCCACACCTGCAGCCATAGAGCCACTGGAGATCATAGTACTGACCTGTGACGTCTCTGACTCCTCACCACGGGCCAGCCTCCATACTCTCCCACAAACTCTCCTGGTCTGCATCTCAAATGGCACCCTATTCCCTACATTGTGCACTAACCCATGGGCCCTGGTCAAAAGTAGTGTACTATACATGGATTAGTGTGCCATTTGGGACAAATCAAAGGTGCTTGATGTTAATGTGAAGCAGTTAGCCAGGATACATTTCTTTATTCTCTAGGTTCTTCAGAAGACCATGGGCTTCTGTTATCAGATCCTCACTGAGCCCACCTCTGACCCCAGGAAGAAGGATGGAGCGCTGCACATGATTGGCTCTCTGGCTGAAATCCTGCTCAAGGTGAATAACCCAACACCATCTGCTATCTCCTTTTTTCTATTTGACCTTTGGTCTGACCACATACTCATCAGATGAGGTAGCTGACTCTGCATATATATATATATATTTAAATTTTACCCCCTTTTTTTCTCCCCAATTTTGTGGTATCCAATTGGTAGTAGCTACTATCTTGTCTCATCGCTACAACTCCCGTACGGGCTCGGGGGAGACGAAGGTTGAAAGTCATGCGTCCTCCGATACACAACCCAACCAAGCCGCACTGCTTCTTAACACAGCGCGCATCCAACCCGGAAGCCAGCCGCACCAATGTGTCGGAGGAAACACTGTGCACCTGGCAACCTTGGTTAGCGTGCACTGGGCCCGGCCCGCCACAGGAGGTGGCGGGTGCGCGATGAGACAAGGATATCCCTACCGGCCAATCCCTCGCTAACCCGGACAACGCTATGCCAATTGTGCGTCGCCCCACGGACCTCCAGGTCGCGGCCGGTTACGACAGAGCCTGGTCGCGAACCCAGAGTCTCCGGTGGCACAGCCCTTAACCACTGCGCCACCCGGGAGGCCCGGCGTTTTACTATTTTGCCAATTTGTTTTATTGCTTAAGTTTACTTTATGGATCCCAAGTGGCAGTCAAATATATTAATGAAATTCATGGTTAACAAAATACATTTTTCTCCCCCCCCCCCCCCCCAAACAGAAAAAGGTCTATAAAGACCAGATGGAGTTCATGCTGCAGAACCACGTCTTCACTCTGTTCCGCAGTGAGCTGGGCTATATGAGAGCCAGAGTAAGTGTCACGTTGCCAGATCATTCTGGCCCAGGGCTCCAGTAGGGAGAAGGGGAGAGCATATGTATCAAGAATATTAATGACAATGATTTGGTACACCAGTGCTTTCTGTAAGTTCTGCTTTCCCTCATTGCAGTGGCGTTTTCAACTCTTCACATCTTGATAGTTCTAGATAGAAATTCTAGCTTTAGGAGAATTCGGCAAAAGTATAGCCAGTTTGTTCTGGTGTTTCCCCATAGGCCTGTTGGGTCCTGCATTACTTCTGTGAGGTCAAGTTTAAGAGTGACCAGAACCTGCAGACAGCCCTGGAGCTGACCCGCCTCTGCCTGATCAACGACAACGAGATGCCTGTTAAAGTGGAGGCAGCCATCGCCCTGCAGGTCCTCATCAGCAACCAGGAGAAAGGTAGCTAGCTATCTCTCCACTGTCAGACTCAGAAACACACCATAGGTGTATATGGAGTCTTTGCTGTATAACATTAATACTTGTGTTCTGCTTAAATCCAAATGATATAACTGATTATCACGAAGTGCTCCTTTGTCATGTTTTTCCTCTTTCCTAGCCAAAGAGTATATCACTCCCTTCATCCGGCCTGTGATGCAGGCCCTCCTGCACATTGTGCGTGAAACAGAGAACGATGACCTCACTAACGTCATCCAGAAGATGATCTGCGAGTACAGCGAAGAGGTCACGCCCATCGCCGTGGAGATGACACAGCACTTGGTGAGGAGTGTGTGTGCGCTCAGTACCTGACTCATAAACTGGCCCTGCGCAGGAAGTCGCCTTCCTTTGATCAGTTTATGATTCCGTTTGTCAGCCATGGAGAGAGGAAATAAGGTCCAATTACCATCTCTCCTAGTTCCATGTTGGTCTAGTTTTAAAGACTGCTCTCAGGGAAACCCACTTATGGCTGTTATTCCCGTCTCTCCTCAGGCGATGACCTTCAACCAGGTCATCCAGACGGGGCCTGACGAGGAGGGAGGGGACGACAAGGCGGTGACAGCCATGGGCATCCTCAACACTATCGACACACTGCTCAGTGTGGTGGAGGACCACAAAGAGGTGAGTACAGCCATAGCGTCCTGTCTGGGGTCTACTTGTACATCAAGCTGTCTCATGCTACAGAAACAGGATATGGGCTCCTGCCCTATTGGCCATTCTGGTTCGGACAAGGCATATTTACTTACAGCCATTCAACCAAACACCAACTCAGTACAACAGCTTCCCTCCCAGCTAAAGTCATGGTGCTGCCTGCCAACACACTTCCAGCTGCCCACCCGCTCCTGGAAACACACGCTGTTCTCTCTTCAAAGTGCCTTGCAGGCTGATATCTCTAGAAATAGCACTGTGGCTCTCTGCCCGTACGTCTGCCGACGCACAGGACCGTGGGGCTTGGAACCAGCCAAACCAGCAAATGTTGGTCAACAGTTAGATATGTCTTCTTGGTATACTACTCATGGTCGTTGACTGTGTAAAGTAAAGCGATCAGCTGTTTACTTATGTTGTTTTTATCAATGTGCCTACCTACAGGTATTTGGTTTTCTGGAAATGACTTGCACAATGAAATGATCAAATCTACTCTTGCAGCACCACATGTATGTCCATGGTGAATATCTGTGTGTGTGTGTGTGTGTTCCAGTGCTCTAACTAAATTAATGGGGTTTCTGTTTTAGATCACCCAGCAGCTGGAGGGTATATGTCTGCAGGTGATTGGCACCGTCCTGCAGCAGCATGTCCTGGGTAAGACTCCCTTGCTCTTCCTGTCACACCACATTCCAACCGGGTCCTCCCGTCTCTGACACGCGCAAGTGGGTGAGGTGCCTAGAGTAATTTACGTGACTGACTCACTCTGTGGGGGTTGTCCTATATTTACCTCTGTCTGAAACCCAGCCTGTGTGTGTGTGCTGATTTTCAGAGTTCTACGAGGAGATCCTGTCTCTGGCGCACAGCCTGACCTGCCAGCAGGTGTCCCAACAGATGTGGCAGCTCCTCCCCTTGGTGTTTGAGGTCTTCCAGCAGGATGGCTTTGACTACTTCACAGGTATACTGCTCACCAACCTGCTAGTCTCAACTTTGCCTGTTATGGTGATATGACTATTATATAGACACAGACCATATTAAATGGGGAATGTAACTATTTCAGACATGATGCCTCTCCTTCACAACTACGTCACGGTTGACACAGACACTCTCCTGTCTGACACTAAATACCTGGAGATAATCTACAGCATGTGCAAGAAGGTACAGTAATTTACAGCCGCTGTGCAATGTGTTCACACATTATATTGGTGGTGTGTATTTTTGCTGGTGTGAACAGGTTGATAATCTGTTGTCCATGCAGGTTCTGACTGGCGATCCAGGTGAGGATCCAGAGTGTCATGCAGCCAAGCTGTTGGAGGTGGTTATTCTGCAGTGCAAAGGGCGCGGAATTGATCAGGTAAGCGTCTGGCTTCTACACTAAATCTTGTATGGCTACGACTATATTCAATCTTATTTAAGCTGGTTGAATATCAAAGTAACTGCTTTTGAGAAGCACTGTACTATACATTCACCTTAGACTTTCTTTGCCGCTCCTGCAGGTTGTTCCCTTGTTTGTGGCGGCTGCGCTGGAGAGGCTGACGAGGGAGGTGAAGACCAGTGAGCTGAGGACCATGTGTCTGCAAGTGGCCATCGCAGCCCTGTACTACAGCCCCCCTCTGCTGCTCAACACCCTGGAGAACCTGCGCTTCCCAAACAACACTGAGCCCATCACCAACCACTTCATCTCCCAGTGGCTCAAAGATGTTGACTGCTTCCTGGGGTAAGACCATGCAAGATGCTCATGTTTAATATATTTACAGCTCGTCTGGTTTCTATGGTCGCCCATATAGTTTGATATCAAATAGAGCACAAATATGTGCAGTAAGATATTTTATGTTATCCCCCAGGCTCCATGATAGGAAGATCTGTGTGCTTGGCCTGTGTGCCCTCATTGACTTGGAGCAGAGGCCCCAGGCTGTCAACCAGGTGGCCGGCCAACTGCTTCCCGCAGCCATCCTGCTCTTCAACGGCCTCAAGAGGGCCTACGCCTGTCAAGCAGAGAACGAGAATGAGGATGAAGATGATGATGAAGATGGAGAGGAGGATGAGGAGAATGGTACTGCATTTTTTTTTAATTAACTAGGCAAGTCGGTTAAAAACAAATTATTATTTACAAGGAACAGTGGGTCAACTGCCTTGTTAAGCAGCAGAACGACAGATTTTTACCTTGTCAGCTTGGGGATTTGATCAGTTGCTGGCCCAACACTAACCACTAGGCTACCTACCACCCCAAATGTGTGCTATCCTCTGAAATTTGTGCTGTCCCATTGTCACGCACCTATTTTAATCTTCCTACTATAGTAAATAGATAAGCTACAGCTGCAAGGAGCACTTCAATGGTAGATGGTTTGAGTTATGTTAGTAGATTGATCAGTAATAATTGCATCCATTGTGCCTTTCCTCAGTTGAGCTGGGCAGTGATGAGGATGACATTGATGAGGAGGGCCAGGAGTACTTGGAGATGCTGGCCAAGCATGCAGGAGAGGATGGGGATGATGAGGACTGGGATGAGGACGACGCAGAGGAGACTGCACTGGAGGGCTACACTACAGCTGTAGACGATGAAGACAACCTGGTGGATGAATACCAGATCTTCAAGGCCATACTACAGAGTAAGGAGACCACCTTTCAGGCACACAAAGCTAGTGATGGGTCGTCAAGTTAAAGACACAAATTTGATATAAACAGTGAATAAGTGTTTACACTCAGTCAATATTACGAAACATATTTGTGAGGCCTGTTATTTACAGTGCATTATTAGTACATGCTTTTCAGTGATGATACGATGACGAATCGGAACGGGACACTGTCTGTGGTCACTGGGTCAGGGTCACGTTCTGTGTCTCTGGGTTCAGTTCCCCACAGCAGCGTGTTCTTCAGTTGAAGACATCGAGGCATTTGTCTGAGGTTTAAAAACACAATACAGGCCTCCCGAGTGGCGCAGTGGTCTAAGGCACTGCATCGCAGTGCTAGCTGTGCCACCAGAGACTCTGGGTCTGTTGCAGCCTGCCGTGACCGGGAGGTCCATGGGGGCGATGCACAATTGGCCTCGCGTTGTCCGGATTAGGAAGGGTTTGGCCAATAGGGATATCCTTGTCTCATCGCGCACTAGCGACTCCTGCGGTGGGTGGACGCAGTGCACGCTAACCAGGTCGCCAGGTGCACGGTGTTTCCTCCGACACATTGGTGCTGCTGGCTTCCGGGTTGGATGTGCTCTGTGTTAAGAAGCAGTGCGGCTTGGTTGGGTTGTGTATCGGAGGACGCATGGAGTTGTAGCGATGAGACAAGATAGTAACTACTAACAATTGGATACCACGAAAAAAGGGTAAAATTCACAAGAGAAAAAAAACACAATACAAACGAGATCTCTGTATTGAAGAAATCAATGCAATACGTTGCATTTTTTATGCTTAAGTGTAATTCGTACCTAAAAGGGGAGGAAAAAACGTAACTGTATTTCTCCAACTCAGATATCCAGACCCGTGACCCAGCATGGTACCAGGCACTCACACAAACCCTTGATGAGGAACAAGGAAAACACCTTCATGACATTGGCACACTTGCAGACCAGAGACGGGCAGCACATGGTAAGTAAATGTATCCCCGTCATACAATTTGACAGCTGTTCATTTTTATTTAATTGTTTTAATTTCATAGGAAATAAACACTTTCCATGTTTGGCCTGTTGTATAATTGCCCTATTTTCTTCATTCTAGAATCCAAAATGATCGAGAAGCACGGCGGATACAAGTTCACTGTGCCAGAAGTGGTGCCAACTAATTTCAACTTTGGAGGCAACGCTCCAGGAATGAATTGAGTCGTCCCTTCTCCCTTTTATTACTCTGACTGATTGTAGTGAAGTGAAAAAAGCTTGTGTTGTTCCCTTAAGTAGTGGTTCCAGAACTGGTTCTTCTCACTGACTCTTCAATCTGACTATCAAATTGGAAATAGCACCAGAAGAAGTGGGAAGACAACCAAATGCAACAAATGGCTGGGAAAACAAACCAAGAACTTGAGCTTGAAGCAAGAGAAAAAATAAGCTCTAAACAACATTGTCTTCTGGGATCCACTGTGGAGGATACTAGGACGGGGACATCCTTTTTTTTTCTTCCCACTTAAACAAAACGGGAGGGCTTAACAATTTGAAATTGATAACGGGACTAAATGTTTCATCATTTTCACTGTTTTGGCCAAAAGGCTGTGCGTGATAAGATTATACCTCTGGCAGTAGTGTTGTCTACGTTATTTTCTGCATTAACAAATTCTCATGTTTGTTATGTATATACAAGCCAAGGTTCTTGATTTTTAAGTAGCCTTGCTAAAACAACCAGAGGTATTTGTAAGGTGTCAAGTGTATTCATATGTAGCATATTGGATACTTCATAGCACTATGTGATGCCTGATCTCTGTAAATTAATGACTAGCACTTTCATATTGTTCAGGTCTCCTAGCCTTCTGTATCAGACTGCAATTTTTAAATCAATTAAGACCATTTAAAACACAAACTGCTGTAACTTTGGTTACGGTGTAGAATAATGAGTGGCATCACCTTGCTGCTAAAGTGGAAACATTCTTGATTCCTAAAAAAAAGAATGCTCTTGGTGTTCAGTTTCGATACAAGACGTGTTGTGAGCACTGAAAGTCAATTGGATACTTCATTGAAGCATGTACAATTGGACTTGATCGTGAAGGTCTCAAGCATTTGGTTGGTGTATGGATGAACCATATATATATATACACACACACCAATATATTAAAAAAAGTTAAGTTGGATTGCATGCATTTGACTGTTTACTAACAGCTACACAGTTGTGCACTCAGTCATTTGATTTGGAGCCTATATTTGAGTGAATGTCTGTATACTCTGTCAGATCAGGTGATATGTAGTCTATTTAGAACTATGCTGCCAGCTAATTATAAGTCTAGTTCATTTGCTACTACGGCTCGAAGGGTGTCATGTCCTCCTTGGCAAGCGTTGATCACTCCCACAGTAGAGCTTTACAGTGTCTACATTATCAGTGACCGATATAACTGCATACTGCGCAGCACGATATAGACGAACTAGAACGTGGCCATAAACTTGCTTCAAACTGCATACCGTTTTCCTGGATCTGGTTAGTTTCATTTAAAAGACACTGCTGGCTAATGTCAATGTATATAAAATGCATTACAAATACCCTTGAGTTTGATTCAACTGCATTGCCCACATTACCTCGCTCGACTTTGGCTACCATGAGGCTTTGCGGTTCCAAAATGGCTGTGTGCAACTCCGGAAACGTTTTTTAGGATTCTATATTTGTTGTGCTGAACGAACAGCACTAATATGAAGTATAATAACAGGTGAAGTGAAATAATTTATTGGAAACCGCTGGAATTTTTGGGCAAAGTTAAGCGGTCGTAATTGTGATCAAGAATGGCGTATGGTACACCCCAAAAGCAGAATGAGAAAAATGCGTGAAAAGGGGAGGTCATCAACCATGAATGAAAGGACTTTGAACCAATGAGATTACTAGTAGCTTGCGCGACTGAAATATTTGCCAATCATACAGATCATGTCGGGGCAGATGCTATCTTTGTACATGTTCAAGGGTGCGCGCACAGGAGAACATTTCCTGCCCTGATGCATGGTGGTCGAACCGAAGGGATTGTTGGAAATTTTAGAGGTTCGTATAAATGTGGTTTTACCCAGTGTGCCTTTCTACAGCCATATCCAGTTTGGGAGACGGAAGGGGATAGCTGTGCTCGGCGTTTGCTATGAGAAATATACTCAATTAAACCATAGTTTAAATCATGTATTGTCTAAAAAAGTGTATTATTCGCTAGCCCACATGCTAATTAGCACTAGCAAATTATTTGTCCGCGCTCTTCACACTACTAACTAGTTAACGTTAGCAGTTCGTTTAAGAGGCTAATCTGTAAACTCGATTTCCCCATTGACTGTTTCTTTAGCTAAATAACTTTCATTTTCTCCACATTGTTAGCTAGTAGATACATAAATGACAAACTAGCTAGCTAACGTTAAATAAATTTATAGAGTGTCGGTTAGTTAACGTTAATCGAACAAAAACTGTTCTCAGCTAACGTTAATGTCTAATTTAGTTCGTTTCCTATAGCTACCTAGGTATAGGTAACAAATATTCCATACCAATCACATTCATATTTGATACGGTAACGTTGTCTGACATAGCTAGCTGAAGCTGCACTGTTGACTTTCCTATCAAGTTCCATCCAACTTGGCAACAACATGAACTGTTGAATCTATCTGCTGTTGTACAACATGTCAGCTGGAAGTTTGATTTTTATTAGTGTATATATCAGATCTAGTAATGCAACATACATTGCTACCTAATTGTATAACGTGGGTCTTGTCGCATCCATAAATGACCATTGTGCCTCAGGCTACTGCAGTGACTGACTGCAGCCACACATACAGTGAATATAATGTGTGTGTGTGTTCGTCTGGACAGGTCAACAATGCTTTTGGCTCAGATTAACCGGGACTCCCAGGGCATTGCAGAGTTCCAAAATGCAGGTGGAGACACTCAGCAGGTCACTCTCTGTTTGGCAGAGGCTGTTTCAGGTAAGTTCACTTTCCATTTATTGGTGGGAATTCTGTCAAGTTTCCAGCAAAGGAAAAAGTTACTTACACATGCTGTTGTACATCTGGAGCCAGTTTTTTTTTTCTTGTGTCATTTTTGTTCAATAGATGGCGATCAGATGGACATGGACACTGTGAGTTTGCAGGCTGTGACCCTTGCAGATGGCTCTACAGCTTACATACAGCACAACCCTAAAGGTAACTCAAATGTCAATCATCTCCAAACATACAGTAATGGAGAGTGGCCATAAAGGTATTGGCTTGACTAACAGTGAACACTGCCCCATAAAGTAACCCCCCCCCCCCCCCCCAACGGTCTGATCATGTAGAAAGAGTTGATAACCTTGCTTGACCAAGTCATGACAGATTTATTCTTTCTATTGATTATTAGCATGATTTAGTCCATTATTTGATGAGAGCAGTCTGATTGAAGAGTGCAGTCTCCATTTCAGATGGCAAGTTCATGGATGGACAGGTCATTCAGCTGGAGGATGGATCTACTGCATATGTCCAACATGTATCAATGCCAAGAGCAGGTCTGTTTTCCTCTTAGCAATGTTAATTATTGCTGTGTTATAATGAATCATTGCTTATTTTGCTTATTCATATTTTGCTTATTCCTGACACTATTCACTTTAAGATTAAACTGTATTGTAATGGGAAAATTCATATAGTTATCAATATTTCCCCATTTTTACTTATCAGAGGAGGGCAACAGGTGGACAGGATCTCCTTTGTGTGATGTAATTGGAGGAGATGGTCTGAGACTTGAGGATGGTCAGGCTGTGCAGCTGGAAGATGGCACAACAGCTTACATCCACACGCCAAAAGGTTTGTCTCAATCTTAAAGCTGCGACATGTAACCTTTTGGGTGACCTGACCAAATTCACATAGAAATGTCATTCTCATTGAAAGCAAGTCTAAGTGGTCAATCTGTTCTATGTGCACTATTTCTATGCTTCCCGATCTTAAATTTAGTTTTTGCATCTTTTACTTTCGGTTTTGTACATGTGCCGAAAATATAATAGTTTTGGTTATTGAAAATATATTTCAGAGATTTAGATGGTACAATGATTCTCTACATTGCTTGTTTTGTCACATAAACTGAAATATTAAGCAAACTTAAAATAAAATAGCAACTAGGAAATGGCAGTGATTTCTGCGTATTTTTAAGATTGTTGTAAACCTTTTGTAAATGTGTTTTTACCCCGTGTTTAATTTTTTTCATCAGAAATTTGGATGGGTAAATGAAATAAAACAACTTTTTGCCATAGGGTATTAAACTTAACTGAAACTCCCTCACAGATACCTATGACCAGAATACCCTGCAGGCTGTTCAGCTGGAGGATGGCACCACAGCTTACATCCAGCACACAGTACAGATGCCTCAGACCAACACCATCCTGGCCATCCAGGCAGATGGAACCGTGTCAGACCTGAACGCTGATGGAACCCTCGACCAAGAGACCATCAACGTGCTGGAACAATACACCGCTAAGGTAGTTTGTTTTTGACATTGTATCTTTACAGCTCATCGACTCAGCATTATATGGAATTTTCAAATACCTTATCTGTTTGAGGTAAAATGGTCACTGGTTATTTCCCCCTTTTGTTTTCTCAGGTGGAGGCTGATGATGTCAACTCCGTACTGATGAGAGCTGAGCAAGATTGTGGTGTGCAGATGCAGGTACTATACTTATCATGTTTATCTATGTCATATCATATTTACCAGCAGCTTACATAGGATACATATTTCTTTCAGATTGTGCTTCAAAGGCAGAGTGGTCGTAGTTCTAGGGAGCAGCCTACAGAGAAATCTTTCCGCTGTGACTATGAGGGCTGTGGGAAACTCTACACAACAGCACACCATTTGAAGGTAAAGCACACTCACTCGCTGAAAATGACTTGGGTTCTTGAATGTAGAATGAGTCAGATTCAATAGGTCCAAATGACATCTGTTTATCTTGTGATTTGCTCTTTTCTGCCCTCTGCAGGTACATGAAAGGTACCACACAGGTGACCGGCCATATCTGTGTGATCACCTGGGGTGTGGAAAGAAGTTTGCTACAGGTAATAAACGACCTTCAGGCTAATGCAAAGGTCATAAAACCTTTGATATGAAGCCGAGGTGCTCTAGGCATATGTCATAGTAACCTTGTTGAAATGGCTAAAGAGATATCAGTTTCCTCAGTTTTAACAATTTCCCACTCATTATCTGAACAATGTCGGTCGGTGTGACTGTGATCCATTAAATATACAGCACGTGTTTCCAACTCAGCAAAATGTGTTTTTTTCCCCCCAAAAGGGTATGGCCTGAAAAGTCACATCAGGACACATACTGGTGAGAAGCCTTATCGCTGCCAGGAAGTGCACTGTGCAAAGTCGTTCAAGACGTCAGGTGACCTCCAAAAGCACATCAGAACCCACACAGGTACAAAACTTGTCCAGAGTCAGACTTATACCTAGTCTTATCCCTACATATGCAATCTACAGTGTACAACTAGTTTTTATTTTTGCCCTCGGATTTGGATTAGAAGTCATTTGATCATGCTGTTTATAAATGATCTCATCCATGAACTTGAAGAGGTCTTGAACAAGCTCATCATCCCCTCTGTACTGTAGGAGAGAAGCCATTCATGTGCCCGTTTGAGGGGTGCGGGAGATCGTTTACTACCTCTAACATCAGGAAGGTGCACATTCGCACACACACAGGGGAGAGGCCTTACTACTGTGCAGAGCCTGGCTGTGGGCGAGCCTTTGCCAGTGCCACCAACTATAAGAACCATGTGAGGATCCACACAGGTATGTAGTTCTTCTGTTTCTCTTTGTTAAAAGTCACACAACAACATTCAGTCCTTTTTGTAGTGTGGCCTTTTACAGTGTGATTCATGAATGGGATATAATTACAGGAGAGAAGCCTTACGTTTGCACAGTCCCAGGCTGTGACAAGCGGTTCACAGAGTACTCCAGCCTTTACAAACACCACGTTGTCCACACACCATGCAAGCCCTACAACTGCAACCACTGTGGGAAGACCTACAAGCAGATCTCCACCCTGGCCATGCACAAACGCACAGCTCATAACGTCACAGAGCCCATTGAGGAAGAGCAGGAGGCCTACTATGAACCCCCTACAGGTCAGGCTTGGAAGTCACCACCTTACACAGATGTATTAGTCATCAATGGATGACTTCATCTTATTTGTCTTTCCTCTCCTCTGTTTTTTGGGGAGGAGAAAAAAAAAGAACCCAACCTATGTGTACGAAGGTGTAACTAGTGGTGACCTAAACCATAAACATACAGGAAACTGCCAAAACAAAGGAAACGCCAACATAGTGTCGTAATAGGACGTTGGGCTGCCAGAACCGCTTCAATGCGCCTTGGCATACAAGTGTCTGGAACTCTATTTGAGGGATGTGACACCTTTCTTCCATGAGAAATTCCATAATTTTGTTTTTTGTTGAAGGTGATGGAAAACGCTGTCTCAGGCCCACTCCAGAATCTCCCATAAGTGTTCAATTGAGTTGAGATCTGGTGGATGAGACACACACTCTTTAAACCCCCTATGCTCCTTGTATATCCCTCTTTCAGATAAACTGAGATCTCTTCTTCTAGCCATGGTAGCCAAAATAATGGGTAAATGGGCATTTTATACATTACCCTGAAAATGATGGGATGTTTTTGAATTGCTTAATTAACTCAGGAACCACACCTGTGTGGAAGAACCTGCTTTCAATATACTTTGTACTCCTAATTTGCTCAAGCGTTTGCTTTATTTTGGCAGTTACCTGTAGATTACCTCTAAAGTCTGACGTATACCTCAGTGTTTAAAGGTTGACTCTCGATGAATCACTGACTGCTGTCATGCCCTTATCAGGACTGCAACCAGAGTAATGACTTGAGTCACGAGACAATTATTGAGAAATGTCATTGTTGTTATTCCATGTGTTTCAGAGGCCATCGATGATCCCTCAGTGAATTTTGCCCAGGTTGAGGAGGAGGAGGAGGAGTCCTGTTCGGAACAGATGACTGAGGCCATTGGTCAGCAGCATGTGCAGCTCATAACACACCCAGATGGAACCCAACAGGTTAGTTTAAAAGAAATAGTGTCTGCACATTAATTTAATAATTTCACCTGAAGTGTACCACACCCATATTTATAGCCATAGGACAAGCATCAATTAGAGCAGTCTCTACATGTAAGTTGAAAGGCAAATTTGTTTTGCTTTTTTATATATATATATATTTTTTAAATATATTTTTTATATATGATGTGTGTGGGTATATATACAGCATTCTGTATACATCTGGCCCTTCTATGGACACTGTGTTAACGAACCTCCAAACGAGCTTCAATGCCATACAACACTACTTCCGCGGCTTCCAACTGCTTTTAAATGCTAGTAAAACTAATTGCATGCTCTTCAGCCGATTTCTGCCTGCACCCGCCCACCTGTCTAGCATCACTACTCTGGATGGTTCTGACTTAGAATATGTGGACAACTACAAATATCTAGGTGTTTGGTTAGACTGTAAACTCTCCTTCCAGACATTAAGCATCTAGAATCAGCTTCCTATTTCGCAACAAAGCCTCCTTCACGCATGCTGTCAAACATACCCTCGTAAAACTGACTATCCTAACGATCCTTGACTTTGGCGACGTCATTTACAAAATAGCCTGCAACGATCTACTCAGACTGCATCCAATTTGCTATCACAGTGCCATTCGTTTTGTCACCAAAGCCCCATATACAGTTGAAGTCAGAAGTTTACATACCATAGCCAAATACATTTAAACTCAGTTTTTCACAATTCCTGACATTTAATCTTAGTAAAAAATTCCCTCTTTTAGGTCTGTTAGGATCACCACTTTATTTTAAGAATGTGAAATGTCAGAATATTAGTAGAGAGAATGATTTATTTCAGCTTTTATTTCTTTCATCACATTCCCAGTGGGTCAGAAGTTTACATACACTCAATTAGTATTTGGTAGCATTGCCTTTAAATTGTTTAACTTGGGTCAAACGTTTCAGGTAGCCTTCTACAAGCTTCCCACAATAAGTTTGGTGAATTTTGGCCCATTCCTCGTGACAGAGCTAGTGTAACTGAGTCAGGTTTGTAGGCCTCCTTGCTCACACATGCTTTTTCAGTTCTGCCCACAAATTTTCTATAGGATTGAGATCAGGGCTTTGTGATGGCGACTCCAATACCTTGACTTTGTTGTCCTTAAGCTATTTTGCCACAAATTTGGAAGAATACTTGGGGTCATTGTCTATTTGGAAGACCCATTTGCGACCAAGCTTTAACTTCCTGACTGATGTCTTGAGATTTTGGTTCAATATAGTCTTGAGATTTTGGTTCAATATATCCTCATGATGCCATCTATTTTGTGAAGTGCACCAGTCCCTCCTGCAGCAAAGCACCCCAACAACATGATGCTGCCACCTCCTGAATTTACGGTTAGGATGGTGTTCTTCGGCTTGCAAGCATCTCCCTTTTTCCTCCAAGCATAACGGTGGTCATTATGGCCAAACAGTTGTATTTTTGTTTCATCAGACCAGAAGACATTTCTCCAAAAAGTACGGTCTTTCTGTCCCCATGTGCACTTGCAAACCTTAGTCTGGCTTTGTTATGGTGGTTTTGGAGCAGTGGCTTCTTCCTTGCTGAGCGACCTTTCCGGTAATGTCGATATAGGACTCGTTTTACTGTGGATATAGATACTTTTGTACCTGTTTCCGCCATCTTCACAACGTCCTTTGCTGCTGTTCTGGGATTGATTTTCACTTTTCACACCAAAGTACGTTCATCTCTAGGAGACAGAATGCGTCTCCTTCCTGAGCGGTATGACGGCTGCGTGGTCCCATGGTGTTTATACTTGTGTACTATTGTTTGTACAGACGAACGCGGTACCTTCAGGCATTTGGTAACTGCTTCCAAGGATGAACCAGACTTGTGGACGTCTACAAATTTGGCTGGCTGATTTCTTTTGATTTTCCCATGATGTCAAGCAAAGAGGTACTGAGTGTGAAGGTAGGCCTTGAAATACATCCACAGGTACACCTCCAATTGACTCAAATGATGTCAATTAGCCCATCAGAAGCTTCTAAAGCCATGACATCATTTTCTGGAATTTTCCAAGCTGTTTAAAGGCAAGGTCTACTTTGTGTATGTAAACTTCTGACCCACTGGAATTGTGATACTCTGAATTATATTTGAAATAATCTGTCTGTAAACAGTTGTTGGAAAAATTACTTGTGTCATGCACAAAGTAGATGTCCTAGCCGACTTGCCAAAACTATAGTTTGTTCACAAGAAATTTGTGGAGTGGTTGAAAAATGAGTTTTAATGACTCCAACCTAAGTGTATGTAAAGTTACGACTTCAACTGTACTACCCACAACTGCGACCTGTATGCTCTCATTGGCTGGCCCTTACTACTACACCCACTGGCTCCAGGTCATCTATAAGTCTTTGCCAGGTAAAGCCTCTAAGAAATTCATCTTGATTTCATCAGACTAGAGAATCTTTCTCATGGTCTGAGAGTCCTTTAGGTGCCCTTTGGCAAACTCCAAGTAGGCTGTCTTATACCTTTTTAATGAGGAGTGTCTTCTGTCTGACCACTTTACCATAAAGGCCTGATTGGTGGAGTGCTGCAGAGGCGGTTGTCCTTCTGGAAGGTTCTCCCATCTCCACAGAGGAACTCTGGAGCTCTTTCAGAGTGACCATCGGGTTATTGGTCACCTCCCTGACCTAGGTCCTTCTCCCCTGATTGCTCAGGAAGAGTCTTGGTGGTTCCAAACTTATTCCATTTAGGAATGATGGAAAACGCTGTGTTCTTTGGGACCTTCAATGCTGCAGAAATGTTTTGGTACCCTTCCCTAGATCTGTGCACTGACACAATCCTGTCTCGGAGCTCTATGGACAATTTCTTCGACCTCATGCCTTGGTTTTTGCTCTGACATGCACTGTCAACTGTGGAACCTTATAAAGACAGGTGTGTGCCTTTCCAAATCATGTCCAATCAATTGAATTTTACACAGTTGGACTCCAATCAAGTTGTCGAAACATCTCAAGGATGATCAATGGAAACATGATGCACCTGAGCTCAATTTCGAGTCTCCTAGCAAAGGGTCTGTATACTTATGTAAATAAGGTATTTCTGTTATTTTTAATAAATGTGCAAACATTTCTAAACCTGTTTTTCGCTTTGTCATTATGGGGAATTGTGTGTAGATTGCTGAGAATAAAAATAAATACATTTTAGATTAAGGCTATATATAACACAATACTTAACAAATGCACTGTATTTATTTATTGATTGATTGAATATTATAACCGTGTAGACATTTTATGTCAGGTAGACAAAACATATGTTGATACCAAATAGTAGTTTTCATAATAATAAATGAATTAGATGGCATTCACAAGAAATGGCTTAAATGATGGAAACTTTGTTTGTTTATAAAGGTGTGTGGTGGAGCTTGTGCGGGTGCAGGCTCTTTATTTTCTACCTAGTTTTTTTGGCCCTGCACCCCACTAAAGGATGTGTGTTTGAACACACTTCACTACCCAACAGGTTAGCAAATACTAAACTAGAATGAGCATATTCATTCTATTTCTATGTTACCTCTCTTAATGTCTCAACAACCCCATTTATCCCCCGACATCTTCACACCTCTTTACCCATGGCACCGTACACTGAGGATGTTTTACATGCACACCAACAATTCAATATGAGACTGATTATGATAGAGGGCCAAGTATGGCATTAGTTGTGTAAACCCTTACCTATGCTTATCTTAATCAGTGTATGGTCATAATCAAACTAAGCGATTAAAACACCTGGTTTTCTGAGCAATCTTTCCAATTATAAGGACATGCAAACAGTTCAATCGGCGTTCCAGCAGTGTATTTGGTCTGCACATGTGCCAGTACTGCAAGCCTCCCTCTTATGCGCGAGTGAAGTGAGATTGGAAAAACTGAAAGTATGCATCTTAAATAGTTGTCACATACAAATGTTATACATTAAGTGTACACAACATTAAGAACACCTTCCTAATATTGAGTTTCAACCCCCACCCCCCTTACCCTCAGAACATCCTCAATTCATCTGGCATGGACTGTACAAGGTGTCAAAAGCGTTCCACAAGGATACTGGCCCATGTTAACTCCAATGCATCCCACAGAAGACCGCTTTGTTTAGCTATACAATATTTCATTGAGGGCAAATGGTAAGTTATAAGTTAGTGTATGATAAATTGTTACATGCTTTTCATTCCCAGGTCAGTATCTCCCAGGCTGACATGCAGGCATTGGGAAACACAATTACCATGGTAACCAGTGATGGCACCACCTTCACGGTTCCTTCCCATGAAATGCTTAATGCAGATGGTACACATTCAGTCACCATGGTAGCAGCAGATGGTACAGAAGAGCAGGTGAGTTTTACTAAAATTTTACCACCATGATCTAAAATTTCCAAATGTGTCCCTGTGTTTAGTTCTGTTTGATACCTTAACAGTGACAGAACTAGAATGATGACTAGTGATTCAATTTCTATCAACGCACCCACAGCAAACGCCAATAGAACTGTCTACTTTCCACTTAATGGGCAAAACCCCCTTTCAGACTTACTAATCATTGTAATTTGTAATGCGTTTTGGACTTTAGGTCTTAATACATGTTGGACCTCTTTCCCCCCCCCCCCCCCCCCCCCAGGTGGCCATTGATTTGGCCTCCTTTCAGGGCATGCAGACAGAGGAGGGTGTTCACCCTGTCACTCTGTTAGCCACCTCAAACGGCACACAGATCGCTGTCCAGGTAGGGGACTCCCTCTGACACAAAACACCAAGTATTGCAACATACAAGCAGGCCACACAATATATTCCCATTGGATGCTGAGAAGCATAATGAGTTCAAATGACACTACAGTAGCTTTAACAAACAGCTGTTTGTTAGCCTAACTCACAGCCTTACAAAGAAGTACAGTGCATTATATTGTAGTCACTGAGCTGGCCTACAGCAGTGTAAATCTGATATTAGGCCTCTTGTAGTCACTGAGCTGGCCTACAGCAGTGTAAATCTGAGATTAGGCCTCTTTTTGTATTGACCATCACTAAGGGTCCTATTCAGCCTTGAGGTACACGTGTTTTAGAAACTCTGCACCTCTCCTGTCTATTCCAGACAAATCCATTGCTAAATAGAAACAAAAATATTCAGTGTGTTGGTATTTATTTGTTTTCAACTATCACATCAGTCCTTCCATTGTGATGTTAATACAAGGTGTTTTAAGTAAATAAGGTTAGTCTTGACTCATCCTTGTAGACTCCATCCGTCAGTCTGCTATGTAGGTTTGCTTCCCTTTGACACCTACATGACGCCTTTGACGCCTTCTGTTTACTGCAATGGGAGGAGACTTACTTTAGTTTAAAAATTATCTAATGTGGTGGTTCATTTCTTTACTATCATATGAGGAGAGACAAACTTATAGCACACAAGTCAGAGTTATACTTAACATAAATCTTTATTCACTAATAAGTGAATATTTAATAATTTAATAAGGGAGCAGGTCACTACAACACACATGTACAGTGGGGAGAACAAGTATTTGATACACTGCCGATTTTGCAGGTTTTCCTACTTACAAAGCATGTAGAGGTCTGTAATTTTTATCATAGGTACACTTCAACTGTGAGACGGAATCTAAAACAAAAATCCAGAAAATCACATTGAACGATTTTTAAGTAATTAATTTGCATTTTATTGCATGACATAAGTATTTGATCACCTACCAACCAGTAATAATTTCAGCTCTCACAGACCTGTTAATTTTTCTTTAAGAATCCCTCCTGTTCTCCACTCATTACCTGTTAACTGCACCTGTTTGAACTCGTTACCTGTATAAAAGACACCTGTCCACACACACAATCAAACAGACTCCAACCTCTCCACAATGGCCAAGACCAGAGAGCTGTGTAAGGACATCAGGGATAAAATTGTAGACCTGCACAGGGCTGGGATGGGCTACAGGACAAGAGGCAAGCAGCTTGGTGAGAAGGCAACTTCTGTTGGCGCAATTATTAGAAAATGGATGAAGTTCAAGATGACAGTCAATCACCCTCGGTCTGGGGCTCCATGCAAGATCTCACCTCGTGGGGCATCAATGATCATGAGGAAGGTGAGGGATCAGCCCAGAACTACACGGCAGGACCTGGTCAATGACCTGAAGAGAGCTGGGACCACAGTCTAAAAAAAAATCATTAGTAGCACACTACGCCGTCATGGATTAAAATCCTGCAGCGCACGCAAGGTCCCCCTGCTCAAGCCAGCGCATGTCCAGGCCCGTCTGAAGTTTGCCAATGACCATCTGGATGATCCAGAGGAGGAATAGGAGAAGGTCATGTGGTCTGATGAGACGCACATAGAGCTTTTTGGTCTAAACTCCACTTGCCGTGTTTGGAGGAAGAAGGATGAGTACAACCCCGAGAACACCATCCTAACCGTGAAGCATGGAGGTGGAAACAATTCTTTGGGGATGCTTTTCTGCAAAGGGGACAGGACGACTGCACCGTATTGAGGGGAGGATGGATGGGGCCATGTATCGTGAGATCTTGGCCAACAACCTCTTTCCTCAGTAAGAGCTTTGAAGATGGGTCGTAGCTGGGTCTTCCAGCATGACAACGACCCAAAACACACAGCCAGGGCAACTAAGGAGTGGCTCCGTAAGAAGCATCTCAAGGTCCTGGATTGGCCTAGCAAGTCTCCAGACCTGAACCCAATAGTAAATCTTTGGAGGGAGCTGAAAGCCCGTATTGCCCAGCGACAGCCCTGAAACCTGAAGGATCTGGACACGGTCTGTATGGAGGAGTGGGCCAAAATCCCTGCTGCAGTGTGTGCAAACCTGGTCAAGAACTACAGGAAACGAATGATCTCTGTAATTGCAAACAAAGGTTTCTGTACCAAATATTGAGTTCTGCTTTTCTGATGTATCAAATACTTATGTCATGCAATAAAATGCAAATTAATTACTTAATCATACAATGTGATTTTCTGGATTTTTGTTTTAGGTTCCGTCTCTCACAGTTGAAGTGTACCTATGATAAAAATGACAGTCCTCTACATGCTTTGTAAGTAGGAAAATCGGCAGTGTATCAAATACTTGTTCTCCCCACTGTACAGTGCCTTGCGAAAGTATTCGGCGCCCTTGAACTTTGCGACCTTTTGCCACATTTCAGGCTTCAAACATAAAGATATAAAACTGTATTTTCTTGTGAAGAATCAACAACAAGTGGAACGACATTTATTGGATATTTCAAACTTTTTTAACAAATCAAAAACTGAAAAATTGGGCGTGCAAAATTATTCAGCCCCTTTACTTTCAGTGCAGCAAACTCTCTCCAGAAGTTCAGTGAGGATCTCTGAATGATCCAATGTTGACCTAAATAACTAATGATGATAAATACAATCCACCTGTGTGTAATCAAGTCTCCGTATAAATGCACCTGCACTGTGATAGTCTCAGAGGTCCATTAAAAGCGCAGAGAGCATCATGAAGAACAAGGAACACACCAGGCAGGTCCGAGATACTGTTGTGAAGAAGTTTAAAGCCGGATTTGGATACAAAAAGATTTCCCAAGCTTTTAAACATCCCAAGGAGCACTGTGCAAGCGATAATATTGAAATGGAAGGAGTATCAGACCACTGCAAATCTACCAAGACCTGGCCGTCCCTCTAAACTTTCAGCTCATACAAGGAGAAGACTGATCAGAGATGCAGCCAAGAGGCCCATGATCACTCTGGATGAACTGCAGAGATCTACAGCTGAGGTGGGAGACTCTCTGTCCATAGGACAACAATCAGTTGTATATTGCACAAATCTGGCCTTTATGGAAGAGTGGCAAGAAGAAAGCCATTTCTTAAAGATATCCATAAAAAGTGTTGTTTAAAGTTTGCCACAAGCCACCTGGGAGACACACCAAACATGTGGAAGAAGGTGCTCTGGTCAGATGAAACCAAAATTGAACTTTTTGGCAACAATGCAAAACGTTATGTTTGGTGTAAAAGCAACACAGCTCATCACCCTGACCACACCATCCCCACTGTCAAACATGGTGGTGGCAGCATCATGGTTTGGGCCTGCTTTTCTTCAGCAGGGACAGGGAAGATGGTTAAAATTGATGGGAAGATGGATGGAGCCAAATACAGGACCATTCTGGAAGAACCTGATGGAGTCTGCAAAAGACCTGAGACTGGGACGGAGATTTGTCTTCCAACAAGACAATGATCCAAAACATAAAGCAAAATCTACAATGGAATGGTTCAAAAATAAACATATCCAGGTGTTAGAATGGCCAAGTCAAAGTCCAGACCTGAATCCAATCGAGAATCTGTGGAAAGAACTGAAAACTGCTGTTCACAAATGCTCTCCATCCAACCTCACTGAGCTCGAGCTGTTTTGCAAGGAGGAATGGGAAAAGATGTCAGTCTCTCGATGTGCAAAACTGATAGAGACATACCCCAAGCGACTTACAGCTGTAATCGCAGCAAAAGGTGGCGCTACAAAGTATTAACTTAAGGGGGCTGAATAATTTTGCACGCCCAATTGTTCAGTTTTTGATTTGTTAAAAAAGTTTGAAATATCCAATAAATGTCGTTCCACTTGTTGTTGATTCTTCACAAAAAAATACAGTTTTATATCTTTGTTTTGAAGCCTGAAATGTGGCAAAAGGTCGCAAAGTTCAAGGGGGCCGAATACTTTCGCACGGCACTGTATGTGTGTGTATATATACGCGTGTGAATCGATTGAGTGCTCTACGATAATGATGGCTGGTCGACAAATTTGTTGAGAGCCCCGAGACAAAAGTACAAAGGTATTTTATAGCCAAGATACACCCCTTTCAATCTACATGCCGAACAACAGATGTGTGGAATGGGTCACAAGGTTAAGATTTGTATGAAAGATACTGTCTGCTGTGAATTCTAAGTATCTGCTGTAAAAACAGTTATTTGTGTAGAGACCAAGATCTTGCCCTGGGGTCATCTCTCCCTGGTTCCATATAGAACAAAACATTAACTCATGCTCCAGATTGTGGTCTCTTCACGTTTTATCACCCAAAATACATCGTAAATCTCATGTCAGTGTTATCTCCCAGAGGCCCACTTTCAGTTCACACAGACAATAGTTATAAGAACCCTCTTCTGTTGCATAAAAAAACATTTGATACAATAAAAGTATTTTGCTCTCGCACTAATTACGAGATTTTGTATTATGTTACTTACACCTGATCAGACCATCAATTTTGCGTAAATAATATTGTTTTCTCAGTGTGTGATTTCAACCTTTTCTGTTTCTTAGCTCAGTGAACAACCTTCACTCGAAGAAGCCATCAGGATAGCATCAAGAATACAACAAGGAGAGATGGGATTGGATGATTAGATAAGATAAGCCTTTCAATTTCTATTGAAATATTTGATATGACATGAACAACTGATCTATACAAATTCTACAGTTTTCTGACTTAAGGGTATTGTTCTTAAATCAAACATGGAATTCTTTATTAAGATTTGTAAATATAAATTTTGATATAGCTGCACCAAGAGTCTGTAATGCTGAAACATCCATTACTTTGTTGAGTAAGATGTGTGTTGCTGCATGAATGAGATTAAGAAATGTAAGGTGTGTTTGGACTTTTGGTACCATTTTTCCATGTGTGAATATTGTATTCTGTGTATATACAGTAAATAGCAAATGTTTTGAATCCAGCATATATTTTAACTTTGAATGTGTACAAATAATGGATACACATTGGTTGTTAAATAAAGCAGTACAATTCTATATTTTTGCACTAATTGTTTTTGTGATAATGTTGTAGATTTATCATCTGAAATCTACTTGATTACTATTGAAACAGAATATTGTTTAGTATTTTATTGAATTTATTTGTATGTGTAAGACCCAGTGTGATATTTGTTGATAGCAAGTGCTTAAAATGTCTACCACATCTTTACGTCAACTCATACTATTATATGAGCAGTTAGACAATTCTTATCAACATAAGATTTAAGATTTTGGGGCATATTTGCTTTTTGTGTAAATAATTGAATGATATACCAAGAAGCAATTTCAGAAATGATCAATGTATATTGTGAATGCTATAAGATTAGCCAAGGTTATAAAATGGCGCTGGAAGAAATGGCAGTAGTTTTATGGGCATCCAGCCGATTGTGCTATTATGTGGTTTTTTTTTTGTGTTATTTCTAACTTATTTTGTACAGAATGTTTCTGCAACTGTATCTTCTGGATATCTCGGTCCGATATCAGGACCGAGATCACTCACCTCGGATTAGAAGATTTTTTTCTACAACAAACACCCCACAGGACCGCCATCTCCGTTATTTGCAAGAGGAAGCGACGCAGGAACAGAGGACAAAGAGCCGGATGCCTGGTCAGGACCCGGAGAAGGCGACTGGGAAAGCTGCCGTTACCGTCAATACTACTCGCCAACGTGCAATCATTGGACAATACATTAGATGAGGTACGATCACGAATATCCTACCAACGGGACATCAAAAACTGTAATATCCTATGTTTCACAGAATCGTGGCTGAATGACGACATGGATATTCAGGTAGCGGGATATACGCTGCACCGGCAAGATAGAACAGGGGTCTGTGCATATTTGTAAACAGCTGGTGCACGAAATCTAAGGAAGTCTCTCTAGATTTTGCTCGCCTGAAGTAGAGTATATTGTGAAAAATTGCAGGCAACACTACTTGCCTAAAGAGTTTTCAGCTATACTTTTTGTGGCTATTTACCACCACAGACAGATGCTGGCACTAAGACCGCACTCAGTCAGCTGTATAAGGAAATAAGCAAACAGGAAACCACTCACCCAGAGGCGGTGCTCCTAGTGGCCGGAGACTTTAATGCAGGGAAATTTAAATCAGTTCTACCAAGTTTCTATCAACATGTTAAATGTGCAACCAGGCAGAAAATAATTCTAGATCACCTGTACTCCACACACAGAGACGTGTACAAAGCTCTCTCTCGCCCTCCATTTGGTAAATCCAACCACAACTCTATCCTCCTGATTCCTGCTTATAAGCAAAAATTAAAGCAGGAAGCAACAGTGACTCGGTCTATCAAAAAGTGGTCAGATGAAGCAGATGCTAAACTACAGGACTGTTTTGCTATCACAGACTGGAACATGTTCCAGGATTCTTCCGATGGCATTAAGGAGTACACCACATCAGTCACTGGCTTTATCAATAAGTGCATCGAGGACGTCGTCCCCACAGTGACTGTACGTACATACACCCCAACCAGAAGCAATGGATTACAGGCAACATTCACACTGAGCTAAACGGTAGAGCTGCCGCTTTCAAGGTGCGGGACTCTGTCCCGGAAGCTTCCAAGAAATCCTGCTATGCCCTGCGACGAACCATCAAACAGGCAAAGTGTCAACACAGGGCTAAGTTTCAATCATACTACACCCGCTCCGACACTCGTCTTATGTGGCAGGGCTTGCAAACTACTACAGACTACAAAGGGAAGCACAGCTGCGAGCTGCCCGTGACACAAGCCTACCAGACGAGCTAAATCACTTCTATGCTCGCTTCGAGGCAAGCAACACTGAGGCATGCATGAGAGCATCAGCTGTTCCTGACGACTGTGTGATCACACTCTCCGTAGCCAACGTGAGTAAGACCTTTAAACTGGTCAACATACACAAGGCTGCGTGGCCAGACGGATTACCAGAACGTGTGCTCCAGGCATGTGCTGACCAACTGGCAGGTGTCTTCACCAACATTTTTAACATGTCCCTGAATGAGTCTGTAATACCAACATGTTTCAAGCAGACCACCATAGTCCCTGTGCCCAAGATCACAAAGGCAACCTGCCTAAATGACTACAGACCCGTAGCACTCACGTCCGTAGCCATGAAGTGCTTTGAAAGGTTAGTTATGGCTCACAACACCATTATCCCAGAAATGCTAGACCCACTACAATTTGTATACCGCCCAAACAGATCCACAGATGATGCAATCTCTATTGCACTCCACACTGCCCTTTCCCACCTGGACAAAAGGAATACTTATGTGAGAATGCTATTCATTGACTACAGCTCAGCATTCAACACCATAGTACCCTCAAAGCTCATCACTAAGCTAAGGATCCTGGGACTAAACACCTCCCTCTGCAACTGGATCCTGGTCTTCCTGACGGGCCGCCCCCACGTGGTGAGGGTAGGTAGCAACACATCTGCCATGCTGATCCTCAACACTGGAGCTCCACAGGGGTGTGTGCTCAGTCCCCTCCTGTACTCCCTGTTCACCCACGACTGCATGGCCAGGCACGACTCCAACACCATAAAGTTTGCAGACAACACAAAAGTGGTAGGCCTGATCACAGACAACAATGAGACAGCCTATTGGGAGGTGGTCAGAGACCTGGCCGTGTGGTGCCAGAATAATAACCTATCCCTCAACGTAACCAAGACTAAGGAGATGATTGTGGACCACAGGAAAAGGAGGACCAAGCACGCGCCCATTCTCATCGACGGGGCTGTAATGGAACAGGTTGAGAGCTTCAAGTTCCTCGGTTTCCACATCAACAACAAACTAGAATGGTCAAACACACCAAGACGGTCGTAAAGAGTTCGCGACAAAGCCTATTCCCCCTCAGGAAACTAAAAAGATTTGGCATGGGTCCTGAGATCCTCAAAAGGTTCTACAGCTGCAACATCGAGAGCATGCTGACTGGTTGCATTACTGCCTGGTACGGCAATTGCTCGGCCTCTTGCTTGGCGTACGGCCCAGTACGGCAATTGCTCGGCGTATGGCCCAGAACATCACTGGGGCTAAGCTGCCTGCCATCCAGGACCTCTTCACCAGGCGGTGTCAGTGGAAGGCCCTAAAAATTGTCAAAGACCCCAGCCACCCCAGTCATGGAATGTTCTCTCGCCCCCCCAAAGCCTCTTTTTACGCTGCTGCTACTCTCTGTTTATCATATATGCATAGTCACTTTAACTATACAGTGGGGCAAAAAAGTATTTAGTCAGCCACCAATTGTGCAAGTTCTCCCACTTAAAAAGATGAGAGAGGCCTGTAATTTTCATCATAGGTACACTTCAACTATGACAGACAAAATGAGAAACTTGTTATCAGTATAAAAGACACCTGTCCACAACCTCAAACAGTCACACTCCAAACTCCACTATGGCCAAGACCAGAGAGCTGTCAAACAAAATGGTAGACCTGCACCAGGCTGGGAAGACTGAATCTGCAATAGGTAAGCAGCTTGGTTTGAAGAAATCAACTCTGGGAGCAATTATTAGGAAATGGAAGACATACAAGACCACTGATAATCTCCCTCGATCTGGGGCTCCACGCAAGATCTCACCCCGTGGGGTCAAAATGATCACAAGAATGGTGAGCAAAAATCCCAGAACCACACAGGGAGACCTAGTGAATGACCTGCAGAGAGCTGGGACCAAAGTAACAAAGCCTACCATCAGTAACACACTACGCCGCCAGGGACTCAAATCCTGCAGTGCCAGATGTGTCCCCCTGCTTAAGCCAGTACATGTCCAGGCCCGTCTGAAGTTTGCTAGAGAGCATTTGGATGATCCAGAAGAAGATTGGGAGAATGTCATATGGTCAGAGGAAACCAAAATAGAACTTTTTGGTTAAAAAAAGGACAGAATGCTGAGTTTCATCCAAGGAACACCATACCTACTTTGAAGAATGGGGGTGGAAACATCATGCTTTGGGGCTGTTTTTCTGCAAAGGGACCAGGACGACTGATCCGTGTAAAGGAAAGAATGAATGGGGCCATGTATAGTGAGATACATCAGCAAGGGCATTGAAGATGAAACTTGGCTGGGTCTTTCAGCATGACAATGATCCCAAACACACCGCCCGGGCAACGAAGGAGTGGCTTCTGAAGAAGCATTTCAAGGTCCTGGAGTGGCCTAGCCAGTCTCCAGATCTCAACCCCATAGAAAATCTTTGGAGGGAGTTGAATGTCCGTGTTGCCCAGCAACAGCCCCAAAACATCACTGCTCTAGAGGAGAGCTGCATGTAGGAATGGGCCAAAATACCAGCAACAGTGTGTGAGAACTTACAGAAAACGTTTGACCTCTGTCATTGCCAACAAAGGGTATAACAAAGTATTGAGAAACTTTTGTTATTGACCAAATACTTATTTTCCACCATAATTTGCAAATAAATTCATTAAAAATCCTACAATGTGATTTTTCTGGATTTTTTTCCCCCTAATTTTGTCTGTCATAGTTGAAGTGTACCTATGATGAGGATTACAGGCCTCTCATCTTTTTAAGTGGGAGAACTTGCACAATTGGTGGCTGACTAAATACTTTTTTGCCCAACTGTACATTCATGTACATACTACCTCAATTGGGCCGACCAACCAGTGCTCCTGCACATTGGCTAACCTGGCTATCTGTATTGTGTCCCACCACCCGCCAACCCCTCTTTTACGCTACTGCTACTCTCTGTTCATCATATGTATAGTCACTTTAACCATATCTACATGTACACACTACCTCAATCAACCTGACTAATCGGTGTCTGTATGTAGCCTCGCTACTGTATATAGCCTGTTCTTTACCTACCTTGTTCACCTAATAGCTTTTTTTGCACTATTGGTTTGAGCCTGTAAGTAAGCATTTCACTGTAAGGTCTACTACACCTGTTGTATTCAGCGCACTTGACAAGTAAGCTTTGATTTGATATGCTCAAGGGCAATGAATTAAGCTAAAATTCCCTCAATCTCTCACAAATGATCAAGGAACCCACCAGGTACAGCCCTAAATCCATAAACATGGGCACCCTCATAGACATTATCCTGACCACCTTGCCCTCCAAATACACCTCTGCTGTTTTCAATCAGGATCTCAGCGATCACTGCCTCATTGCCTGCATCCGCTATGGGTCCGCGGTCAAACGACCACCCCTCATAACTGTCAAACGCTCCTTAAACACTTCTGCGGGCAGGCCTTTCTAATCGACCTGGCTCGGGTATCCTGGAAGGATATTGATCCCATTAGTCGAGGATGCCTGGTAGTTTTTTTTAAAGTAATTTCCTCACCATCTTAAATAAGCATGCCCCTTTCAAAAACTGTAGAACTAGGAAACAGATATAGCCCTTGGTTCACTCCAGACCTGACTGCCCTTGACCAGCACAAAAACATCCTGTGGTGGACTGCAATAGCATCGACTAATCCCCGCGATATGCAACTGTTCAGGGAGGTCTGGAACCAATACACGCAGTCAGTCAGGAAAGCAAAGGCTAGCTTTTTCAAACAGAAATTTGCATCCTGTAGCTCTAACTCCAAAAAGTTTTGGGACACAGTAAAGTCCATAGAGAAGAAGAGCACCTCCTCCCAGCTGCCCACTGCACTGAGGCTAGGTAACATGGTCACCACCGATTTAATCCATGATAATTTAACATTTCAATAAGCATTTCTGTACGGCTGGCCATGCTTTCCTCCTGGCTACCCCAACCAACAGCTCTGCACCCCCCGCAGCTACTTGCCCAAGCCTTCCCAGCTTCTCCTTTACCCAAATCCAGATAGCAGATGTTCTGAAAGTGCTGCAAAACCTGGACCCGTACAAATCAGCTGGGCTAGATAATCTGGACCCTCTCTTTCTAAAATTGTCCGCTGCCATTGTTGCAACCCCTATTACTGTCTGTTCAACCTCTCTTTCGTATCGTCCGAGATCCCCAAAGATTGGAAAGCTGCCGCGGTCATCTCCCTCTTCAAAGAGGGTGACACTCTAGACCAAAACTGTTATAGACCTATATCCATCCTGCCCTGCCTTTCTAAAGTCTTCGAAAGCCAAGTTAAAAAACGGATCACTAACCATTTCGAATACCACCGTACCTTCTCCGCTGTGCAATCCGGTTTCCGAGCTGGTCACGGGTACACCTCAGCCACGCTTAAGGTCCTAAACAATATCATACCCGCCATCGATATAAGACAGTACTGTGCAGCCATCTTCATCGACCTGGCCAAGGGTTTCGACTCTGTCAATCACTGTATTCTTATCGGCAGACTCATTAGCCTTGGTTTCTCAAATGACTGCCTTGCCTGGTTCACCAACTACTTCGCAGACAGAGTTCAGTGTGAAATCGAAGGGCCTGTTGTCCGGACCTCTGGCAGTCTATGGGGGTACCACAGGGTTCAATTCTCGGGACGACTCATTTCTCTGTATATATCAACGATGTCGCTCTTGCTGCGGGTGATTCCCTGATCCACCTCTACGCAGACAACACCATTTTGTATACATCTGGCCTTTTCTTTAGACACTGTTTTAAGTAACCTCCAAACAAGCTTCAACGCCATACAACACTTCTTCTGTGGCCTCCGACTGCTCTTAAACGCTAGTAAAACCAAATGCATGCTTTTCAACCATTCGCTGCCCGCACCCACCTGCCGACTAGCATCACTACTCTAGACGGTTCTGACTTAGAATATGTGGACAACTACAAATACCTAGGTGTCTTGCTAGCCTGTAAACTCTCCTTCCAGACTCACATTAAGCATCTCCAATCCAAAATCAAATCTAGAATCAGCTTTCTATTTCGCAACAAAGTCTCCACTCACGCCGCCAAACTTACCCTCGTAAAACTGACTATCCTATCGACCCTCGACCTCGGCGATAGCTTCCAATATTCTACTCAGCAAATTAGATGCAGTTTATCACAGTGCCATCAGTTTTGTTACCAAAGCCCCTTATACCACACACCACTGCTACCTGTATGCTCTAGTCGGCTGGCCCCCGTTACATATTCATCGCACTGGCTCCAGGTCATCTATAAGTCTTTCCTAGGTAAAGCTCCACCTTATCTCAGCTCACTGGTCATGATAACAACACCCACCTGTAGCATGCGCTCCAACAGGTATATCTCACTGGTCATCCCCAAAGCCAACACCTCCTTTGGCCACCTTTCCTTCCAGTTCTCTGCTGCCAGTGACTGGAACGAACTGCAAAAATCACTGGAGATTTATATTTCCCTCACTAACTTGAAACATCAGCTATCTGAGCAGCTAACCGATCGCTGCAGCTGTACATAGTCCATCTTTAAATAGCCCACCCAATCTACCTACCTCATCCCCATATTGTTTTTATTTACTTTTCTGCTCTTTTGCACACCAGTATCTCTACTTGCACATCATCATCTGCTTATCTATCACTCCAGTGTTAATCTGCTAAATTGTAATTACTTCGCTACTATGGCCTATTTATTGCCTTACCACTGTATATAGACTTTCTTTCTTCTATCGTTATTGACTGTATGCTTGTTTATTCCATGTGTGACTGTTGTTTGTGTCGCACTGTTTTGATTTATCTTGGGCAGGTCGTAGTTGTAAATGAGAACTTGTTCTCAACTAGCTTACCTGGTGAAATTAAAAAACAGTACAGTACAATGAAGACTAATGATGCGGACAAATTAATTAAGAGCCTCCAAGGTTAAAAAAAAACGATCCAAGGATTCAATTCGCGCCTAAGTGACGTTTGTCAAATATCCATTTTGTGACGAAAAACTTTGCTTCGAAGGAAGTAACGCCCACGTTTCAAAATTCTGGAATGTGTTCTCATTGGTTGAAGAGTGGAAGAAATTTAGGTTGGAATAAATCTGTCAACGGTCGCAGGAAGCGGAGCAGGACAAATTGTGACAATATTTCAGGTTAACAAACAGTCGACTGGAGTATTTTGACATCTAGACACAAGTACTAAATTAATGATTGTTTTTTTTGTAGTAAATAAGCGCTCGTTTGCCAGTACGGTGTTCTGCTCCTCATGGAACGAAGCTAAGGCGTTACAGTAGCTAGCTAACCTCTAACGTATTTGCGAGGCTAGTGAGCGAACGTTAGCTAATTTATTTAGCCACGTCATTTTGGATTACAAATTGACTCAAAATTGTAGCGCCATGGGCACACGGATGTCAAGCTACTCGGGATAATTTGAAAACGATTTAGTTAGTTAGCCAATTTAACGCTATAGCCAACGTTACAGTGTCTGGGAAGTGATACGTTTCAGTTGCCGAATGTTCGTCGGTATGTCCCCGAAGATGGGACCTATTCGACAGAGACTAGACTTCAACCAGAGTGACGGAGAGGACGACGGCAACAACAGCATTGGAGCCGAGTCGAGTCTCGCCGAAATGGACTCCCCAGTGCAATCGCCGAGACACAACTCCAACTTAAACCAAGCCGTCTGTAACGGCACCACGAAGACCGCTACCGCTGAGGATCGCGTTGAACATTGGGATGAGGGATTTGGATGTCTTTTCCCCCTAAAATCACCAGGGACTGACTTGATGAGGGGATCCCCTTCTCTGAGTAAAGGGTCCCGGCCCTACTACAACAGCTCGTCCCCGGAGTTTTCCGACAATCAGGATGGAAGCTCTCCCATTCCAGATTGTCCCGACACACTGCCCCATAAAACCTTCAGAAAACTCCGACTATTTGATGTCCCCCACACACCTAAGGTGGGTTAACTACAGTAACGTTAACATGTTATTGTTCTCAAATTATTCTATCAGATCCACAATGTAAAATCAAATGAACTTTTTAAAGTTTTCAGCCAGAGAACCAGCCACTGTGCAAGATGACTATTTCTGTCTTCAACATGTTTGAACATGATTATTTTACCATTTGTTAAAGGCAATGGCATAGTTTTCCCTGAATCATTGATTTACTTGACTTGTTTTCCATATTTGTATGGATGACCCTCACCAACCATACATGTTATTCTTATCTAATGCAATGTTTTGTTTTCTCTTTCAGAGTTTGTTGTCCAGAGCAGTGGCCACAGGATCCACAGTCTGCCGGGTAGGAATAGGTGTCTACATGAATATGGACTCAACAGGAAGACCGCACACAGACAGCAGGAGTAGACATGCACCCATGATCAACATCAATCCATTCACCCCTGACTCATTACTGATCCAGGCAGCAATGTTACAAAGGAACAACAGAAAGAGATCACACAGGAATGAGTAAGAGAAGCACATTGTACTGATGTCATTATTTACCAGGTGTTACATTGGGATTTTGTGGGTGTGGGACTTCAGTTTCTACTGACCTCAAACAAACTCCATTTCCTCTTTAAACTCTCCCCTATCCTACGGTAGTTGTGGAACTCTTGTTTGTCAAAACCATTTTTATAAAACTCAAAAGTAATTGCAGTTAGTGTTTTAAAGTAGATCAGATTTTTACTACCATGCCACAACTCAAGTTCCTTTTATGACTGTTTTACAACAACAAAAAGAAGCATCTTAGAATTGGGAGATTTGTATTTCTGTTGGTGTCAATGGAGCATGGCCTATTCTTAGTTGACAATAGATTCAGACATGCTTCTAGATCTAGTGTGCAATTAATCTGTTGACTATTGCATGCTTGTTGGCAGCAACCCAAAGCCACGTGGTTACTAACAATGACACTTGTAGGGATTGTCTGCCCTCCAGTGGTTGGAATGTTATATAACACATTTAGTTTACTTTCCTTTATCTCTAAAGCTCATGTGGAGAGGACATGGAAGCCAGTGATGCAGAGTGTGAAGAGGACATCATTCCACCATCAAAGGTATATTTTTGTAATCACAATATGATACTTTTATTACCCTCCCACCACCCACACACACTGAAATTGTACTTTAGATAAGTGTCTAAGCAACTCTGTCCTTTTCTTGCAGAGAATGACTCTTCTGGATAGCAATATGATATCAAGATATGCCACAGAGTTTCATGAGCTGGAGAAGATAGGATCTGGGGAGTTTGGCTCTGTCTTCAAATGTGTGAAAAGACTCGATGGCTGCATCTATGCCATCAAACGCTCAAAGAAGCCCCTCGCTGGATCTGTAGACGAGTAAGAATCCCATGGATTTTGAAAAACTGCCAACCCAAGTGTACATTTAAACGACTCATTGACCTTAATGCCATGCCATTTTTGTGCTAATATTGTGTTGTGTTTTCCGCAGACAGAATGCACTCCGGGAGGTGTATGCCCACGCGGTCTTGGGGCAGCACCCCCATGTAGTGAGGTACTACTCTGCCTGGTCAGAGGACGACCACATGCTCATACAGAATGAGTACTGTAACGGCGGCACACTGGCAGACGTGGTCTCAGAGAACTACAGAACCATGCGCTTCTTCTCTGAGCTGGACCTTAAGGACCTTCTCCTTCAGGTGGCCCGTGGACTGAAGTACATTCATTCCACCTCTCTGGTTCACATGGACATCAAGCCAAGTAAGTAGCTGTAGAGTTTTGGATACAGATGAGCTATTGAAATCATTTAGAATATATATGATTTAACGCTTGCTGTGCTTTACTTTTCTCAGGCAACATCTTCTTATCCCGGAAGACTGTGGTGTGTGTCGATGAATTTGACGATGAGGAAGGACCAAATAGAAATGTTGTTTACAAAATAGGTACTTTTTTTCTTTTATCATGCTAATGTAACAAGCTAATAATTGAGTGTACTTGTTGACCAGGCAGCTGGATTCTGTTTTTGTATTTTTCCCCCAGGTGATCTTGGCCATGTGACCAGAATGGACAATCCTCAAGTTGAAGAAGGGGACAGCAGGTACCTGGTCAATGAAGTCTTACAAGAGGTAATTGGATAACTCCTCCCCCATACCACCTCATTTGTTAAATTATCCAAAATCATGTATTGGACCAATGTGTTTTTCAGGACTATAGAAACCTCACCAGGGCAGATATCTTTGCCCTAGCACTGACTGTGGTCAGTGCCTCAGGAGCTGAACCACTCCCAACCAATGGTGACAAGTGGCATGACATCAGACAAGGAAAACTACCTGCGATACCTCAAGTGCTCTCACAGGAATTCCCAAGTTTACTGAAGGTTTGACTAGAAACGACCAGGGGTGCTTCCCAAATGGTACACTTTCCCTACATTGTGCGCATATTTGACCTGAGCCCTATGGGACCTGGTCAAAAGTAGTGCACTATAAAGGGTTTAGGGTGCCATGTTGGTGCAGTGCTTCATTCTGTAATGGTTGTTTGTGTGCAGGACAGGCAGTAGTCATGTTTAATTAGTGGTATTAATTAATTCTGTGTGCTGCAGTTGATGATCCACCCTGACCCTGCCAGTAGGCCGTCTGCGTCTTCCCTCACCAAGCATCCCGTCCTCCTCACTGCCTCCCGCATGAGCGCTGACCAGCTCCGCGTGGAACTCAACGCAGAGAAGTTCAAAAATGCGCTATTGCAGAAGTACGTACCCTCTTCATATGTCATGGCTCAAGGCTTCCATTCCTTTTTCACTTATCATATCGTAAGTATGAATGTTAGAGAGAATACTACGACAGTGTTTGTTTTGTGAAAAATGACATGATGATACCTACTCTTTAATGATTCAGGAATCCATTTCAGATGTCATTAGTATTTTCTTGGCATTTATGAATGGCTTCTCTAACAATGTGCTTGTCCTCGTGCAGGGAGCTGACAAAGGCCCAGCAAGCCAAAGTAGCTGCAGAGGAGAAGTTTCTGATCTCAGATAGGGTCGTGACGCGCTCCACCCTCCGGTCCAGCAGGAGCTCCAGGCTCATCGGCAAGAAGATGAACCGCTCAGTCAGCCTGACCATCTATTGAGTGGGCCAACTGCCAACCCAAATGGGTATCAGACTGAGTCATATTCACTAGGCACGACATGAAAGAAAAAAAACAGGCCAAAACGGAGAGGGACTACCTGAAATTGTCCAATTAGAAATGCTTGTTTTCTGTTGCAAAATTTCTTGCTACCTTGTGCGCTAATGAAAACAACCCGGGTTGCACTCAACAGTGTACTGGGAAGGCCTCCCTAGGCAGAGATGGAGCGATGGGCTTCAGAGTGTACAAACCGACTACCGGTATTTATAGTTCTTACTGTTTGGTACTTGGAAAGGGTTAGTAAGACAATGGACCAGATTTATTTGATTCTAAAGAGTGAAAGGGTTGTTACCATCCCAAGCACTTGGCATGTTCTGGCAGTTGGTATTACATAACATAGCCAATTTTTGTTTTTAATGAAATGTGGGAGCATGCTAGAACATTCTGTTGTCAGTGTGCGGGTTTGGGATGGTGTGATACAAATTTGCACTTTACAGTCTATTATACCTGATTTCAGGTAGTGGAAATGGATCATTGACTAGGAATGATTCATTGAGCACTTTGAACTTGCCATATGCAAACTGTTTGGCTCATGGCGCTTGCAATGCCAGGGTTGTGGGTTCGATTCCCACATGTGACCAGTATGAAAATGTATGCACTCACTACTGTAAGTCGCTCTGTGTAAGAGCGTCTGCTAAATGTAAAAATGCATACTGCTGCTATATGTTTGTCTTGAACTTTAGTGGAGTTCAGTGAATTTGTAAATTCCATTCAGATGTTTAGAATAATTTCAGTAATCAATCTCTTCTGTAAAACATGGAATTTCAATGTGTTGCATCTGTAATACATTTCCTATCTGAAGTTCATTATGTATTGAGTTGTGTACACTGTTTTAAGATGCTTTACTCATGTACATTTTTCATGAGTCATCCAATCGTGTGTGACGCAGTTGGTCAAAATGGATCATTGTGTCAAGCCCCGGTGTCATTTATTTTATATATGATGCATGGAGCCACTGAAGAATTGTTTTAGTGAAGTCAGTATTTTCTTATGTTCAAAACCCATCAGAACTGTAGCATTATTGACTAATTTACATTTTCTCATGTTTTACAATGATGTATTTTATGCATGTAGATAATTTTGTCAGCTATTGGTTTCATGTTACTTGTTGCAAGTTCAATAAATTCACTCCCGATAATATGGATACCTTGGAATTGTCAAATTTTTGTGGATGAATGTTGCTCTAAAAGAACAAAAAACTGGGACTACACATGATAGTCTGTGGGATGGACTAGTTATCTAATGAAAACAGGTAAATGAGAGAAACAGGTAAATCTTTGATTATACAAACTTTTTTATGCAGTTTATTGTGAAGTTGATCGTCTACCACTATGCAACATGTTTGTTCATTGTGGGGACTTATTTTTATTAAGCTGTTTGTGGTCTATTAACCGTTTACTCTTCACAATTGAATACTGATGAAAGCGCAACGCGTTCGACAACTATGCGCTATCTGGTGCTACCATACAGTCATTGGATGATGCGGTCTCATTTTCCTGCTGCGACACTCGATCACGTGACTGTGTATGTATCAGAGTCTGAAAAAATTGCAGTGTTACCTAGACTTCGAGCGCACCAGGGGCTACGAACATGGGACTACTACGGGATGAACTTCTGAAGTCAATATGGCACGCATTCACAGCCTTGGACGTGGATCAAAGTGGGAAAGTGTCCAAATCACAGCTTAAGGTAGGCTTTAAATCGTTGCTAGTAGGCCTACAGTATTATTCCATAATTAAGTTTTTTTTAAAGTTTGATCAAAAACCGAAATTTAGATTAATTCTGACATTGGAATATTTTCTCATGTTGCTGATCCGAATATCAGACAAAAACAAAAAGTTCTGATCAGTTGGATAAAATATTTGACAATGTATCTGAGATCTTAATTTTAATTCAGTGTACACTACTTTCATGTGCTGCTTCGCTTCCCTCACAATAGTGAATTTTGTGTCAACTGCTAAGTGATAATTCAGTCGGCAACATCGACAGCAAAGTAGAGACACATTTCTGCTGTTCCTCAACTCACAGGCTACTCAGTTTCTGCTTATATCAGAAGTATTTTCTCTTACTCGTGTGTGTCTAACTTTTTCGCACAAAAAACAGGAATAACAATGGTTCTGTGGAAATAACCATTGTTGATTGACAGATACCCATGAATGTGGGACATGCGTACCTGATTGATAATCTTGCTTTACACACGATATTTTGTCATTTGGACAGAATCTAACGTAAGAGTGTTGAGATTTTAAAAGGCAAGGGGCACTGCTTTGGAAGGGTAGGTATTGTTTTCCTGTCTGGGTCTTTCTGGTGGTCTGTGTACCAGCCAGGCTCTGATGAAGACACTACACTCAGCATTTACCGACCTCAACATATTTTGGATTTCTTTTTTTGGTCCGTTTTTTGGTGCTGTCTGGATTGACTGTATTTTGTTGGTGTTTTTTTGGTGCAGTCCAGACCGGTCTTGATTTCAACTTCCAAGGACGTTGATTTTTGGACCGGAACGAACCAAATCTGAACCAATCATAGACGTAAAAACATACTTTCGACATCCAGAAAATAAGTATTTTCGATGTCTGGAAAATATGCCTCCACCTTTCATTCAGCACCTAAATTCCACCTGAGCTATCACAACACTGCATAGAGAACATCCTGACTTGCCCGGAAATGTTGTCAACCATCCATTGTTAATATTATTTTTCAGACAGTCCAGTCTGTTCCTTTGTCTAGATTATAGTTGTTCGTGAGTGGCTTATTTATAAATATCATAAGATTTATTTTGATATATTTACTTCACTCTACATCTCAACAAGGACCTTTTCAACACACTTTTTGTAGATGTTTCCAGGAAGGAACAGAAGTAATGCTTGGGCAGCAATGCTTGAACTGACAGCAACACATGCTTAGTCATGCATGTCAATGTCATCTTAGACTAAATAGAGATCCTTTTGAAAAATCACCATGTAATTGATGCGTGAGCATGATGCCCACTTGTATGAGGAATCTTTTTGATATCCCTTAAACACCCCCAATATTACTGTAACATCTCTCTACTATGCCCAGTGAATAACAACAGTATGACAGTAACCTCGCCCCCAGACTCATTGTGCATAGCCTGTATAAATTGCTTCTGAGCATTGGGGGGGGGGGGGGGGTACCTGGTGAATGATGTTACTATGACGGCAACGGTTTCCCTGACTGCATGATCTGATCTGACTGTGGCTCTACAGGTGCTCTCTCATAACCTGTGCACTGTGATGAAGATACCCCATGACCCAGTCGCCCTGGAGCAGCACTTTAAGGATGATGATGAGGGCCCTGTGTCCAACCAGGGCTACATGCCCTACCTCAATAGATTCATACTGGACAAGGTGAGCAGTAAGAGATTTGTTTGTGCTCTTTCCAACTCCATTGCTCATTGTCATGCCAAGTGGCGCAAGCGGTCTAAGTGGGCTCCCGAGTGGCGCAGTGGTCTTAGGCACTGCATATCAGTGCTAGAGGCGTCACTACAGATTCTGGTTTGATCCTGGGCTGTATCACAACCGGGGAGGGTTTGGCCGGGGTAGACCATCATTGTAAAATAAGAATTTGATCTTAACTGACTTAAATAAAGAAATTCACAAGGAGTTGGCAGACTTTAAATCAAAGTTGATTTGATCTGATCATAGTTTAAAATATGTTGTAGCGAGTGCAGCAAAATGTGAATGTTACGAGCTCCTAACAATGCAGTAAAATGTCAAACCGACATTGCACTCAGACTTCTGAGCACCTGCGTCATCCTGTCTCCTCACCTCAGTGGGTCTGTTAGTGGAGGGCTCTGGGATGTTGGGTCCATAGAAATAGAACCACTAGAATGTACATAGCCCCTAGGTCGACAGATCCCTCAGCATGAGGTGTAACTGTGGAGTGCCGCATCCACATAGTGGATGATAAGACTTCATGGGAAGTGTTTTATGTGTGCCTTTAGAAACATTGTTTAAGGCAGTGCTTTTCTGTATATAACGTTCCTTGCTCATAATATGATGAGTGTTATTGCTATTTTCAGTGTTTAACTTAGTTTCTAAGATATGCATGTCACCCATATTATGCATGTCATCCATATTAAAATGTATTGGTTTTTGAGAAATAAATGGAGCAAGCAGGATCTGTTTGACCTTGAACAAGGCTGCCATTGTTATGGTATGTCTACTGTGTGAGTGGCAGAATCTTTCTGATTCACAGCCATCAAGGAGGTGTGAGAGCCACCATTGTTAGTTATCGAAAGAAAAAACCATGTGTGCTGAAAATTACTGCAACGAGTGCAAGAAAATATAGCCTCCGTTTCAGAAGAAACGTCATTAAGCTTACATCAGCGACTCACATTTCATCCTGTGTCATACATAGCATTTAGAAGTGAAGGGTTAACATGCACACTACTACAGATAAATTCCAGAACATGATGATTGCATGATGCAGAGTCTTTGGTTTTCGCTGAGTCTGTTTTCTAGAAAAGCTTCACAATCTGATTGGTAAACACCTTGTTGTTACTCGTATTGCAGGGGTTCTCAAAATTTTTGTGGCCGGGGACCCTTTTTGTGATAGCAAATTTATAGAGACCGACTCATAATCAGAACACAACTCAAGTGAGATAAAACAAATAGCATACAAGGAGTTTTATTATGACTTCGGCAGTGCTTGGGAAGTAGATTTCAAAGGCCCATCTATTGGCATCAGAGAGATAATAATTACTCATGTCTTTTTTAATATTCAAGCAGTCAGCCATTGGTAATGAATGCACTTACTTTGTAAACACCAGTGATAAAGCAAGAAGTGATCTTCAAAGTTTTTGTCCTCAGTTCTCTAGTTGGCAGACCATCAGATATAGCCCACATCTGTAGACTTGCAAAGCTTGCCAACTGTTTCCATAGCAATAACACCAACACTGATGTCAATTAGTAAACTGCTTTAGTCCTAGCGCTATTTGTACTTGGGGGCTATTTCCTTGCCTTTCTCCTCCGGAATCTGACTTGAATTGAAATGAAGAGACGAAGAACATTATGTTTGTACTTCACATCCTGTGGGCTAAAACGTAGGGCAGAGAAATATTAGGCTACTACTGACCCTTTTTAATCTTATTGCCCTTACTTACAGTATGTTGAAGAAAAATAGGGAAGTTGTTCTGTTTTGTGTAAATGATGACTTTGTTTATGTTAATTACAGGTTAGGGATAACTTTGACTTACTGGAGTTCAACAATGTGTGCTGGACACTGTGTTTCAAGAAAAACATCAACATGAGCCATCTTCTCATCTCCAACGATGACGCCTTCAAGGTCTGGTGCATCTTCAACTTCCTGTCTGAAGACAGGTACCCACTGGTCATCATCACAGAGGAAGTGAGAGACAAGGCAACACCTTTAATACACATACATATCTTATTGTTTTCGCTGTAATTATGCTCTTCCAGTTAAAATGATTCCCTTTCATACCACAGGACTGACTCACGGTGTCCTCTCCTCCTCTCCTCCCCCCTCCAGATTGAGTACTTCCTGTGGAAGCTGATGGAGGCCATGGGAGGCATTTGGAATCAGGAGAGGTTTGATGATTACAAGCTCATGTTGAACAGGAAGCAGCAATGCCTGATTGCCTGGGAGCTGATAGAGCTGGTTGGCATGGGCCACTTCAGTAAGGGCATGAACCGCCAGACCCTGTCCATGGGCATCTCTGAGGTCTTCCAGGAGCTCATACTGGATGTTCTCAGACAGGTTCGCCTGCGGTACCCTCTCTCTCTACACTTTATGCATCCCAAATGGGACCATATTCCCTGTATAGTGCAATACTTTTAACCAGAACTCATAGGGCTCTGTTCAAAAGTACTTCCCTAAATAGGGAATAGGGTGCCATTTAGGACACAATGACTGTCTACTCTACACTGACCTCTGGCAGACCTCTGCTGGTGGTAACAATGATATAGATAAGATATTACAATCTTTATTGTGACAGATTCATGTATTTTTTCCTGAAGGGCTACATGATGAAAAAAGGCCACAAAAGGAAAAATTGGACAGAGCGCTGGTTTGTGCTCGGACCAAACTCTATGTCATACTATGTGAGTGAGGACCTCACTGATAAGAAGGGGGACATTTTGCTGGACCGCAACTGTTGTGTGGAGGTAAGAACAGTGTATTATTCCATTGGTCACTCTTAATTGCTATCATTTAACTACTAAATAAATTGTGTGGAGCGTTGGAATGCATGCTAGCTCACTTTTGTTAACCAGCTTCCTTTGGCATTGTTAACCCATAGCCTACAATTTCCGCGGCCCCACGTAAATGTAATTAAAATGATAAAACAATCCTCATCAAAATCTATCTGTTTAAGTTAAAGATATCTGGGCTGCGTCTCAATCCACTGCATCCACCAATATCGCTCTTCCGCATCTATGTTGAAAGGTGGCAGGGCTAGAGCGGTGTTTGTCAGACCATGAGACATGCCGAAAAAACAGTGTTTTCACAAAAACGTCTGTAGCGTCCGCATTCCACTGATTTCAAAACTCGGTCCTCCAGAAAGTGGAGAGCAACACCTTTGCAGTTCGTTCGACTACATTATATTTTTTCAAAAAAGCCACGTTAGAAATGATTACCTACACATACAGTGGGGCAAAAAAGTATTTAGTCAGCCACCAATTGTGCATGTTCTCCCACTTAAAAAGATGAGAGGCCTGTAATTTTCATCATATGTACACTTCAACTATGACAGACAAAATGAGAAAAAATATCCAGAAAATCACATTGTAGGATTTTTTATGAATTTATTTGCACGGGGCCATTGCCCAGCAATGGCCCCAAAACATCACTGCTCTAGAGGAGATCTGCATGATCTGCATGATCTGCAAAACCTTGTGAAGACTTACAGAAAATGTTTGACCTCTGTCATTGCCAACAAAGGGTATATAACAAAGTATTGAGATACACTTTTGTTATTGACCAAATACTTATTTTCCACCATAATTTGCAAACAAATTCATAAAAAATCCTACAATGTGATTTTCTGGATTTTTTTTCTCATTTTGTTTGTCATGGTTGAAGTGTACCTAAGATGAAAATTACAGGCCTCTCTAATCTTTTTAAGTGGGTGAACTTGCACAATTGGTGGCTGACTAAATACTTTTTTGCCCCACTGTACTGACCAGCTCATGTTATAGACAGAATCGTGCTACATGGCAGACCAATCCGAACTCATCTCTCAGCATGTCCAGCCCATCCATTATCTCAGGCAATCATGGCTAGCAGGAACGTTTCTGTCTTTTTCTGTCGCTAAACCAACTAGGCACGTAATTAAACAATTTTATTAGTATTTACAGATGGCATACAAGTTTGTTAATTGTTATTATTATTTTTTTTTTAACCTAATTTTCTCCCCAATATTGTGGTATCCAATTGGTAGTTACAGTCTTGTCTCATCTCTGCAACTCCCTTACGGACTCGGGAGAGTCGAAGGTCGAGAGCCGTGCGTCCTCCGAAACACAACCCAACCAAGCCGCACTGCTTCTTGACACAATGCCCACTTAACCTGGAAGCTAGCCGCACCAATGTTTCGAAGGAAACGCCGTACCCCTGGCGACCGTGTCAGCATGCACTGCGCCCGGCCCGCCACAGGAGTTGCTAGAGCGCAATTGGACAATGATACCCCCGCCGGCCAAACCTTCCCCGAACCTGTATGATGCTGGGCCAATTGTGTGCCGCAGCACGGGTCTCCCGGTCGCAGCCGGCTGCGACAGAGCCTAGACTCAAACCCAGAATCTCTAGTGGCACAGTGAGCACTGCGATGCAGTGCCTTAGACCACTGCGCCACTCGGGAGGCCCACAAGTTTGTTATTAAGGCACATGAAAGTTCACATGTTCCAGAAGGCATTTCTGCCAAAAAACACATTTGGATTTTTTTTTAAAATTTACGTTCAAATGGCTCAC